>NC_143522.1:17427883-17767883 GCF_031878675.1 Megascapheus bottae
TCTTTTGGGTTTCTTTCTCCCCTTCCTTCCTTCCTTCCTTCCTTCCTTCCTTCCTTCCTTCCTTCCTTCCTTCCTTCCTTCCTTCCTTCCCTCTTTCCTGCCCTCTATTTTGCTGTCTCTTTCTTGGTAGCTGTGGTACAAGGAATCTTAATGCATAGCATTATCTCCTTGTCACATCTGTCAAAAATTTGTCAACATTTATCATTTATACTTTGATTTTTAGCTTAACATTTCTATGATAAAGAATTTATTTTAACATGTTAGATTTACCAATCTTTTCATTTATGATTCTATGTTTTATGTCATATCTACAAAAAGTTTGCCACTCAAGACTATAAACACAATTAACTTATATTTGTTCAGAAATACATTGATGTTATTAATATTGAAATATTTGATCCATTGATCTACTGGGATTTTTTTGACCATACCAAGAGTCATAAAAGGCTCTAGATTTAGTTTGCTCAAAAAGCTGGCTATTTTCTCGGCTTCCTCCTTCCCTCACTGACTTGCAATTACATTTTACTATATATTCACAAGTTCTTGTTTTCCTTGGGAGGTGATACATGACAGTATTTAAAAGAGGCTAGCATGTCCTTTTCTATGCCTTTTGGATGAATCCTTTGAAATTATTCTCAAATATAGAATTGAAGACTCAAAAAAGCCTCCTTTCCTATAAATAAGAAAATGGAAAAAGGAAATATTATGATCTAAAATATTATGATCTAAAGGCTGTGCACTGTGCTTAATGCTTTATATGGTTTCTACCATAAGACTGGGTGAGCTATGTGTTTTGAAAAGCTTCCTAGAGAAAACATGGCTCCTGCAGAGGCTCAGATTTCTGTTTGGAGTTGCAGGCCTGTTGGGTTTCTCATCCTGCATCTCATTTGTCCATGTGTTGTGGCCCCCTACGCTGCATCCTTCCACTTTCCTAGGGTCAATATTAGTCTCTCTCCCTGGGGCTATGCAGGATTCCCTGCTTGTGGAGGGAATCCTGCCTTCTACTCACACCTTTTCATTCTAAGTGAAAAGGCTTTTGAACCCATGTCTGGTGCTATTTACTCTACCATCATTTGTCTGCCTTAAAGCAGAAGACTTGGTTAACTGAGGATTTATTAAATTAACCCAAAGTCTAAACACTAAGAAACAAATGACTATTGTGTCCCCATCTCAGGGAGGGAGCCCCTTACCCAGGAGAGGTGTGTTTGTAGGGGATATTTCTTTTCATAACTCCCTAAATTTGAATTCCAGACTTCCTCATGGAAGTGTTAACTAAATACACAAGTCTGGGAAACTTTCCCCTTTTCCTCAAAAGATTCTAGGTCCTTTGACAATTATGTGATTGTTTACATCCCATATACTCTTCATGGAGAACTTAAATTTAATGTCTCTTGCAGGACTTTACAGCATGGCTCTTTCATGTATAGTTAGATGAATTAAGAAAGCAATGAAAAAATTCAAACTTTGGGGGCCTAGTGGTAGTTGGGAGTTTGGCCTAGTGGTAGAGTGCTTGCCTAGCATGCACAAAGACCCGGGTTCGATTCCTCAGTACCATATACATAGAAAAAAAGCCAGAAGTGGTACTGAGGCTGGAATGGTAGAGTTCTAGCCTTGAGAAAGCCCAAGGACAGTGCTCAGGCCCTGAACTCAAGCCCAGGGCTGGCAAAAAAAAATTCAAACTTTGAACCACACCATAGCAGAGATGCAGGAGGGGGAAAAAAGTTTGCTTGTAAACCTCAGTTTGATTGTTAAAGTGTTCTAATTTTCTTTTGTCTTTCAAGCCTCAGGAAAAAAAAAAAGAAATTCCCTGGGGATTTCTCTAGCACT
Source organism: Megascapheus bottae (assembly GCF_031878675.1). Lineage (NCBI taxonomy): Eukaryota > Metazoa > Chordata > Mammalia > Rodentia > Geomyidae > Megascapheus > Megascapheus bottae. The sequence goes on from NC_143522.1 coordinate 17,429,711, forward strand.
CTTCATCTGATGCTGTCAAAGCACTTTACACCCGCTGTCCAATTAAGACTCTGAACACCTCAGTGAGAGTGGAAGCATCAGCGCCATAAACCTGACAAATAGAAATGAGATTCTCTGAAAGTCTAACAGAATAAAACAGCTCTGAACTGAATTGAAGACATGGAAAAGTTTGCATTTTTTTTGGTCTGGTTGTTCTCCTGGGTGTGTTGAGAACAACTAGATCATTCCACAATGAATGCTGGGTTTGTAGGAATACGTGCAGGGTAGAATTGCAGAGAAATTTCAGGCATAAAGGATATCCATGAAGGAATTGCAAGGCCAAGAAATACAGGCCTGTTATTGGCAAGTAGGGGTACAGAGAAGATTGGTTCTTTGAACAGGCAGGGTAAGGTTCTGAAGGGAAATAAAGGAAGGAATCCAGAGTCTTGAATGGTGTCAGGATTCTTAATGTTTCTTTTTCAATTCCCAGTCCAAAATAAATAAAAGTCTAGTTTACCTCTTCCCACTGCTTGCTATTTACAGAATGGTTTTCATTGTTCAACATTTTTGTAACCATCCCTCACTAATTTTGTGAAACAACATCCACTTAGCTGAGCCCAAGTCCTTTGTTCATCTTAGACTGTTCAGTGGCAAGAGAATCTATCAGCTCCCATAGTGAGGCATCTACATGACAATTCAGGCTTCCTCAAAGCCTATGATGAAGTGAATGTGCACCCACAGGAAAAAAAAAAAGCGAGGGGGACTGTCCAAAGAATTGTCATTCAACTTTGGCTGTTCTTGCTTGGAACCACAGTCTAGAAGTTTAAAGTATATGGTATGTAGAATGTATGGAGGTAAATAAACCCATGGTACATCCATCATTATGGAACGGACCTGTGCTTCCTTTTCTCCAGGCCTTTCACCTTTCTCCATTACCAATTTCTAAATGTCCACTTTGGCAGTGTACCCCCACTGGGCAAAGTGTATTCAGGTATACTTCTAGCCCATCTATTTTTGTTTGGTCAGTAAGGACAGTAGTACCAATGTACGGGAGATAGAGCTGAGCAGATATGACTATTATTTTTTCATTTTTTCTTTCCTTTTCCCATGCATTTTTGTTGTTATTATAAAGATGATATACAGAGGGGTTATAGTTTCATAAGTCATATATGGAGTACATTTCTTTTTGAACTATGCCATGCCTTCTCTCGCTCTCTTCATTTTCCCCTCCCATCTCCACCCGTAAGTTGTAGTGCTCACCTTCAACATGGTGTCTCGTGAGTACCACTACTACATTTGTTCACTCTGTCTCCCCATTTCTTTGCCTCCATTTACCCTTCAAAGACAGATAAAGAAACAAGAGAAAAGGAAAATTAAACAAAAATAGAAACAAAGGGAACAAAACCTGCTTGTTTCCATTTCCTGGAGTTAATTTCGACAAATATTATTTTGTATGATCAGATACACATAGGTGTGTGCCTTTATGTTCTTCTCCTTCAGTCCCACTGCAGGTGAATGATTAGAGACATATAAATTTTCATGTCCAAATGTATTATTCCTATTTTTTAGTCATTCAATGTGTTGTAGATTTATAAGCACATTCTAGCTACCACGAACGAGGAAACCATGCAACCTGTTTCTCTGATTTAGCTTACTTCACTTAATACATTGTTTTTCCCTACAGGCATAAAAAGATTAATTTTTAAATATCACTCCAGTTGGCAAAAACCCTATACTTCTGTCATTTCTGAGCCCCAAAGGCTGATAAGCATTCATTCATTCATTTCTTCTTTCTAGCATCTAAAGAATTCCTTAAGTATAATATTTTGGGGAATTTGGCTTCAAAGTCTTACATTTGGATGAAACACTTGCTGATCACTCAGTCATACAGACATTTTGATACTTTTGAAGGTATTATAAACTGTGAACTCCAGTGTGTTCATTCATTCATTCTGTCTGTTCTCTCTTCTATTATCAGTCTGACAATGGGATTTCTTAATACTGTCTTCACCTTTTACCACTTAGTCTGTGTGTTTTAAACTTGTACTCCTGTAATTACGCATGTAGTCTAGGATTTCCTGATCAATGTATTTTGTAGTCTGTTGGTGTCAGTCTAGCATATCTAAGATTGTAAGATCCCATAAAATGGGGACCCAGACCTTTTACTCAGACAACAGGAAGGGCAACTGATATCTAGAGAGAGTGGTGTGAAAATGGTGGTGATGATTTGCAGATAGAGAAAGCCTGTAGCTCCACAGATCAGAGTTAAACAGTTCTTATTGCTTCTAGAGAGAACTGACCACTTATGTCTCCTGTCAAAAATCATTCTTCTCATATCTATCTCCTCATTCCTGAACACTATGTTTCACACAAGCTAAATCTCCAGGTATACAATTTTTTGCTCTGTGCAGGGCTTTGTCTAAAAGCTACCATTTGCTTCTATTTACTGAGTTTTAGTATTAGGCTAAAGGATTTCTGTATGTGAGGTCTATTGCGCGCTCTGGCTGTGTGGGAAGGGACAAGTGAAAATTTTTAGCTATTAACCTAGATACTGCTTATGCTAGTGAAATGTTATTTTACTGAAGGTTAGACAAGTATCAGGAGTGGCAGCAAGCATATTCAGAGACTTGAGAAGTATGTGTTACATTAAATGCTTGACGCCGTCAGTCTCCACCTTTTCACTCACTGATACAGAGGGACTGATGGGCGAGGATTGGTAGAGATGGCACTGAATAAAGATTTGGATCCCCCTCACATTGACCTAAAAGATGCAGCTAGATATTGAGATGGGAAGATTATATTAAAGTTTGCATCTGCTTTAAAAAAATGATAAAATAAGCCTTTTTTGGGTTTACATTGTGTTTATTTGAATGGGTATCATACCTATTAACTAACATTAAGGATACACATAATACTCAACACTAAATTGAGATTCAGCATGTAGGAGATTCAAACATGATATAGAAATCCCAATGCCCTATTTCTACTACAGACACTCAAAACTAGCCTGTGACCTTGGCAGAGTAGTTCACTCAGATGGCTCTAAGCCATCTCTTTTCCATCTTATTTAGTGGAGTGAGTAATACATACACTCACCTTGCAATGCAGCATCCTGGACATTACTTACAAAGCTTTTCCCTGTTCAGAGCAAAGCCGTAGAGAGACTGGGCTCTTTTGGCTCAGATCTGCTGCACTCTAAAAAGACCTCTTTTCATCTACAAATTTGTAGCTCAGTTTAGGAATGGGAAAAATACTCATATAGACAGACAGGAGTCAAACGTTTAAAAAGCAAAGAAATCAATATTGTTTTCTGGATCTGGGAGGCAGAGATGAAGAATGAGGACAATATTCTGCCAAGGGACAGATAGGCCTAGGTTATGTGTCTGTACACCCAGGCTTGGTTGCCTGTGGTCTTGCTCCCTGCTCTGACTCCAACTCACATTCAATTGTGGTTCTTTATCTGCCCTAGTCAATGTCAGGTGAAAAAGAAGAATGAAGTAAAACAAAGATTTTGTTTATTTTGTTTGTTCAGACATGATAAAAGATTTTTTTCCCCAAAAGGACTCCTAAGAAAGGGATTATAGTACATAAAGAAACACAGAAATAAGTGAAAGTTAACTTCTTATCCAGACCTGATGAACCGCAAAGGTGCTTGGGAGACTTTTTGATTGTTTGTTTCAAGGAAGCTTAGCAATGGTGAGAAATTTGTGGAAAGTGCTGAGAACGGTGCCTGGCACACAACAGGCTTACAATAAAAGTGACTGCTGCTATTTTATGGTTAATACTTAAAATGATTATTGTCATCATTCTTGGTTCCTTTCCTTCACTGAGTTCCAGGGTGCTGTTACACAGGAATGTAACTTTCTGTGTATAATCAGAGTTCATAACAACTGTTACATCAGGCTGATAGTTAAAACTACTAACAAACTTGTCCCACAAGTGAGGAACTCCTATCAGTGTTTCTCAAATTCCCTCCTTAAGAACAACATGTAGCATTTGTTAAAATTCTTTCATCCCTTGGCTTTTTCTCAGAATGGCCAACTCACTAAGAGATGGCTCATCAAGAGCTCTGGCTGATTCTTATTTTTAGGGACGATGGTGATTTAGGCAGAATATCTTGGAGCATCTCAAAGTTAGATATGCACATAAATCTCCTGAAAATCTTGTGGCTGTACAGCTCTGAGTGAGTAAATAGAGAGGGGGAATCTGAAGTTTGTACGAGTAAGTGCCAGGTGGTGCTGATGCTGGCAAGACGTGATCAGGACTCTAGTACCATGGCTTCCCACAGAAATCAACAGGAGCTTCACCAACTATTGAGGCTTAAGTCTCCTGCCTGTAAATTCTGATTTAACTAATCTCTGTGTAGCTTGAAGAATCAAGAGTTTAAAACGTTCCCCAGTTGAGAGCAGTGACGGCTGTGATGGCTGAGAATCAGTGTTGTTTAGATCCATCTCACTGCCTACTCTCACTCTCATGCTGTTCTTCCCATCTGGATCACCCTTTTAAATCATGCATATTTAATAACAACCAATAATTTCTATAAAGCTCTACTCAAAAGATCACTCTCCTTTTCTAAGGTGTGTTTTTCCTCAATTAGTTTAGTTTGTAGTAGTCTTCTTCTTGCTTTTTTTTAGCACAAACATGTACAGTTTATACTACATTCTCATGCAACATTTCAGGTTATACATTAGCATATATATGCACACATGCGTGCATGCATACATACATACACACATATGTACATATATGTTTTGTATTGCACAACTTCTTTTGCTCGTTCTAGTGCTTGAACTCAGGGCCTGTGCTCTGTCCTTGGGCTTTCTCAAGACTAGCTTTCTAGCATTTGAGCCACAGCGTCACTTCCAGCTTTTTGTCTATATAGGTGATATTGAGGAATCAAACATAGGTCTTTGTGCATGCTAGGCAAGCACTCTATCACGAGGCCAAACTCCCAGCCCCATGACATATTTTTTTTAAAATGTCTGTCCTGGAGCTTGTACACAGTCCTGAATTTTTTTGCTCAAGACTGTCATTCTATCACAGTTCCACTTGTGGATTTTTTGGGGGGCAGTTAATGGAAGATGAGAGACATAGTTCAAAACCCAGGGTGGCTTTGAACTGTAGTCCTCAGATCTCAGCCTCCTGAGTAGCTAGAATTACAAACCTGAGCCGTTGGCACCCAGCTATACCAGGAAACTTTATAGTGGAGCTTTCAGACTATTATTTCTACTTCAGTATTTTATGTGATGTGAAGAAGAATCAGCCAGAACTTAAAAATGAGCGATCACTGAGAGAGTTTGACTCAATTTTCTATTAAATGGGCTAGGTTACAGAGACACGGGCTAGCTTACCAATTTTGTCCAGTAGAAATTAAGAATACCTTTTTCTTGAAAGGGCTAAATCTAAAGAGTAAGATTTATTCTCCTGTAAGGTGTTATTCAATTTGGAATGTAACATTTATTTTGCATTCTAACATTTATTTATTAAATTGGGTCTATGTCTCTCATTTGTTTCCACATTAATACATTGAATAAAATATTTGACATGTATCATTTGCATAAGCCATAATGTTACCCCTTGAAAAATGTTTGAAAATGATGAAATGTTTAAAATTGGAGTTTATTCAATGAACAGTGAAATTAATTAGGTTGACAAAGCATGTCTAAAAAGACAACATATTTTGCAAATGTAGAACAGAATGGTTGATAAATCAAGCAACATTGGGGCTGAGAGTTTGGCCTAGAGTGTTTGGTAGAGTGTTTGCCTAGCATGCAGGAAGTCCTGGCTTCATTTCCTTGGTACCACAAGTAGTGCTGTGGCTCAAGTGGTAGAGCTCTAGCCTTAAGAAAGCTCAAGGACAGTGCTCACGCCCTGAGTTCAAGCCAGGACTAGCAAAAAAAAAAAATCATGCAACAATGTGGGAAACCCTACGCAGTGGTAATTTCAATCAGGAACAAGACATACTGATTTGGACGTTTGATCATAGATCATGAGGACAACGAATTACAGCCATTTTTTTTCTTTTTCTTCCCTATGCATTTCATAAATAAAAGCAGAGGTTCAGAATGCTCCAGCAATAGAGGGTGGAACCATAGCCATGGAATTAAACCATTCAAATGGTGTCCCTGCCCAGAGTAGCTAGTCTCTGTAAATTGAGGTTAATAAATCCCTAAGAGAAGCATGTGGTCCATAATGCGGACTCCACAGATGTTAGCATTCTTCCTCATGAGCATCTTTAGAGGATAAGAGAGGTGGACCACTGCGGCCTAGATTGGAGCCTTGAGTTATGGAGAAAGAGTTAAAATGACTTAATACTGTTTATGGAGCACCATAAAAACACCATCTGCAGGAACTAGCCAGTTAAGCCACAGAGCTGACATGCTCTAATGCTGGCCTGATAGGAGAGGAACGAGCAAGGTTTTGCTGTTTCTATCATTATTCGATGAGCTGCCATCTCGGGACCAGTCTCCGGTTTACTTATCACATAACCCAGTTGTTCAACATTTAAAGATTTATTTTGGTCCTTAAATATTTATACTCTCCCCCAACCTTTTATGGCTGCTGTTACTGCTGAAGGAAAAAAAATACAAACAAGACTCAGGAGGTTACTGTGTGGTGTATCAGCAAGTTCTAAGACTCCACCATTAGCTTCGGGTGTGTGTAATGTTGAATTAGACTCAGATGGATGAATATTAAAGTCACATTTTTGCATGATGAGGCTAGATGTGCCTGGGAGACAGGGATAAGGTCTCTTCCTTTTTAGCCTCATCTGTCAGGCCACTTGCTCTGCAAAATGCATTGCTGACTGAGTCAAAGGTGGATGGCGGCACTGGGTTGGGGGAATTTGCCTCTAAGAAAACATGCCTCTGAAGGTTGTCTCTTCTATAGATGAGAACTCCATGATCATTTCATCCATTTATCACAACACCTGTATTTGGATCTTTTAGGGTAACCAAATATCCCCAACATCCCGAGGACATTCAACCTTATTTGGATGTTACAGAGAATAGGATCTATGTCCCCAGATACCTGCTAACTGGTAAAAATAATAGCCTAAATTTACATAATATCTTTTTTCTGAGAATCCTACAGCCCTCCCACCATTCCATCCCCCCTTTTTTTGAAAATATCTTTCTGATAGTGATAGGGGAGATGAGCTCATTTCTATTTTTTTTTTTTTGCCAGTCCTGGGCTTGAGCTCAGGGCCTGAGCCCTGTCCTTGGACTTTCTCAAGGCTAGAGCTCTACCACTTGAGCCTCAGCACCACTTCCGGCTTTTTTCTATATGTGGTACAGAGGAATTGAACCCGGGTCTTCATGCATGCTAAGCAAGCACTTTAACCACTAGGCCAACCTCCCGGCCCGCTCATTTCTATTTTGCAGAGTCTTAGCACCATGGAGATGCTAAGGATTTAGTGATTTAAAAATATTTTTTATAGAAAGTAGGAATTTTGATCACTTGTTTTAAATCCCAAACTTCACTGCACATTGAAATGGCCTTGGAGATCTTCAACATTTGTGGATATCTGGTTCCTATGTCAAGGCATGCACACTATATTGATAAAGGCGGTGAAAGGATTGGGGATGGATGAGCTGAGTCTCAGGACTTTAAAATTCTACTCTAACACTTCACATCCATAAGAAATATTGGGCTCTCACAGGTAAAGGCATCTGGTGAAAGGTCAATGATAAGGAGCATTTCAGATAGTAGAGCTGTTAGAACTATTCTTCCCATTGTGTCCTCCATCCATTGTAATCTTCACTTTTATTTTTATATCATATATGTAGTATGCATACATTATGTATGTATGTATGTATGTATGTGTACATGTATTTATGTGTAGGTATAAGTGTCTATGTGTGTATGTATATGTTGGTTCTGGTGTTTGAACTCAGGGTTTGGGCACTGTCACTAAACTTATTTTGCTCAAAGCTAGCGCTCTACCACTTGAGCCACTTTTGGAATGAGGGAGTTTTGCTAATTTTTAAGCCCTGTTAAGATTTCTGTCGTTCATAATCAGCTATTAGAGGGTGCATTTTTTTTTTGGAAAAAGGACAGAGTTTCCAGAGCTCTACTTCTGGATTTTTTTGGTGGTTAATTAAAAATGGGAGTCTTGGATCTCAGCACAAGAATTACAAAGATGAGTTACTAGCACTTGGCTGCTGTTTTCACTGTTGGCTGCAACTAGTAATATAGGAATATATATATATATATACACATATATGTATATATACACAGACATATATATATATATATATAGAGAGAGAGAGAGACAGAGACAGAGACACAGAGAGACAAAAAGAGACAGAGAGGACAGAGAAAGAGAGAGAGAGAAAGAGGAAGAGTTAGAGTATACCTATATGCTTCAAAATGTTTCAGCCACCAATGGACCTTATATATGATAATGTGTTCCCATAAGATTATAATAGAGTTGAAAAACTTCTATCACCAAGTGAAATCATGACCATCATGATGCCATAGTGCAACAGATTACTCCTGCAGCTCTGTGAATCATAGGAAAACAGCAAATACAATTATGTACAGTACATGATACTAGATAATACACAACTATGTAATTTGCTATATCATACTTTTACTTTTAGTATACAGCACATGCCTTTTTATAAAGAGGTTTATACTGTGTAACATATTCTGTGTTACCTATGCAATAGACTTCTATGTCTCATGTTTATGCATTTTTCATATATTTTTTATTGTAATTAATAAGAAGGTTACATTATATTATCCACATAGAAAATGCATTACTTCACAACATTGATACCCTTTCTCATGTCTTGGTCCCCATTTCCCTCCCCCCACTCCCATCCCTCATCTTGTTTTCCCCTCTTCCCTATCCTATTTCAAATAACCAAATAAACATATATACAATATATCAGATAACAAGGTAAAATACTGTAACCATATGAGATAACCAAGGGACAGCAAAAGAGATGAGAGCTAACATAGTACATTAAGGACAACAATCACTCATTATATGGCTTTTGTTTCTATATCCTGGAGGTCCTTTCATTTAGCGTCATTCTATATGGCCTTATGTATCTAGGTTTTGCTGTATTGTAAATCTCTGCTAGGAGAGCCCAAGGTTTCTGTTTATGTATCTTTTGGTGGCATTTTCTTTTGTATTTGCGTTAACCTCAAGTTTTTTTGTTCATTATGGTCCTAGAAGCAATAGGCCACAGCCTTGGTAGGTAAGTGGCTGTACTTTTCAGGTGTGCGTAACTACACTTTATATTGTTTACAAAACAGTGTAACTGCTTAATGGCACACTTCTCCAAATGTGTTGCTTTCATAAGAGGTACATGACTATCCAACCCAGTGCCAAAATTCTTGGGGTGATTCTCACCCCCCATTCTAGCCAATAGTAGGCTAGCTCGGATCATTGCTTTCCAGTAGCGATTACAATTGCAGAAACTTCCAGAGAAAAGATGAATGTACATGTAGCTATAGTTTAAAAAGGACAACAACAGGAAGAAATTTCATCCCGTGGGAACTTCTGTTTTCGTGAAATAGTTTTGCAGGCAATGAACTGTGGATTTAAGGAGAGAAAATGACTATGGTCTTTGAATAGCAGCGAGGAAGGGTCATCTAGACTATGAATGAGTGTAATGGGGGTTTGTGTGGTTTGGCTGGAAGTCCATTTAAAGCCTGTTGTTTCTAGACTTTCCCAAAGATAATCAGCCACTGTTGAGAGTTAGAACATGCCACAAGGGGTCACCTCTATGTCCTGAGCCTCTGCATCACTGCCTGTGACTTGGTCATGAACTGTAGCCTGGGACCAACTCCACTTCAAGATGTATGGGTCCTCTGGTGACGTTCACAAGACTGTTTTGTAGAAGTAACTATTGCCTGGGGGGTGGAGGCGGAAGACTGGTGTTGAACAGCCTGTTCATCTGTCTGAAGAGGAAACAGAAATAAGAGAAAAAACAGTAACTGGGGATAACGGGGACTGAACAGAAACAAGAGGAGATGTTTGGAGAGAAGGCAACTTGCTCAGTCAGGATTCCTTCCCTGAAAATCTTTGGCACTAAAGGTATAAGTCATGTCTTTACCTGGGCACTGGTGGCTCCTGCCTGTAATCCTAGCTACTCAGAAGGCTCCGATCTAGCCTGGTGCAGTGGCTCACGCCTATAATACTAGCTATTCAAGAGGCTGAGATCTGAGGATCAAGGTTCAAAGCCAGCCCCAGCACAAAAGGACCTAAGACTCTAACCTCTAGAAAACTGGAAGTGGTTCAAGGGTAGGGTGGTAGCCTTGAGTTGAAGAGCTCAGAGACAGCATCACATGACCTCCACTCCCTCAAAAAAAAAGAAGGCTGAGATCTGAGGATCGTGTTTCAAAGCCAGACAGGGCGCGAAAGTCCGCGAGACCCTAATCTCCAATTAGCCATCAGAAAAACCAGAAGTGGTGCTGTGGTTCCAAGTGGTAGAGCTCTATCCTTGAGCTGAAGAGCTCAGAGATAGCATCTAGGCCCAGATTTCAAGCCCTTCAACCCACCAAAAAAAACAAAAATCCCCTAAGAGCCTGAGTTTTATGTCTATCTAACCATGTCTCACTTAACAGTTGCTTCCTTTCTAGGTATGGTCCTTTTGGTGCTCTGAAGTGTTAGTACAGTTTTGGTTTATTTCTGGAGACATGAAGACATGGTATGGATGTCTTAGACATTTGTGCACTTCCCAGCAGACTTTGGGTGAATTGATGTGGGAATGTGTTACTTTTTTCTAGGGCTATCATAACAAATGACCACACAAATTTGTGAGTTAAGACAGAAAATGTATTTGTTTACCATTTGGAGGCTACAAATACAAAATTAAAGTGTCAGTGGGACCATGCTCCTTCCAAAGGCTCTAGAGAGAAATCTTTCCTTGCTGCATCCATGTGATATTCTGTCCTATTCCCCTATTCTCTTGTGTTTTCTGTTCTTACTACTCATCACTGTATTTAGGATTCACCCTAAATTCAGATAGTTTCATGTTGACTTTAACATTGGCTATTCAATCCTTTTTCTAGCTTCAAATCCAAATATTCTTATTTAATCAACCTGAAGTGGGGCCTTAGTAGCATAAACATTCTTCTTAATAAGGTGGGCACATAAGGTATATGGCTGAAGGGATTTGGCTTATTCGCAGCATTGAAAAGCATTCAAATTCAATTTGGCAATATCTCCTAACAAATGGGTTTGCAGATCTTGAAAGATAGGTTGTCAGGTTAAGATGTCAAGTCTAGACTTCTAGGAATTCCTTGGATATCTTTGGATCTGTGGAAATGATAACCTAACCCTCAACCTATCCCTCAACCCAACCCTCAGTGCCTTAATCACAAGATATATCTTAACCTACGAATCTAGAATATGGATTTGTTTCACCAGAGACCATCTTGTCTTATCTGGGAACTAGGTTGTGGCTCTGAGACTTCTCTGCTCTATTATACAGACCCTGGGCATGAGAGTAATCCTGTTACATTGCCAGGTTTTATTCTTTTCTTTGGCCATGATATGTCAACACAAAAGACTAGGTTCTTTCTAAAGCTCCAGTCCACTTCTAAACGAGCAGATTCTCCAGTATCCCTTTCAATGTTGACATCTCGATTTATATCCAGCCTTGCGCAAGTTATTTATCCTTGGTTTATTAAAATATAACTTTAATAAGTAGATCAATGTTAGTACTCTTTTTCTGTCTCTATTCTCTCCCAGATGATAATCTGTCCTTTACCAAAGAAACACTGCTACTGAGCAATGGGTGCTACTACTACTTTAAATGACAGTTAAGTAATAATGGTACTAAATAATTGTTGGCATATTCTTAGTGTCCAAAATGTGCTGTAAACTTTGTGAATACTTTGGTACATATAATTTCATTCAATTCAACAATTTCATTTCATTTGTTTAGAGGAATAATTTTACATATAAAATATAATGTATAATATATATTTAATAGCATATTTAAAATGATATAAGTAATTTATGAGCATAGAATTATAAAATTATGATACATTATATAAAATAATATATTATACAAATCATTTATGATTATATAATCATTTATAATTTATATGTATAACTAATCATATATAATTTATCTCACTTAAGAGATGAGAGAGAAATAATTTTTTTAAGAGCTCACAACTCTTTTAATCCCAGACATTACACTTTTATCTCTTGTATATTATAGTTTTCCTGAATAACATACAAATTACTTGAAAACAGGGACCAGTGCCAGGTGAGGCCATTGGCCTACTCATGTTGCTTTTTAGAAACTTCTTGCACACATCTTTAAATGTGTGTCATGTGACTGCCAAATCTGGCATTACAGAGAGGCCCTAAGAGTTCTTGATGAATCTTTGTATTCATAAATATAGTATCATCAACAATTTTATTTTCTATTGGGAACTATTAAAAAATGACAATTGAAAAAAAAACTAGAGCAGTAACATGTCATTAGTGCTTTGTGAGAAAGAACAATATTTGACTTATGATGTTGGATATATTTTTATGCTGTGGAAATAATTATACTTGGAATAATTATGTAAATATTCAGGGTAAGAGAATTTATAGGTCCACAATGTTGGAGAACCATTGAGATGGACTTGAGATGAGGAAGGAGTGTCTCCTTTCTGGGAAATAAAATAAATTGGTTTTTAAATCTTAGCATAAAGTTTCATAACCACAGTCTTGACTACTAAAAAGGCATATTATGTTTTTATAGTCTTATAAAATACCAAACTATTCTGGGCATATGGTAGATGACTATATCTTTAAATTGATTTAAAGGACTTTCAGAATAAATACATTTTATATATCTCCTAAAGTAAATACTCAATTGGAATGTTGGAGCGATAGGATACATAGAAACAGTATTTTACTGTTTGTGTTCATTCCTTTTTTCTCTGGTTTATTCCATTTGTCACTGTGTGTTGATTTCTATGTCTTCTATATAAGTTTATCTGATTTGGGGAGGGGAAGGGAAATCACAGAAAAGGAGGGTCAGAGGGTAAACCAATTAAGCAGTGACACTCACTAGTCACAATGTTGGAAATGAACGTACAACTTGGGGAGAGGGTTGTCAGGAAGGGGAAAACTGACAGGAAATGAGGGAGGGGGTGACTGTTCAAAAGGAAATGTATCCATTACCTGACTTATGTAACTATAAATCATCTGTACAACACCTTTATAACAAAAATTAAATTAAAAAACAAACAATGCTAATTATGTTGCAAAAGGAAAACATCATCACTGTGAGTGGAATGGGGAAAACAAGAATTAACTTGGATAACTTTGGGAAAGGGTATTTTGACTGGATGTTTTTAAGCTCAAGCTGAGAACTGAACATGAATGTATCTTGGGTAATAAATCCTATTTTCACACAAGTGTGGTTTAGAAAATAGTGTGTCTAAAAACTTTGTTAACATATCAGACTAAACAAATAAGACCATATGTTTATACATAACGACAGGCAAGTTTCTCGCTGGCAGAAAAAGAGATTGTAGGGGGGATGGGGACCTAGGAATAGTAAGAGAAGGGATGAATTTGATCAAGGTACACTGTATGAATACATAGATGTGCCAAAAGGAAACCCCTTTGTATCACTAGTTGATGATGAGCAAAACAGCAAGAAGCAAGGGAAACTAAGTAGGAAAAGGGGGGAGGAATCAACTTTGTTATGCAGGTTGCACTGGATGAGTTCTTGGTAGGAGAAATGACTAGTACTAGGGCTGGGCTGATGAAGAAACAAGGAGGTCTGGAGCATTTTAAGGTATCAGACTATAAACAAGTTCTAAAAAAAGATAATTAAAATGATGACAATGTACAAAGGAAAAGAGAAGCCAGTCTAAAAGAGCTGCCCACAGCTAAAGGGACAAATATGATCAACATAGCGAGCAACCATATTAAATCATAACCTGAAGAGGAAGAAGAAATTTCCATGCATTCATCCTTGAATAAATAATTGGATAAACAAATAAATGGAAGGAATCTCTCTTCTTTGCAGAAGAAGTCCAATTAATATAATCTAAATTAGTATCAAAGTGTAGAAGGAATGGAAGAAATACTAAATTAGGCAGCATCACTAAATAATTATTGGAATTTATGCTTGTATAAATGTATTCTTAAATACCAAGTCAGACCCATTCCTTTGCTGTATGAAAATTAATTATCTTTGTGGTTTGACTCCTACTTCCTTGTTGACTCCAATTCCACCACACCTCAAACTTTAGGGTGCCCTCAGGGCCCTATTCATTTTATTTTTTACATATTCCCTAAGGCACTGTAAATTCTTATGGAGCATTTATCAATATAGTTCTTTCTCTTTAGGACATTATTTCCATATATGTGTATATACATATGCATGCATATATGTATATGTATGCGTATGTATATATGTATGTATGCATGTATCTGGAGGCACATTAGGTTGCCACCAGGGTTTTGTACTCACTACTAGATATTCTCTCATTGGACTTATGAAACCTCCCTCAGCTCATTTTTGCTTTAATTATTTTTCAAGTAGGGTCTTACATTTTTGCTTGGGAATGGCCTTCCTATCTTCCAATCTTCCTCCTTATGCTGAGCTAACAGAAACTTGTCACCAGGCCTAGTTAGTTTGTTTATTGAAATAGGTTTTTGTAATTTTTTTTCTTTTGCCAGAGCTGACTTTGAACCTTGGCTGTTCGGATCTTTGTCTCCTGAAAAGCTTAGATTACAGGTGTGCATCAATGGGCCTATGCCTGTCTTTCCATCCTTGCCTGTCACCCTCTAGTCATCTTCCTAGATGTGTCTCAGGTAGCTCAGAGGGGCACCTCAAAGAATCCCTGATGTCTTGCTGTTATTTTCTCCTCTCCTGAAGCAAATTTCAAGTTTCTTTATCCAGACTCTATCTCATCCTTATTTGGTAATTCAGGGTAGTTTTTACCCTTACTCCCAGGTGGACTCTTACTATACCCAAATTAGTCTCAAACTCACAGTCCTGCCTCAGTCTCCCAAGTACATTACAGACGTATGCCATCACACTCCCTCTATCTTCCTCTTAGCCTAGATGTTGTTAAGTGACCCTGTGTATAGGACTCAGATCCTCAACTCACAGCCCCTGACTTGTCACCATCATGATGAGCAATTCAGGGGTTAAAATGTGTTTTCAGGATACATTTCACATTTTTTTTTGGAATGGGAATCTCTGACCAGGGGAATCTTAATTTGTACCGAGTATCTCCAAATTGTGCTTGGAAGAATACCAGGATGGAATCTTTGGGCCCTACGAAATCTGGCAAGCATTGGGCCTGCAGTATGCAAAAGGGACACATACGAATGTCCCCGTGTAAAGCAACAAAATTAAGACTCAGGCTTTTGCCAAATGGAAAGTATTTCTAAGCACTTGAGGAGAGGAGGGAAGTTACTTTGTCCAGAAACTGAAGACAGGTTCCAAGTCCGAGTGAACTGCAGTCTACTTGGTCAGCAGAAAACTGAATGGCTAGGTCCTCGTTTACTTAATAAGAGGACCAGTTCAGGTCACACAGCTAATGGGAAAGCTAATACAAGAGGCAGTAATTGATGATTTACTAGATCAAAGACCTTTAAGCCAGGCAATAGAGATGACCCTTGCTTATTGATTATTATCTGATAGCTTTAAATTATCCTCAATGTCTTAGGGACAGACAGAGAGGAGCTGGCTGGGAAAGAGGCATAAAGGTCAATAAGTTATCTTTTGACAAGTTACAGGCTTCAAGCCCAGGCCTGCACCTTAGTTTCAAATCTATCAAATGTACTTATGAGAGAGAGAGAGAAAGAGGGAGGAGAGAGAGAGAGAGAGAGAGAGAGAGAGAGAGAGAGAGAGAGAGAGAGAGAGAGAGAGAGGAAATGATAAAGCCTTCTAATTATTTAAATTGGACCTACAGTCTGCTGAGCAGTGCATTAGCTAGTATTCCTCCATGTGAACTGTCAAGAGAGGCCAGGAGAAAGATATTCAACATGGCAGCAGTAGGTGTGGAAATAACTGGGGGCAGTAATTAAAATCTAAATTCACATTCACATGTTGATGACCTTACTTAACAATATGAATAATTACAACAAAGGACTTGGATTTAGATAATTAGATAAGCCATAGCCTAGATGATAGAGTGACTTTATAAAGTGGACACCTTCTTGTTTTCATATAATTTTCCCTTATCTCTACATTTTTAAAAGTTATAAAAAAGCCAGAAGTGAGGCTCAAGTGGTAGAGCTCTAGCCTTGAGAAAGCCCAAGGACAGAGCTCAGGCCCCAAGCTCAAGCCCAGGACTGGCAAAAAAACCCCTAAAAATTAAAAAATTCAATTGAACTCAAGTTGGTGTTGTTGTTGTTTCCCTCAGTTTTATACAGTGGGTTTACAGAAGTAAAAGTAGGAGAAAAATTCCAGCTATTGGCATTTTTGAGTAGATACAAATATGCATATAGTTTATTGGAGAAAGTCTGGAATAGTTTCTACATCATATTCAATGAAAGTTTACATTGAATGTGGTGGTGCATGTTTGTAATCCTAGCATTTGAGATGCTTGAAAAGCCCTGCTTGGATGACATAAGAAGTTTAATGACAAGGTGGGCTACACAGTGAGACTCTGTCTCTAAAATCCAAAACAGCAGCAGTAACAAGAGCAATAGCAACACAAGTTAGTTTCATCAGAATCTTTCTGTATATAAAATTCTGAAGAAGGTAGCATTTCCCAATGTGAATTCCAAACTTAGCATTTGTTTAAAAATATATACTTACACACACACACACACACACACATACACACACACATTTAATCTCATTTTTCAAGTTCAGGATCCTTACCTTTTGAAATTGGTCCCAGGAAGGGAACTGATAGTAATAATTTCCTCCCCTCTAGATATTTGTGATCACATCTAATGTGAATAAAAATTTACCTTGTGTGACAGAAATGCCAAACATTAGGATTCAAAAAGAGACAATATTCTGGGCACTGTGCGGCTCTCCCTAGTTAACAGGTCAGGTATATCAGCCTATTTCACGTGTGGTCATGATGCTTTTGACTCTTCAGAAGGGACCATAAGGGAGAGTTTTGGCCTGATGCTAATACTGGTGCACTCTTACGTTAGTCTGTAGTTCCTAGTTAACAAGTTGAATTTGCGGCAATGGTCTTTGTAGAACCCTCCCAAGGTTCCAAGATGAAGATAAGAGAATGCTTTTAGATTTGTTTGGTAGAGGAGAAAATGAAAGCTTAGAGAGGTTGGGATGGATCCAAAGTCCAATGATGGAACTGTGCCCTTTCTAACTGGCATCACTCCTGCTGTATCTTCCTTCCTTTCTTCTCTTCTGGTATTCATCTTCTACCAAGTGAGACCTTGTTGCAAGTGCCAGGGATTTGCATGTGTGTTCCTGGAACCTCACATTCAAGGGGGCTTATAAGAAAGGAGGACCAAAGGGACAGACACAAATCAAAATGTGGCACCGAAGTTTACAGAGGTTGTGATCGAATTGTGTACAGACAGAGTAATGGAAGATGACAAGGTTGTATTGGTCAGATGGATGGGTACTGAAGTAAGGGAGTGTGTGTGTGTGTGTGTGTGTGTGTGTGTGTGTTTGTGTGTGTGTTAGGAAGCATTTCATAAAGCATGAAATTCTCATCTAAGAGCACAGATCGACCTAAAATTAGGCTTTTTGTCAAGTATATTTCCATGAGAAACTATGCAGAAGTGATTCTGTGGCCAACTAATTTTGTATAATGCAGCATGTATCATATCAGAAATTTATAATTCTTATTGAGAATTCTGAGAATATTTTTTTTAAAAAAGAAGCCTGTTTAACTTGAATCAGCCAGCCAAAGTATGGGATTATAAATCCTTAAATAAAAACTCTTGAGAAAAAAAATTGACAGTGCAATGTAGATTGTTGCAAATACCCAGCTAGATCTACTACTGTCTGAAAGACCTCAGCAGATGACTGGGATTTGGTTGTAGGAGATGCAGTGCTGAAGTACAGAAAACTGATTCAACTCAGAGAGCAGCAAACCCTAAAGCAGACAGCCCAAAACATCATACACATGGATGCTGTCTTGTAGGAAATACTGAGCCACCCTAAGAAAGGGCTTCCAGTCTCAGGAGGAAATAGGAGATGAGGAGAAAGAGGACATTCTAAAGCCTATTCCTACCATCTGGCAGGGTGGTTAAGTCACAGTTACTCCAAAATGGAACGCTAGCCATACATCTGAAAGGAGATGGAATGGCTGATGGGGGCAGAGAGCTTCACCAAGGACACAGACTAAGGGTTTTGGATGTGAATGCCTCTTCTTCTTTCAGACCACGCTCCTCAGTTCCTCCCCTCTGTGAGGTGGCTCTATCAGACAACAGCCTAGTGTCTGTTACTTTTGTTTTCTGTGACAGCACAAACAATTTTTTTTTAAATTTTGAGTATTTGTCTGTCTCCCACTTGTCAGCTCAATCAAAATCTTCACTGAGAAGTGTTCTCTACAGTAGCGAAAACACACCAGATTCTCTCATTACTCGTGATTCTGCTATTTTCTTCTAAGATCCCCACACATCATATTTTTGCTTCACTAGGGCAGACTCTTGACCATTTTTTTGAGCTTGCAAAGGTACATGGCATATGATAGGGCCTTAACGTTTATTGAGTAAAAGCTTGAATACAAGTGTTTATTTTTTGTTTTAGAAATGGACTACCCTGTGTGTCTGTGCGTCTCATTCTCTTGAGGTACACAATAATACCAAGGTCAAGGACAACTAGGAAACAGGGCTGACCTGTAACATGTAACGCTATGTGTTATATGCTTATCCCAAAACACCTTCTGGAAAGTTCTTAATACTTTGCAGCAGTGGGAATTATTATAATAGCTTTGTGATTCTGCAGATGAATAAACAGATTAGAGAAGTTTCATTTGTCCTAGGTCATCCACACAGTAAGCACAGAGCTGGGAGGTTCACATGCTTTCTGTAGTTTGAGCCATAGCTTCGTTGTCCTAGGATTAGCCAGAAGATATTGATCTCAGAATCAAGAGATCAAACTCTGTTGTCCACTCATTAATTAGCATTAGATTATTGATAGCTAACATTTGCCTTTAGAGGAAATCATGGATCTTTTCTTACTTATTTCTTTTATTTATCTGGCTACAATAGGGCTTTTTAAAATTTTTTTTACAAGGCCAATGATTAGTTAATATACTTTCATCTATCATCATTCCTATTTGGTACTGTATCTGTTTGGATAAAGTGAATGATTCTGAGGACTTGACAAAAGCAAAAGGGCCCGTTCATTTTGTGAGGAACTTGTCTCACTAGATGGCACTGTTGATTCAGATTTGATCTATATTTTTTAGTTCTGTTTTCAGAACTTCAGAGTCACATTTCCTGTGATCTGTTGCAGTCTCTACTCTCCAGAGTTCTCATGGTTGGTACAAAGGCAGTGGAGGAGATGAGCAAATATATGTATACATTTTTATTAGTATGGAATCTAGAATCTAGTTTTAAATCTGAGGACCATAGCAAAATAGTGCAGTTTTTGTTGTCATACGGTAAAGATGAACTGCACTGATGCACAATGTCTTGGGCATTATGATACTGACATAATGAATGGTTCATTAAGTTACATCCTCTGACAGTTTATGAGAAGTATTAGATATAGGCAAAATCAGAGCAGTACCAACAAGCCAGCACTCCATAGATTCTCTAGAAATATAGGTAAGGGAATTGCCATTGTAGGGCCAATTGAATTTGTCTCTTTCTGTCAAAGCCCAATTCCAATGTGATTTCTGGTTTCTACCAGTGGTATTTTCCTCTCCTTAGTTCCCCCAGCAGAATATACTTTTTAACTATTCCTTTACCCTTGTTTCATTTCTCCCACAAATACTCATTCAGTGGTCACAAAAGGTAATTCCAAAATCCACTCTCTGCTGTCCTTGTCTCTCCCCCGCCCCCACCTTTTCATTGAATGAAGCACAGTTGGGGTCTTTGACATGTGCTCCCTTTGGCAACTATCTTTCAGTTGAGTTCTTTGAGCTCCCTGGGTTCTTTCTGTACTGTGCTTGCTTGCTGTCTTTGATGGGAGTCATTTTCTGTTTGTAAACTCCAGGTTCTCAGCTCAGCCATGAGTCCTACATGAACAGGACTTCCTGGCCCCACATCTGGTATCTTCTAGAGTCTGATCACAATCTGATGTCCAGGCCCATCTCCAATTCTTTTAATTAAATAAAAAAGAAATGGAAAATATACAACCCATTGCTTTGCATACAGAAGGAATAATTACCAGAATAATGTACTAGGTAGTTACTGCTAGATCTGTGAAAACTCTTTATCTCCTTTTTTTTTTTTTGAATTGGGGCTCAAGGAACATTCAGAGAATCTCTGCTAGATATTGGATGTTGAAAGAGACATGTCCATTTCATTATCATTACACTTAGCCACTATGACCCATTCACCCTTGGAATCTAGTAAGGGACTCTAGCCTCTGCTCTCCCTTGGTTGTACCTCTCCTTGTAGATTGAGAGGTTTAGGGGTTCATACTGATTCTGATAATGTACTCACTCTAGGAAACTGGGACCCTGAAATTCCTTGCTGAAATTTCCCTGAATTTATGGCTTGCATGAGTTTCTTGGCTAAGTCTTGGAATAAGACCGTGTGTTCTTAGGCCCAAAGGGGGATAGGGATGTAAGGTACACATAGAAAGAGTTTGGACTGGGCTGTCCATAAACATGTGTGTCAAGCAGATCCAGAGAGAGCCAGGGCTGGGAGGAGAAGTGGGGAGGTACAGGGCCAAATAGAAGGAAAAACCATTTCCTAGTTTCTTGTTTTGATGTCTAACTTTTGAAGGGCTTCTGTTTGTATTCTTGCCCCAGGGCCTGCAAATATTCAAAGAGGGTTTACCTTGTAATAATCCTGTAGCTTTCAGGTCATCACTCCTGCTTTTAGGTAAGAATTCAGATTTACAGAGAGATTAAGTGCAATGCTTCATTGCTCTGATAGGCTCACCTTGTTACATTTTAATATCTCTAAAATCAGGGTGCATTTTATAATCCAGACCTCTGCATCATGTATGAATGTAATAAGCACTGCTGCCTCTTTCTAGTTGTTCACAGTGGTATGGCTTAAGATAATGATATCCTAGATTAAAAAAAATCAGCAGCTTGACCAATTCAGATGGGTTAAGTCAAAGAGCTGGAATTTAAACCCCTGCTAGGCTGACATTAATGCTTATGACCTTCATCAGCTGCTAAGCACATGTTCCTGTGGATTCTTACTTCTTCCATTCTTCTGCCCTATGATTTTGCAGTACTTGCACTCACTTAAGACTGCACTTTGCAGCACATGCCCATAAACTTGATTGGAAATATGTCCTATGAAATTATATCGTGTATTTCTTCAGCTCATTGTGAGCTCTTGGGAAACTCGACACAAACTTTTCTAGACATTTACATACTGTACTCAGTGACAAGAGCAGAGGGTTCTGAATTTTCTCCTGGGTTTTATTTCTCTCTCTTCATAAAACAGTGGGACAGGGAGTTTCCATGAGCCTTAGTTTCCTTGTCTGTGAGATGGGTTTCATTATACGCAGCTGAGATTTGTGAGACTTAAAAACAAAACACTTGGCAAATGGAAGATTCTCACTGTGTTCTAGGATCCTTCTTTTGAATGCTTTTGCCACAGTGAAAACTCAAATAGAAGACGAATTTTATAACAAGTCCTACATAGGTTTATGCATTGCCTTGCTTGTATCCATATTGAATCAGTTTATTCTAATAGTCATAATTTAGCAGATGTTTATCTACCATCTATTTATGTATAGATATTGTGTTGGTCATTGGGATAGAATGAGTAAGAAGATTCATTAGAAGTTGAGTCACATTCTGGGAAGCAAAGAAAAGAGAAGCCCAGACCAAGAGGGTAATAGGATGAGCTGGTGTGGGAAAGATTGGCAGAAAAGTTTGTGTTTGAATTGAGTTATGAAGAATGAAAACAAAGCATGCATGTAGAATGAAGAAATATTTTATTCTTTGGAGTTGGGCCTTTAATTTTTTGAAAAAATATTGAAATGTCTAAAAGTGTCTCTGTCCTCCCTGTGATTTACATTTGAGTGCTTTACAGATGGTGGCCATTAACTTTGGAAACTGTATTTCCTCTGCCTGCCTTGCCTTTTCCATCTACTCTCAAGAAAAAGCATAGAAAACACCAGTTATCTTGCCTCATGAATATGGTCCCTCTGCTGAGTTACAGACCTTCAAAATGGTCTGGGGCCAGGTGGCATATTCTTTTTTCCAACTTAAGAGCTTTTAGCTTTATGTTTGGGGTCTTCAGTCAAGAGATTTGTTGTTGTTTTTGGTGGTGGTGGTCATAGGGCTTGAAGTCAGGGCCTACCTCTTTCGTTGAGTTCTTTTTGCTTCAGGCCAGTGCTCTACTACTTTGAGCCACAGCTCGTTTCCAGTTTTCTGGTGGTTAATTGGAGATAAAGACTCTCACAGACTTTCCTACCCAGGCTGGCTTTGAACCGTGATCCTCAGATTTCAGTCTCCTGAGTAGCTAGGATTGTAGGTGGGAGCACTAGTGCCTGGCTTTTTAAAATTTTTTATTTATTTGTGGTGTCTGTATTGGAGTTTGAGCTCTGACTTGCCTTTCTTGTTTATAGCTGGTGCTCCAGTACTTGAGCCATACTTCCCAGTGGGGCATTTTTTTTGGTTAAATGGAAATGGATTTTTAAAGATTTTTCTGCCCAATTGGCTCCAAAAAATTTCCTCCAGGTTTCAATCGCCTGGGAAACTAGGATTACAGGCGTGAGCTACTTTTAGTAGAGAGTCTTAACTTTGGCACTATAGATATTTCATATTAGACAATGATGAAGGTGATTGTGTGTGTGTGTGAGTGAGTGAGAGAGAGAGAGAGAGAGAGAGAGAGAGAGAGAGAGAGAGAGAGAGAGAGAGAGAGAGAGAGAGAGAGAGAGAGATGCTGTCCTGTGCATTATGGGATGTTTAGCAATATTTCAAGGCCAGTAGCAGTCTCTTCTTCTTTCAGGTTGTGATGACCAGAAACATTTCCAGTTCTTGCAAAAAATCTCATGGGGGAATAAAATCAACCCCACTAAGAACCACTGCTCTAATCCCTGTGGAGATTTGCCATGTGAAACCTTTGATTGGGGACTGAGAGAGTAACCTTCATTGATCTGATTGCTGCATTTGGCATCTAGAAACTCTATCTCCAGCACTTCCAGTAAGAGTGTGAGACCACCAAGGTGATTGGATTGCATTCCTAATGAGTTGAGCTGCCAACATCTGTTTGCGGTAATTGAGGACAGCTGTGATGCTGGCGTGGCGGAAACCTCCATAACCTTCTCTTGCCCCTTCAGGTACTGGAGTCGGTCCTTGCCTTCCTGTCTCATCAGCCTCTCTCTGGAAGAAGCTGGCAAGGTCAGTACTTTTTCTGAAAGTGGCATCAATCCATGCAGCCTCCTAGATTTGACACGGCTGCATTGGTTGGGACACCCTGACAATATTTTATTTTTAGAATTAAGATCCTCATATTCAGCAAAGTAAAACTATCTATGGTATAAAAAAGAATCAAACACAACTAGTCATAGTAACCATAATACCAACAACTCATGAGCAAGATCCCGTTATAAGAGCTTTACTTATATGATCTAATTTATTCCTCATAACAACTTTCAGATGTCGGTTTTCAAGTAATTATGCTGTTTACCTGCTTCAGCTTAGAACCCAGATAGTAAAAGATAGAATTTTACCTAAGCATCTGATTACAGAGATTTCATCACATTCACGTATTGTAGACTTAAGGTTCTAGACCCTCTTTTAATTCTAATTAAATTACACATGCATCTATATGTATATGATATTAAGAATACCCCAGAATATTAACCATGAGTCTTTGGTGATAGCATTTGGGGTCATTTTATAGGGAGAGTTTTTTGAAACTTTTCTGTATTTTGTAAATTCTTTATTTTATATGCTCCTGTCTTATTTTTCTGTATAGAAATTTGCCTACCTGTGTGTGTTTGCATGTGGGGGGGGCAGCTCTGTGTGGTAGAGGATCAATGAATTAGACAGAAGTGGTGTCTGACCACCCACTCATCTCCCTCTTGGATGTAACTTCTCTGTGGCTAGAGTCACACAGACAAACATCACAACTTACCGGAGAGCACTGTTAGACATTTGGTTGAAAAGAGGAAATCAGTCTTGCTACAGTGAGACCATTTTCTCTGAGGGCCGCTGGTGCCATCTGTGTTCAACCGCATAATGGCATTCCACCCCAAGGGACAATACACTGAGGGCTAGACTGCAGACTTTGGTCAGGTGAGGACAGTAGAGACATGTCCTTGGGTAAGCTTGGGAGGGCAGTGGGAGGAATCTTCTGGCTTACTGAGTGACAACAGCCCTGGTAGGAACTCCCATAGGCTCTGGAGGCAGGAATGCAGCTTGCGAGGGGAGTTTGGACAAGTGCGTGGACCAGCTGCGGCCACTGAGTGTGTATGGATGTAGCATTCTAGCCTGAGGTGTTTATACCATCACATTATTTTCCTTTTTCTTTTCCTGGAAGGTACCTGTATGTAGCTGACTAGTGATAGTTCAGAGGGTTAGCTTTTCACAGAAGGGAAAATAAAGGGAAGATGGGTGCTGCACATTCTCATCCTGCTAGGAGCTTAACTACCATTTTGGCTCAGACTTCATCCTTTTCTCTCCCATAACTATCTCAGTTCTCCAAAAAGAGAGAAGGAAGGAAGATTTGTTTTTTCTCATGAAAAAAACAGGGCTTACCAGAGAAGTAGGAAGCTGCTGGGAGGCAATGGTATTTTTTTTTAAAGATATATTATTCCCATTAACATAAAATCCCACCAGACCTCAGGCTGCTCCAGGTGTAAGCAATAACACTGTGCCTTTAAACTCAGTCAACCTATTTTGTTCCTTACTGTTGCTGGCTAATTAGAACCACTGGGGCCTCGAGCTCTTTTCTAGGTAATTTCTTTGGATTTCCCAGTTAGTTTTTGCCCTTGATGTTCTCTAGTTTTTTTTTTTTTTCTGGTTTTGTTTTATTTTTTCCACATAGAGCTGTAGGCATCCATGTGTTCAAGGCTCCCTTTTTCTTTTCTGGTCTTAATATGTAATGATGCTGATAAGGTAATTGTTCTATTAGGGCATAAATATGGCGCAAGGTTTTTCTCTTTTTTGATCAAACTTTCAGCCATGCCATGATGAAATTCTTTTTTTCCCTTTAAATTCCAAAGATAGAGTCTGTGGTTTCCTATGTACTTTTTGGATGCCAACATTTGAGTTCTGTTTTTAGTTTTTAAGCGGATTTAAATTTTATCCCCAGCCCCCTTCTCTGCCCTCACTTGGGATAAATGTGTTGCCTTGCTTAAGGTCTAAGGAACACAGCACTTTGATTTGAGTGTGAGTGGGAAGATATTTCATAAAAATGTCTACTCTTCCTTCTCTCTGTGTGGGATTAACTTTGGGTGCAGGTAAATGTAGGTTCACCTTACAGTAACTAAGTAACTCTCTTCCATAGTGGTGGATGATCTGTGGCTCTGAAAGTTCTGTTTATGGAATAAGATGCTTGAGGTCTTTTTTGGTAAATACTCTTCAACCCTTTGAGCTCCTGTTCATTTTCTTGGATATGGAGATGTAGTATCTGTTCCTCTGTGTTCCCTGCTGAGGCATGATCATGATGACTCTTCTCCCTTGTATCTGTCCACTGCTAGGATCTTATTTATTTATTTATTTATTCATTCATTCAGTCCTGGGCTTGAGCTCAGGGTCTGAGCGCTGTCCTTGGGCTAGAGCTCTACCACTTGAATCTCAGTACCAATTTTGGCTTTTTTCTATGTATGTGGTACTGAGGAATTGAACCCGGGTCTTTGTGCATGCTAGGCAAGCATTCTATGACTACGCCAAACTCCTGGCCCTCTATTTTTTATTTGCCAGTCTTGGTGCTTGAACTCAGGATCTGGGCACTGTCCTTGCACTTTCTCAAGGCTAGCACTCTACCAGTTGAGCAATGATACCACTTCTGGCTTTTTTTTGGTATGTGTTTGTGTTACTGAGGAATCAAACCCAGGGCTTTGTGTATGGTAGGTGAGCACACACTCTACCACTAGGCCATGCTCTTGGCCCCAGGTATGGGATCTTAATTAGGAATTAGGAAGGGGCAGAGATCTGTGATGATAGTAGCAGGTGGCAAAATGATTGATGTGGAAGTGATGCTGTGGCTCAAGGGGTAGAGCACTAGCCTTTAGGTGAAGAACTCAGGGACAGCACCCAGGCCCAGAATTCAAGCCCTACTTAAGCTCAGACTTCCTAAGTGCTACTTGAATGCCAGCTACTTCAGTCCACACTGACAAATCTGTTTAACTAAATAGCGACCTTATGCAGAAGAAACTATAGCCATCTGCTGTTCATAGATATGCACTGATCCTGCCTACAATGGAGCTCTAACTTGAATCTGGATGTTGGATCCCAGAAACCCTGAATTGATAATTCATCTTAAATTCCTCTTTGCCCCTGTCTGCCAATGGATTTCACCTTCATGCTCCTGGCATCTTAGGGTACATGTCCTTTTCAAGTCCTCAATACTTCATGTTTTCTGGTTCATTGAGAAATCGTTCTTCCTAGCTGACTGGTCTCCCTAAAGGGGTAGTTTAAATATAAGCTTAGAGCAATAAGTCAATAAGCCCAGCAAGTGATGACTAAGGAAATCTAGGAAGAACATTGAGGTTGGAGGTATTTTCAGTCCTAGAAAAAGATTGGCAGGGAGGAAAGCAGAGTGAAAAGGGAGAGACAATCAAAAAAGTTAAAGGAAACCCTAATACATCCCTATTTCAGTCACTGATTATTACTGGATCTGCATGAGTGAGAATCAATCCAGGGGTAGTGCCAAACTTTTACATAAGCTACCCCAGTGAAGTATCATGGACATCAAGCTAAAGTACGTGGAGTCAATTTGATAACCCTTCCATTTTACTAATGGAATAAACAGAAGAATTTAGATATTGCAATAAATCTACCATTTTCTTATTAATAAGATAGAAAAAAATTTCTTTGCTTCATAGAGTATGGAGAGGTACAAATAGAATATTAGAAGGATACTTTGCATATTGATACAATGATATATGTGAGTAAGAACTATTATTATCTGGAACGATGCTTTTCATGGTCTGGATAATTGAACAACAAATTGAATAATATTTTTAACTGAGAGCTTGGTGTGAAAGGACTATCCAAATGTGTCTGATGATAAAATGGATATGATTGAATTATGGCTTTCAAATACTTTGCAATCTTATATTTGAACTGAAACATATTCACCAGTAACCATAAACAAAGATAGAAATTACATGAACTTCATGTAGAAAACAATGTCATGGAATTCAAAAGAGATGAATCTGTATTGGCAGAGGTGCTGACCATAGAAAGTTTTGGAAAAAAAACACCCGATCTTTTTGTAGACATAGAGAAATGTTTCAGAGTAAATCTGTAAGAAATTCTATATAAAAGATGTTGGGTGAGCCAGGCACCAGGGGCTCACATCTTTAATCTTACCTACTCAGGATGTGAGATCTGAGGATTGTGGTTTGAAACCAGTCGAGGTGGAAAATCCATAGAACTTTCATCTACAATTTATGACCAGAAAGTCAGAAGTAGAGCCATGGCTCATGTGCTACAGTGCTAACTTTGAGTAAAAACATGCTCATGGACCCTGAGTTGAAGCCCCAGAATTGGCAAGAAGAACTAACGAACAGATGTCATTGACTTGTTCAATAGTCTTATAGAAGAGTAGAAGGCAATAGGGTTTAAAGCAGTAGCTTGGTACCAGAATATGGATGCTGCTGGATATAATTCTAGATGGATTTTACACATTGATATGTCATGGTCAGAGATGTCTAAAAGATGAGCCAATGTGCAAGATGCATCAGTGTCTGATATGGACTTGCTCCTGAGACTATAATGATTCAGCTGCAGTGATAGAATTCAAAAAGGGAATGATACACTAATGAACACCTCTCTCTAGTACTACATTTGATTTATTTTTTTTTTTCAATTATTCATTAAGTCCTACACAACCATGACTTGTAGTCAGTGGTTGCTGTATGTCAAGCAAAATGCTAGAGATAGAGTAAAATTATGAAATACCCTTGCTCTTGATTGTTTTCTATTAGAAAATGATGAGCAAGCTTTTCTGCTCTGCAAATAAGAGACATAATTTGGAAAGAAGGGTAGTTTAGGCTGGAGGATTAGACCCAGTAGGAATATATTTAGAGTTATAGGAGGTTCATTTGTCTCATCTTCCTGGAAGGTTATGTCAAGTGGTCATTGGAAAGATTAGGAATTCGTTTGTCATTATGTGTTAGTTTTTATCTTGTAAAGCTTGAATTGCGAGCAAGGTCCTTCAAGAAAAACCAGCAATAGCTGAAAATTTGAACTTTTGAAAGGGTGCTCTGGTGACAAAGGGGGAAGAATGGAGTCAGAAATTGAGAATATGTCGGGAATTAAGAGAAGAACATTGGAGACGACAATAATTTTCCAGGTGGAAGACAAAGGACTTTGAGGTAAGTGGGATGGGATGGGATGGCGAGGAAAGGTGCAGATGTTGAGAAGCTCAGTGAACTAGACCTGCGAACTGTTTTGAAAAGAGTGTGTGCTGTAGATTTATAGATTAGAACTGATGGGCAGTCAAGGAATGTAGTCCAAGTTCTGCTGTCAACTTACCTCTGGTCCATGTAGTTTGGTTTTATCTTGCATTTGGTTAATATTTAACAAATGGTCCTAACACCCATTTTCTATAGAAACAAATTTATTCAATGGGAATGCATGGTCTGCTGTGGTCTGTGCAATGCGCCTAGCTAGTTCAACATGCCATGGGCACTCATGGGCCAGACAGTCTAACT
Source organism: Megascapheus bottae (assembly GCF_031878675.1). Taxonomy (NCBI): domain Eukaryota; kingdom Metazoa; phylum Chordata; class Mammalia; order Rodentia; family Geomyidae; genus Megascapheus; species Megascapheus bottae. The sequence continues at coordinate 17,458,591 of NC_143522.1, forward strand.
TCCTGGTATGCCAGCAGGGAAGAGTGAAAGATCAAGTATCCTCGTGGGCTTACAAAGTTCTTCAATTTCTACCATACCAAATATACTTTTAAAGCACTCTTTCAGTACCTGCTGACTTTGGACATTTCTTCTTTAAAATGACTGGTGGTCTGGGAAGGGGTACTCGTTCCTTTATGTGAAGAAAGCCAGTTGGTTAATAGTCAGATGTTAGAGTCATAGTGGAAAGTCTGAATGTGATTGGTACAGAAACTCAGCAGTGAAAGCAGAAGGGAAATAAAGCGTAAATTAAAAGATAAGGTCATCCAGGTGCCTGTGGCTCATGTCTGTAACCCTAGCTACTCAGGAGCTGAGATCTAAGGATCATCTTTCAAACCCAGCCCAGGCATGAAAGTTCGTGAGACTTTCTTATCTCAAATTAACCACCAGAAAACTGGAAGTAGTGCCATAGCTCAAGGGGTAGAGCACTAGCCTTGAGCTGAAGAGCTCAGGGACAGTGCCCAGGTCCAGAGTTCAAACCCCATGACTGAAAAAAAAAAGGTAAGGTCATATCATTCAAGGAAGTCTCAGATTGATTAGACTGTGTGTTACAGGAGACACCATGTGCCAGCATTTCATATAGTAGTTCTCTTTTCTGATTTCTTACAGTAAGTCTTTTTGTGTCTCAAGTAGTTCCTGGCAAGAGGGGCAAAGGAGAGAAAATCATCCAGTGTCAAGGATGAAATATCCATGGGACATAATTTTAGACTATTATCAGCCACCTGTTTCATTTTTGACCCTTGCTACTAGTTCTTCTTTAGAGACAAGGAGACACTTATAATAAGCCTTTAGATATACTTTTGCATACCTCTCTCTTCTAATTTTTCCTCAATGGAGAGTAAAATTTTGACATGCTTGAACTTTGACCTCTACATAGCAAGAACGTCTAAAAAGAAATTCATGTTGTGAATGACAAGAATAACAGGGTCCAGGGGAAAGCCCTGCTTCTGTGCATTCATTAACATGAGGTAGGAATGTGAAATTTGCTCATTTGTTTGATTTTTTTCATTTGTGCTTTTGAATTTTAGCCTAGAAAATTTCTGGGGCAATGATGTGTGTGTGTGTGTGTGTGTGTGTGTGTGTGTGTGTGTGTGTGTGTGTGTGTGTGTGTCCCAACTAATGAGCATTGTTAGGCACATAGAAAATCTCCATACATATTTATTGAATGAGTGAATGAACTCAGTCAATAACTAAGTCTAAAGGAACCAAGTAAAATTTACCATAGCAAAGATATGGAACCAACCCAGATGCCCCTCAGTTGATGAGTGGATCAACAAGATGAGGTATTTATACACAATGGAATTCTATGCAGCTGTCAGAAAGAATGACATGGCCCTATTTGTAAGGAAATGGAAAGACTTAGAAAAAAATCATATTAAGTGAAGTAAGCCAGACTCAAAGGAACATAGGCTCAATGGTTTTCCTCATTTGTCATAATCAGTAGAAACCTTGGGCTCTACTAGCAGAGATTTACAATAGAACAAAACCTAGATACCTAAAGCCATATAGAATGATGCTAAATGTGAGGACCTCTAGGATATAGAAACAAAAGCCATGTAATGAGTGATTGTTGTCCTTAATGTACTATGTTATCTCTCATCTCTTTTGCTATCTCTTGGTTATCTCATATTGTTACAGTATTTCCCCTGGTTATCTGATATATTTTATATATACCTGATGGGTTATTTGAAATTGGATAGGGAAGAGGGGAAAACAAGATGAGGGGTGGGGGTGGGGGGAGAAAAATGGGGATCAAGATATGTGAAGTAATGCGCCTTCTATGTGGTGAATATAATGTAACCCTTCTATTAATTACAATAAAATATATGGAAAAAAAGAATCCAAGTAAAAATCTATTCAAAGGGGTGGGAAATGAAATTAGGGCTGGAGAACGCTTGAGGAATTTGGGACCAGGTAAAGAGGTCAGATCATATGCAAATGAGAAGAGCTAGCCAATTACAGAAAGGAGGCATGGTTACATGGGGCTGGGTGTGCTAGGGTCAAAAGGGATATAAGTTCCAACATTTCACCTTTATTCTTTTTTTTTAATATAACTTTTAATGTAAGGGTGATATACAGAGGGGTTACAGTTGCATTTGTTTTTGAATAGTGTTACCTTTTGCCTCATTGTCTCCTAGATCTCCTCTCACATCTCTCCTCCCCAAGTTCTAAAGTTCATTTCCAACATCGGGAGTTTAGTGAGAATCAGTGCTGAGTTGGTTCATTCTTTGTCCTGAGCTTCACACATGACCTTCTTAGAGAAACTCTTTTCTTCATTGTAAATCTTCCAGAGAACAGCAGTTGTCCAGCTCCTCCTCTTCCATGTCTTGTTTCAGAATAATATAATTCATGGATTTTCATGAAACATAACTGACAGTAAATATTTATGAAGCAACAAACCAGACTTCATGCTAGGCATTTCCTACGTATCCTATGTGTTCCCCAATCATTTTCAAGGTCCTTGCCATTTATTAAGCACTTACAATCTTTCTGGTACTGTCCAAAGTGCTGTCTTATGGCTCCTCAGAGTCTTGTTGATTAGAAATTATTTTGTCTTTTGATGATAATTGGAAATTATTATTTATTGATGAGGGCTTTGAGGTTTAGAGAAGTAAAATAATTGGCCCAAAATCACACTAGAAACAGGTGATAATGGGGGAAATTAGAACTTTGATTTGTTTTATATTTAAATCAATGGGAATCACCTTGGAACGATTGAGTGAGGGGGCAGAATCCAGCTACCCAGGTGTCTCTATTATAACCATGTATCTCTTCTTCAATGTATTGACCTCTTACAGATAAGCAAGCCCAGCTTCTCACACAGGCTCTCTGGCAGGCAGTGATTTCCTGATGATCTGTGTTGCATTTCACTTTTGTGCCCCTGACTTGTAACTTCCAAAGAGAAAGTGGTGTAAGTAATTGTTTTACTTAATTAGGTCAGCAGATTCGGTGGTGCTCAGCTTCATTGGCAGACTTGCTTTCTCAGCACAAAAGTACCATAATGTCAGCTTGACAACTTGATAAGTCTAGTGCCAATTTTATAATACTAAAGACAACTTCTAAATTCCAGATTCAGTTCAGTACTTTGGGAAGCAAGGCAAAATGATTTCCTAGTGCAGCTTTATTGTTGTTATTGGGGGAAACAAAGGGTGTTTATCACTTTAGTTAATATGTTGCAAGACGGAAAAATAAACAGCTGGATACTAAGACAGAGCTGTGATGACTGAAGTTCAAGGTCTACTTCTTGCCCAGCATCTGGATACCCCTTGGTGTCTTGATGTCACAACTTGGTGACACTACTTTTGTTGATGGAACAGAGTCCTATGTTGGTCAAGTTTCCTTTGGGCTAATAGTATTCTGATTTGAGTGGAATCTACATGTTTCTACTTTCTGTCCCATGTCTCCTCCAAGGCATTAGGTACCTGGCTCAGCATTTCGAAGTAGATCTGAGAAGAATATTTGGTTTAATACCGCTGAAGATGGCCACCAGTCAGGAAGAGTGAAGAGCCAATGGATAAAGTCCGTAGCCTCCTGTCTTTTAGGCAGAGAATTCTAAGAGGTCATGTGACTGGTTCCTAAAATGGCTCAGAGGGTTTAAGAGAAGTGATGACAATAATGAATTTTTACTGAATTTTAAATTCCATTCCTGTGTGACCCTTCTGTTCTGATTTCTGCTTCCTGAGATTATCTCTGAAATAAACTACTTATTCTACATTCTTGCCTGAAGCTTTGCTCTGGGAAAATCTCAACCAAGATGCTTACATATATTAGAAGCAGAATTTTTTTAGGGTTATTCTAACCAAGCTCAATGTGGAAACAATAGTGACAAATATTAATTTATGGAGATGGTTATACTACTAAGTAGACTAGAATAATCATAGCTGCTAAAGAGGGCATGCCCTTTGATTATGAAGTCAGCAAAGTAAAAGCATTTCTATTGTCTGACTCTTCATTTCCTAACCTTTATACAATAATTTCTACTCTGCCAACACATTATTTTCTTAGATATATTTAGCCTTCAGTTTACTTGTACATGGAAGCAAAGCTCAATTTAATTTTCCAAATATTTTTATTTAAACACAGGATATATTACTTGCATTGTGTTTATGTAGTTTTCAAGTTAGTGACCCTCCTTTGTACAATGACAAGTTACATACCCCAATTGTCTTTTTTTGGAGACTTGTCAGTATGAAAAACATGGAAAAAAGGAGGAATTGAAATGAAAATTATATTGTCGATTTGAAAGACCACTGAATGTCTTTTTTGTTTCAATATCAACATTCCAAGTATTCACAATGATAGCTTGACAACTACCAAACCCATTTCAGTACAATCTCTGTGGAACATCTTACATAGTTACTTAAAAAAATTTACAGGGTGAAGAGTAGACCTATGGTTGCCAATTATTTTGACATAGTCGTGTATTATTTGTATGTCATAGACCTTCATTTTGAAATAAAAAAACAAAAACAAAACAAGCCACTGTTGACATCAGTGCGAATACCAATACTTCCAATACCTCCGTGTGTAGATTACCAATATTACTGGAATTTATTTCATTTCACAAATAGGAAAGATATATTTTTGACTCTTCTTGAATTTAAGCATGACCATGTGATTCCCTTTGCTCAAAGAAACACGAACTTGGGTTATTTCCAGGCAAAACTTCTCCGATAGACCAAATTTTATTCCTTGTCCATATGTTGGAGCTCTGATTCCCCTGAGGGAGACATGGCCTTCACTGAAGGCTCAATGATGTCAGAGGGTACATCCCACACCAAATTGGACTATGGCCTTACAAAAAACATTCTCCCCTGTTCTCTATCTGACATGTGATGATACATCATAGAACTTGACCATAGCAGTATTCTGATTTCAGACTCCTACCTTCTAGAACCATGAGAAAAAAAATTAATTTTTGAAGTATAAGTCTCCAAGTATTATGTTAAGTATGGCAGGCCAAGCAAATCCAGTGTCCTGTTGATGATCTCTGAAGCCATGTGTGGATTGTGTTGATACGGAGGCATGATGCGATGGAATGCCTATAGCTAGAGTTCCTCCATGTGACACACAGCTTAATGAGCCTCAGTAGATGTTCATGCCATTCCCTGGCACCTGCACATATGTTATCTTTATAGTGACAGGGATTTTGCTTATGGGATTAAATTTATGGATCTCAAAATGGGCTGATTATCCTGGCTTAGGAAGTATGCACAATCTAATCATAAGTTCTTAAAAGTAGACAGTGAAGTGGCTTTGGCCTGATAGAGGTGATGAAGGGCTCATGAAAAAGATCCTTTGAGGATGGAAGTGAGAGCCAGGAGATATAGGCATCCTTGAGAAGATAGAAAAGACAAGGGAATGGATTCCCCCTACAGCCTCCAGAAAGGAATGCACAGTCTACACTTTGATAATAGCCCAAATGAAACCAATATCAGACTTCTGAACTACTGAAATATAAGACAATAAGTTCTTGTCCTGGGTCACCAAATTTGTGGTAGTTTGTTTTAGCGGTCACAGAAAACTTACATTGAACATGGCAGATTGTAGAAATGGCCTTAACTTCTTTCTTTTCTTCCACCCTCATCTTTATGAGATAATAGTTCCGATTTTCCCACCAAGAGGAAGAAGTTATTTTTTTCCATGCTGCAAATCTGAGTTTGTCATTCTTCTACTTTCTGAACAGTTATTATGACAACAATCTGTTCCTTGTTCCATCTTGTGCTGAAAGTGTGTTTGTGTTGATGGTGGGGATGGAGAGAGGAGCATGAATGAGTCACTTAACTTTTTTCAATCCTTGGTCCTCTAAGTGGATTACTGGGCCAGGATGTGCTTTAAAGACTCTTTTTTTTTTTTTTTTGCATTTGATTGGCTCATGCCCATAATCCTAGCTATTCAGGAGACTGAGATCTGAGGATTCAGGTTTAGGGTTAGCCAAGGTAGGAAAGTCTGTGTGACTCTTATCTCTTTTTCTTTGTGGTTGTTGTTTTTCATGTACCATGTGAAGTTATTTCTTTTTCTTTCATTTCCCCCTTGTGTTTTTATCTCCTTTTGTCACCATTATTTAGTTTTGGTACCCTGTATATTATATATACTTTTATTTGAATTAGGGAAGGGAAAGGAACAACAACATGGCAAGACAAAGGACAAAGGGTGAATCATTGCCACAGTGATACTCACAAGACAATATGTTGGGGGGAAATGGGAGAAAAATGAGAGGCGTAACAATGTTCAACAAGAAATACACTCACTACCTTACATATTCAATTGTAAGCCCTCTGTACATTCTTTGACAATGAAATCAAATTAATTTTAATCCATTGAATGCATTTAATACACCTAACTCACCAAACATTATGGTTTAGAAGCACAGTGCACAGTAGCCTAGCAGTATGAGGATGCTTTAGTGATTCTATGGCTGACTGGGAACTATGACTTGCTGCCACTGCTCATCACTTACAGAGAATGTCTATCATATATCAAATCACTTGGTACAAGTTAAATGTCAAACTCTGAAGTACGGTTTTTATTGAATGCACATAGCAGGTCCTATACCGCATGTAAAGTCTATTGATATTACATATCTAAATCATAAAGTGAATAAAGTTAAGTTGGGGACCACTAGTAATGTTTTGTGCTTATCTATATTTGTCCTCTCTCCTTTTGGAGAGAGAACATGAAGAGATCATATGTCTCTGACTCTGTGCTAATGTGCTATGTGACTTGCTGTAACTAACAGATTAGACACTGAATTGATACGGGCTATATACAAGCTAAGGAACTGTATGCAGATAACACTGTGGTGATACAAGCCAGAACATTTCTCATCCTACCATGATGACTATGGAGATGTGTTAAATTGGAGGTGCCTCGATTGGAGAGTTACCACTGAATGTTATAGAAGTTTGGAGCTTTGTGAAGCCAAGTCAAAAGGCCCAACACAACTCTGAACTCTCAGAGGACACAAATAAAGTATAGTTATAAATTAAATAAAATAATTTCTTTAACTCTGAGTCAAATGGAAAAAGAAATTATGTGTAGAATGTGATTTTTTTTTAATGTGGAAATCCAGGGCTTGAACTCAGGGCCTGGGTCCTTTCCCAAGCTAATCTGCTCAAAGTTAGAGCTCTACCACTTGAGTCACAGCTCCACTTCATTTTTTTTTTTGCCAGTCCTGGGCTTGAGCTTAGGGCCTGAGCACTGTCCTTGGGCTTTCTCAAGGCTAGAGCTCTACCATTTGACTTTCAGTATCAATTCTGGCTTTTTTTCTATGAATGTGGTACTGAGGAATTGAACCTGGGTCTTCATGCATGCTAGGCAAGCACTCTACCACTAGGCTAAACTCCCAGCCCTCCACTTCTAATTTTTAATAGAAGGTAAGAGTCTTCAATTAACTTTCGGTTAATTAAAGGTAGAAGTCTCTCAGGCTTTTCTGCCTGGGCTGGTCTTGTACAGAAGTTCTCCAATCTTCGCTTACTGAGTAGCTAGGATCACAGGCATGAAGCACCAATGCCTAGATGAATGTGGGAGTTTTAATCATCCAGAAACAAGGACATACTAAATCCACTAGCACAACGATGTTCATTGAAGCACTATTTACCATAGCAAAGATATGGAACCAACCTAGATGTCCCTCAGTTGATGAATGGATGAACAAGATGTGGTATTTGTACACAATGAAATTCTATGCAGCTGTCAGAAAGAACACCATCGCCCCATTTGTAAGGAAATGGAAAGACTTAGAAAAAATCATATTAAGTGAAGTAAGCCAAACTCAAAGGAATTAGGCTCAATGGTTTCCCTCATTTGTCATAATCAGTAGAAACCTTGGGCTCTCCTAGCAGAGATTTACAATAGAACAAAACCTAGATACCTAAGGCCATATAGAATGATGCTAAATGTGAGGACCTCCAGGATATTGAAACAAAAGCCATATATGAATGATTGTTGTCCTTAATGTACTGTGTTATTTCTCATCTCTTTTGCTGTCCCTTGGTTATCTCATGTTGTTACAGTATCTCACTTTGTTACCTATATATCGGATATATTTGTATTTGGTTATTTGAAATAGGATAGGGAAGGGGGAAAAACAAGATGAGGGGTGGGGGTGGGGGAGAGGGAAATGGGGATCAAGACATGTGAAAGGGTATCAATGTATGTGAATTAATGCCCCTTCTATCTGGCAAATATCATGTAACCCTTCTATTAATTACAATAAAAATATATGTAAAAAATAAAAAAGTAGGCTGGTATAAATATACACAAGGAAAGTTTTCAGCTGTACTATTTAAGCAGAAATTGACGTGAGTCTAAAGAAACGAATTGAATACATCCAAATTGAATACATCTGGAAAATTTCTTCCTCTAGAAAAGTGAATTTTTTGTTTTTTATTCATTAACTAGATTATAGGTGGACAAAGTCTGGCCTGTGGGCCAAATTGGGCCCTACCCATTTGTTTCTATGGTTTCTGTGGATACTTTGTAGCTACAGTGCATACCAGCACTGAGACCACAGGGCCTGAAATGCTGTGATATTTACTATTTGGCTCTCTTCAGTAAAAAGTTAGCTGACACTCGCATTAATAATTGTACATCTCCAGTGTGCCAGGTACTTTGTTCCAAATATGCCTAAAGCCATCCGTGCCACATTCTTGCAGCTTTGCCACAAAAGGCATCACTGTATCCTGTAAGGGAACATCTGTGGAATGTGACTTTGGGGAGTAAGAGAGATAAGAACCCGTGACCTGTGATGAGAAGAAACACTTTGAACTTGCCGTAGTGCTCAGAGGCCCAGCCCTATACTTGGAGTATATACAAAATTGTGGCAGTAGGTAATTACCCAAGAGCTGAATGCCATTGCATGGTTTTGTACAAGCTGCTAAACTTGTCAGTATTTGTATGTAAAAAGAAAAGAACAACAACAAAAAAGAACCCAAATCTCATTTTAGAGTTAAGTACTCCACTGGGGTCTAAACCTTTGTTTTGGAGTGACACGCTGCTATGTAAGTTGGCCTCTTCAGGCCATCTTGATTCCTCAAGGAAGTTGTGCATCAAGTTTCATTCCTTCCTAATGGGCTCTCCTTTCCAGAGGTGAGAAAGATTCATTTTTCAAGGGAAAATGGCTCAAAACAATAAGCAATAATACCAATAGCAATTGCACACAAGAGCCGCTTCTGGCAAATATGTAACAGCTGGAGAAGTTGAAGACCTCTAACCTCAACCAATCATTATCTCCCAGAAATGTCTCACACAGGGGCAGAAAGAAAATACAATGAAAATTTGTTGTACATACACATACACAAAACAAATCCACAATTAGGGGGAAAAATAGCTCTTAACACTAAGCAGCTTTTTGTTGTAGACACTAATTTTTGCCTTGAGTCTTCCCTCATTAGGAAAGACCAATATAACACTTTGTAGAGAAACAAAACATTTTCCTTCACCTTGAGTCAATGCATAATTAGGAAATAATAAGAAAGATGGCTCCATACATGATTCACAGAGGCCTCGTCTTTTAAGAGCTTGGAGGGTTTGAAATTATAACAGGCAAATGCAGAGATGCTCATTAGAAATGCAGCCACTGCTTTTACAGACATGCTGAGAACGTCTAAGCTTCCCAGAAATTATTCAAAGGGAGTGATCCCACTTTTGTCTGGTTCCAAGAGCTTTCTAATTTGAGGAAGAAAGGAACAATAGCAAAGGCAGCCAATGTATTCTATCTAGGATAAAATCGGTCCATGGCCTAAGCAAGATGAATATTCTGTTTTATTCTGCCTCTGGTAGAATTTCTCAAGCTGCTGCTCTGAGGGATCTAGAGAGTTCTCTCAATGATGCCTGCCAGGCATTTGCCCTTTATTTCTCTCTGGTTTTTCTTCTCTATTGTGTTCTGTACTATTCTGTGAGTTAACAACTTGGATGAGTTTCAGAATCATCCATGAATGTAGGAAAGTATATGATATATATATTTCTTTTCTTGTAAAATATTTCCCCCCTGTGTATCTCTAGTGTCCAGCAAGACTCTGGCATATAGTAAAATATCTATTTTTGTGAATGAATAAATGAATGTTTTTATTACTTCCCAAACTGATTTACAAATAATCATGTGAAATTTTGTATTCTGATTTCTTATTGCCATAGCATAATCTTGGTGTGATTTGATGACTGTTTGCTTCCTTTTTTGTCTCTGGGAAAGGAAAGTTCTGATTGGAATTTTGACCTTGGACCTGACATAAACTGCAATTTTATTATAATTTGCTTTCATGAATTTAATGGATGAAATGTGTCAGTTTTTCCCATTTACAGAAATGAAATATTATCTTAAATAATATTCTCCTTGTTAGACCCGATTAAACTAGCTTCTTCCTTCTCTACCCACAGCATTTTTCTTTAAAATCACTCATTTATTTGAAAACATTTGCTATTAATAAAAAGTATTTTAACACTTTTATGATCTTTGTTTTATCTCTTAGAGAAGATTTTCAGCACTGTTACCTACCATGCTTGTGACTTTGGGTAAGCTGCTAAACCTAGCCTCAATTTCTCTATGTGCATGTTAAGGTAGGGATAAAATATTTCTCATAAGACTGTTGTAAAGAATAAATGCTTAAACGTGTCTAACAGTACCTATTAATATCAGCAATTAATATCATATTAGCAATGAAGTAGTAACAAGCCATTATGAGTTAGATTCTTGAGGACAGAGACAGTCTCATATTTAATGGCAGGACAGCGCAATGGTGGATCAATGTTTGTTATGTTAGTTTTCTCTTACAAGATGGGAGAGGTTTCAATATAGTGCAAAAAATAATTGTGGGGTTGGCATTTCTCCAAAGCATCATAAAATATAATCTGCCTTGGCTAGATGATAGACTAAAGTCTTTGATTCAAGAAACTTAACCTTTGCATTTCTCTCTCTCTCTCTGTGTGTGTGTGTGTGTGTGTGTGTGTGTGTGTGTGTGTGTGTGTGTGAATTCTGGGACTTGAACTCAGGGCTAGGGCACTGTCCCTGATTTCTTTTGCATAAGACTAGCACTCTAGCCTGGTGCCGTGGCTCACGCCTGTAATCCTAGCTACCAGGAGGCTGAGATCTGAGGATCAAGGTTCAAAGCCAGCCCAGGGCACAAAAGGGCCTGAGACTTATCTCCAATTAATCTCTAGAAAATGGGAAGTGGGGCTTGGCTCAAGGGTAGAGTGGTAGCCTTGAGCTGAAGAGAGCAGGGACAGTGCCTAAGTCTAGTTTAAGCCCCATGACCTCCCTCCCCAAACACACACAAAGACTAGCACTCTACTGCTTGAGCCACAGAGCCATGTCTGCCTTTTTCTGTTTATGTGGTACTGAGGAATCAAACCCAGGGCTTCATGCATGCTAGGCAAGAACTCTACCACAGAGCCACTTTCTCAGGCCACTTCACTTTTTCTGCCTCCTATTGCTTCCCAGAGGATGGGTTGGTTTAGGTTGACTTCTGCCTCTGATCTTGGAGAAAAGTTTCTTACAGACCTCAGCACTTATGAACCAATACTGTTGGGTACTTACCGAACAGAGTAAGACTTGAGCAAATAGGAACGAACTGAGGTATATGTCTCTGGGCTTATCATTAAGCTTCAGAAATGAATAATTTAAACCAGAGGGACACAAAAGATATCATATAGGCACTCATCCTCAAATCCTTGCAATTCAACATCTGTAATACCTTTTAGGTCTATCTATTATTTTCCAGTTCCGAGTACAAAATCAGGAAATGGATGTAAGGTACAGAGTAGCTTCCAAGATAGGAACCCACATTAGAATGTAAGAGATAGAACAATTCTAAATGATTAAGAGAGTGGAGAGGGAGGAAAGGGGGAAAGAGACAGGAGGGGTAAGGGGAGAGGGAGGAAAAAGAGAGAGAGAGAGTAGGTAGAGAAGAGAGAGAGAGAGAGAATTTCTAGTATATGAAAGTCCAGTGATAGGGAGGAAGCAGAGATGGAAAGATAAACAATATAGCTTATATTTTCTTTGTAAAATTTTTTTATTGCCAGGGTAATGTATTAGAGGGGTTATAATTACATTTGCCAGATAGTAGGTACATTACTTATCATACATTGATACCCCTTCTCATGTTTTGTCGCCATTTTCCTCCCTCCCCCGCTCGCTCTCGCACGTGCTCTCTCTCTCTCTCTCTCTCTCTCTCTCTCTCTCTCTCTCTCTCTCTCTCTCTCTCTCTCTCTCTCTCTCTCCCTCTCTCTCCCTCTCTCTCTCTCCCTCTCCCTCCCCTCTCCCCCTCTCCCCCCTTCCCCCCCTCTCTCCCCCTTCCTCTCCCCCCCTCTCCCCCTCTCCCCCCCTCCCTCCCCCTCTCCCCCTCTCCCCCTCTCCCCCTCTCCCCCCTCCCCCTCTCCTCCCCCCCCCCCCCTCTCTCTCTCTCTCTCTCTCTCTCTCTCTCTCTCTCTCTCTCTCTCTCTCTCTCTCTCTCTCTCTCTCTCTCTCTCTCTCTCTCTCTCTCTCTCTCTCTCTCTCCTCTCTCTTCCCTAAATCCCTCCTCCTCATATTGGGTGAGGGAGCCTATCAGTATACAAGATGGACAGGACAAAGTGATCCACGTGTTTTATCCCTACTACAAGCCTCAGCAGAAAGTTATTAGGCATTGCGTTACTTGGCCCCCAACACTTGTTCCTGGTGTTTCCACTCCTTCTCCAGAGGTCTTGCTCATCCAATATGAGTCTCCTCAGCCACCATGCCAGTTTTCCACACACAGCTGTTAATAATGATGTTTTCTTCCAGTTCCACTTGAACAGCTCTGGAATGAAGCTATGATGTTGGTATTTATTTACTTTTGGCTATAATGATGACTCTTTCGCTTTCTTTCTTTCTTTCTTTCTTTCTTTCTTTCTTTCTTTCTTTCTTTCTTTCTTTCTTTCTTTCTTTCCTTCTTTCTTTCTTCTTTTCTTTCATTTTGCTGGCCCTGGGGTTTGAATTCAGTACCTGGGCACACTGTCCTTAAACTTCTTTTGCTCAAAGCTAGCACTCTACCATCTGAACCACAGCACTGATTCTGGCCTTTTCCAATATTTTATTGGAGATAAGAGTCTTACAGATTTTACTGCCAAAGCTGACTTTGAATTACAAGCCTCGGATCTCAGCCTCCTGAGTAGCTAGGATTATAGGTGTGAGCCACTGGTTCCGGGCTGATGATAGTATTTCTTGATTGTCTTTTCATCTTCTGGTTGGCTGGTCAAGGGAGTGCCTGGAGGTATTAGGTTTTTGTTTTTGTTTTTTTGATTCTATGAATTTAGAGACACAGACTTGGTATATATTAAGTTGGATTGTCTAATACACTCATATCTTTTACACTTTGTAAGGTAATAACTATTTCCCACTGTAGTTTAGGGAATTATGAGAAATCTTATTCCTGTGTTATTGAAAAATTTATGCAATTTCCCTTCTTAGCTTCTTAGTGTCCCCTCTCTACTAACTTGATTCATTCCTAAATGCCTTGTTGTGATGGTTAGCATAAAGACTCAGATGCAGTAGAGGGTTTTATTTTTTGTGGGGGAAGATTGTGAGGCTTGAACTCTGGGCCTGGGCACTGTCCCTGATCTCTTCAGCTCAAGGCTACCTCCCTACCCCTTGAGCTACAGCTTCACTTCCCCTTTTCTAGTGATTAATTGGATTTAAAAATCTCACACTCTTTAGTGCCCGGGCTGGCTTTGAACCATGATTCTCAGATCTCAGCCTCCAGAATAGCTAGGATTACAGGCTTGAGCCACTGTACCCGGCTGCAGTTCTTTTTACTGTATCTTTTCTGGATTTGAACCAGCCTGTCTATTTTGATGATGGCCTACTCTGTGCTTCCTAAATTTGCAGTTTTTCTTTAAATGTGTTATACATAAAATGTTATTTGTAAATGTGACAAAGAAAAAGACTCGTGTCCTCTTTTGATCAGAAGAATGAGGAGGCTCAGTTTATCCATTTCCTAAATTTTTTTTTGTACATGGTAGTTGTCTATATTATATAATTTCCATGCTATCCTTTCCTTGTTTGGTAAGGGAAGGGGGTGATTTATGGCTGAACCAAAGCCATACCCCCCGATGAGAAAATTAAGGTCACACTCAATCTTCTAATTTTAGAATCAAAGTCAAGTGGCTTTTAAATTTCAAAGGCCATTATGCCACTTATTTCAGAAGTGATGTGTTATTTATACTTGGCCTGCACAGGGCAACCCTACTGGTGTATTTTGTGATAATCACGCTACCTGTGGGCACCAGAATTGCTGCTGGATCTTGTTAAAATGTCTGCCTGTCCTCCTCAGAGGATTGTGGAAAAAGAAAAAAGAAAATCGTTGTGGTTCTGAAAATCTTTTTCTGCTTTATTATTCAGAAAGCAAGGCTATTAGCTTCTTTGGGGGGAGTGTGTCCCAGGGATAGGCTTAATTATTGATAGGCAAGTTCTCGTTACTTAATGGGATTTGGACTTTAAGAGGAAACAAGAGAAAACTTCTCTTGCTAATTGGTAGCCCACATTGTCTTTCCCCTAACCACAAGAGAAGATACTGACTTGGTAGAAAAGAGAGAACAGTGCATAGAAAGAGGTAAAGACAGGCGAGAAATAAAAGAAGAAAACAGAAATTGACTTCATGTCTACAATCCTATGAGATCTTTCCTGTTTTTAGTGAGGATGTAAGAGCACTCATCTTTTCCATTTGCATGTATATAACAGGGAGGAGAATGAGTGAGAGACAAGCACCACTTCTGTTCTGTAAGGATGCTTCTCTTGGAGGAAAGTCTCTTTGCTTTTGCTGGACTCCTTGGCAAGTGAGCCTAAAGATGGAAAGGTAGTTGAGGGGCGGAGTTTGACTGACTTGTTCTTTATAATTGGAGCTGGCAGGGCCAAGCATGGATACTGGAATGGAAAAGTGCAAAATTGGTAGGAGAACAGTGTGATATTTTTTAAAATGGAAGGCCTAAGCTGATTGTATGAGTTGAATTGGCTAATGAACGACAAAGTCATAGTTCTGGGCTATCAAAAAGTCCTTAAAGCGTGTGGGTATCTATACAATGTAATTGGAAATTGTTTATATTATTGTAATACATTTTCCATATTCCAGAGGATTCTTTGTGTACGTCGAATTTTCCTGAAATAATCTGTGCAATGAACGGCTCCCAAAGCTCAGTAGTTTACAGCAACACATATTTGCTTTGTTTGTTTGCAAGCCACTGGGGTTGGTGATCACAGCTGTGTTCCAGACTGAAGTCAAGTTCAGGTTTTCTCTGGTGGCTTTTGTTGTGGAGCATGGACACCTGGGACTAGCTCTTGTGAAAGGGAAGGGCAAGAACAGAGCATCCATACCATACTAGACAAGCAGCTCAATACTGAGCCCTGAGGTTTGCTGGAATTGTGTCTGTTCACACTATTCCTCTGGTGAAGCATGTCATGTGATCAAGCTTAGCATGAATGGAGGGGAGGGAAGGCTAGTCCCTTCTACTCATGGATGGTTGAGGGGGGAAGGGTGAGCATGTGAGAATTTGTTCAAATATATTACCATCTACATCCTCAAACCTGCCGAAATGCCATGTGCATTCACTGATATGCATGCACATACAGTGTCTATGGATAGGATTCTATTTTTTAAAATTTGCTGTATATCAGATTGTCCCAAAATGAATCAAACCAATACAACACAGATGATTTATCAACTGAGCTCATAAAGTAAGCTCATAAGTAACTCAGGTGATTTGGAAAAATGCAAGTTTCTTCTCACATTATAACTTCCATAAATCTGTGAATGTGTGTGTGTGTGTGTGTGTGTGTGTGTGTGTGTGTGTTTTGGTGGTAGTAGGGTAGAGGAGGAATTTGCCAGTCAGAATCCATGTATAAGGCTATTCAACCACATAATATTCTTAAAGGCTAGGAGACTTTAGCTTATATCTGTATTTACGTGTGCATCTTGAATAAACTTCATCACTCTAACTCCGCTATGGAAAATCATTTTATATTCTTGAGCCTCTTTCATTTTGCACAATTATTTTCTCCAAATAGAAATCACCTGATTGGTTGTTTCTCAAAGCATCTCTCCCACAAAAATCTTGGAAGAGCCAAATTCTTGGCTAACCTTTCAGTGTCACTACTGCTTCCATAAAGATTTCTGGCAATGTAAAGGGAAAGACTTCTTTTGTTAAAGGTTTTGAATCATCAAATATGAAAATTTAGTGCCTATTTTCACTAAGTTTTTTTTTTGAGTAGGCTCTATTAGGGAACTAAAACTAAAAGCAGAAACCATAAGTCCACTATATGCTTCATGTTTTCTTTTGTTTTGTATTTGGCCAGTCCTGGGGCTTGAACTCAGGGCCTGGGCACTGTCCTTGGCTTTCACAAGGCTAGTGCTCTACCACTTGAGTCACAGTGCCATTTCCGGCTTTTTCTGTGTATGTGGTACCGAGGACTCAAACCCAGGACTTCATACATGCTAGGCAAGCACTAGGCCAGACTCGCGGCCACTTCATTTTTTTTTTTAAACAGCTTTTTTGCTGCTTCTGAAGTACAAGGTGGTTCTTTTCTAGAGTTGATTTACAATTAGAAAGTGTTTAATATGTGCACCAGCTATGGCTATTTTAGATGATTCATTCATCCCAGTAATTTTCTTTCTTTAAACAGAAGTTTATTTTTTTATTTCTTTGCAGAAGGATCCTTTGCCTGGGTATAATATTCTATTGTTTCACAGCAAAAGGCACAGAAGGATAAAGAGTGGATTAAGTTTATTTTTTGTCTTAAAGAAAGGATAGATGAGGTTGAAGGAAATCGATCCATCCATTATATTGTTTGATGAATTCTACCCCAAAGGATCTCTCTGCACAGCTCAGCTCTGCTTAGCTTTGTTACTGTCCCCATATTTCCTCCACACTGCAACTTCCATTATACAGAGAGAAGACACTGAGCAAAGTGATCATTTTAGTCATTTCCCTCATTATTGTCCTACTTTTCCCCATGGCTGGCCCTTCTGAGGCTGACTGCTTAGTGAAAACTCTTTCTGCTGATTCTCTTTCAAAAGGCATTTGTGCTTTAAGGGGAAACAGTATACCAGGTTCTTGTCAATTAGAACTGAATTAAGTAAGAAAATGACTACCCAGGACCAGTTAGCTCATTGTTCACAGGAGCCTCGAGGTTTATAGTCACAGATAGTAGGACACTGTCTCTTTTAACCACCTTGTTTTACAAATGGAGATCCAGAGAAATTGTAGTCTTGCCCAAGGTCAGCCCACTTTATCAGTAGCTCTGGGATTAGAGTCCAGTTGTCTTAATTCTATTCTTTCCATTACATTTGATTTAATTCCAGAATCTAGATTACAATGAAAGGCACAGATGTATTAAAGTTAATCATTAGCCTTTAAAGTAGCAGATTGAGTTTTAATAGAGGAAATGCTAAAATTCTCCATAGGGATAATAAGAGAGCAACCAGGAATGAATAAAACTGCTAAAGAATAAAACAACTTCCCAGCTTCTCAATCTTTGTGGAAATATAGCAATAAGAAAGTTGGTGTCCACATACAGATGTTTGCTGGGTATATTCACTGTAAATTTTATTTAATCTATTTTTTTGTTTGCTTTGGGGGTTTCTTCTGGGGAGAAGGTTGATTTGTTTTTAAATATAAAAACTTGTCACTGGAAAAAAGAAAAAGAAAATTGGTGCCCAGGCATGAGAATTGAAAGAAAAAAATTAGCAGAAAGGAAAAGAATGATGGTCTAAGCTTATGTGGGAATTTTCCTTCTGTGTTAGTCTTCCAGAAACAAAGGAAGTAAGGATTCATAAAGATTCAGTTCTTCTACATTGAAGGCATATCCTTTCTTCTTTCTAGGTTTATAAATATGACCTTTTGGATGTAGAAATTTCTTATAAGATAGGTTCTCTTTTTTTCCTGTAATAACAACTTTGGATTAAATAATGAATCCTTTGCAGATTTTTTTTGATTGTATTTATCACTTTTGACTTTCAAGGTCCCCTTGGGTGCTCAGATCTGCACAGGTGTTTCATGTTTTCCCAGATTCTTTTTGCATTTCAAACTTTTCCTATGGTAGGAAAAGCCTGGGATAACCTATTTCAGCCCATTTCCTGAAAGACAATGGCCAAAGTTGGGAAACATTTATGAGAAAGGATGACAGGGCAGAAGTCATTTCCTCTCAAACATGGTCACAGTGGTGAAAAGAAGGGAAGTGGGATTCGTAAGCACAGACAGGTCTGGAGAGTTTAGATGCTGCTGGAGAAACATGTGCCTCTGTGTGTGTGTGTGTGTGTGTGTGTGTGTGTGTGTGTGTGTGTGTGTGTGTGTGTGTGGCTTGAACTCAGGGCCTAGGGACTGTCCTTGGACTTTCCTCAAAGCTAGAGCTTTACCACTTGAGCTACAGCACCACTTTCTGCTTTTTCTATGTATGTGGTATGGAGGACTTGAATCCGGGTATTCGCGACTGCTAAGTGAGCTCTGCACCACTAGGCCATGCTCCCTACCTATGCCTCTTTTTTTTTTTTTTTTTTTTTTTTTTTGGTTATTGCTTCCATTTGAAGGAGAAGGTGCCTAAATATAAACCTCCAAGGAAACCTCACCACCAGTTTTGTCCCTACCCTCCCTTCCTACTTTCCTTTCTTCCTTGTTCCCTCTCTGTTTCCTTACCCCTCTCCTTTCTTCCTCCCTCTCTTCTTCCCTTTCCTTCCTCTTCCCTTTACTAATTTTGTCTGTAATATTTTTAGGTATATGTTTTCATGTTTACAGGCTCCTGTGCTCTTATGTGAATGGTATTCCATTACAGTGCAATAATAAAAACAGGGCTAACATTTACTATCTTTTATTGACCATGTTTCTAAGGTCAGTATGTATTTACTGAGAATGATAAAACTACTGTGAATTCCTCTTCTACTCTTACCCATTTCACAGATGAAATGAAGGAGGCAAGACAGATTAAATAACAATATTATTTCCATCAAGGTAATTGGAAGAGCTACGATTTGAACACATGTTTTACTGCTTAGAAAGGTGGTTTTATAGATACGTTTCCTGCTCTTTTTCCATCTTTCATCCATATGATCCTCATCCTCAAAATCTCTGAAACTTAAAACCTCAGCTTCTTGTATTTTTTTTACAATCATCAAAGTATCTTTCCGTTTAGCCATTGGATTATATTCCCCCTTCCGGCCCCTTTCCTCCACCATTTTTTTTTTAAACAGGTCCTGGGGCCCTTGACACTGTCCTTGGGCTTTCTCAAGGCTAGCGCTCTACCACTTGAGCTGTAGCGCCACTTCTGGCTTTTTGTGGATAATTGGATATAAGAGTTCCACTGACTTTTATGCCCAGACTGACTTCAAACCATGATCCTTAGATCTCAGCTTCCTTCCTGAGTAGTGGGGATTACAGGTAGAGCCATTGGAGCCCAGCTACTTTTTTTTGGGGGGGGGGTGCTGATACTGGGACTTGAATTCAGGTCCTCACATGCCCCTTGGCACTGTCATTCAAGCCCAACATTCTACCCCTTGAGACACACCACCAACTTCTGGAGTTTTGCTGATTAATTGGAGATAAGAATCTCAAGGACTTCTCTGCCCAGACTGGCTTTGAAACTGTGATTCTTGTGTGTCAACCTCTTGAGTAGTTTGAATTAGAGGTGTACTATACCTACTGTCGACAGTGAAGTTGCATCTCTCCTTGGGGTGTCAGTGTGTAAAGGGTTAGTGAGGCAGAAGAAGAAGTGCCCTGGTTCATTGTAGTTTAAGGTTGTGGAAAGTGTGCGAGAGAAAAGTGAGAAGGGTCTGAATTTATCCTGTTTATTTCACAGTTATTGTTGTTGAGTCTGTAGCTTTCAGAACACAAAGGACTCTGTGAGAAACAAAAACAAAACAAAACAAAAACACCCAACCAGTCCTCTTTCTCACTTCTAGGTGCTTACTAAGTAAGTTTTGTTGCTAGATAGTTTCTTTTTTAAATGGAGAGGACTAGGTGCCAAGGGGTTCTGGATCAATAGTTCTGGTGATAGCTCAGGCTTCTATTTATTCTCAGAAAGGCAATAAAACACATTAAGATAAAGAATTTAATGTCTTTACCCTATCTCCTCTTTCCCCTCTGGCTCCCTGGCTCCTCCCTCTACCATGTGAATGTCTTTGCTGTCTGTAGTTATGGAGTACATGGGAGAGAGCTGGAGACAGCTATGATAAAGTAGTCTGTTCAGTGAAGGCTCTGTTTGATCTACAAAGTAGTTATCTTGCTTTTTGTCAGTGATTCTCTAAATGAAAAGATACAAGGACAGAGACACAACTCTTCTGATCCCTTTGTGATCATTTTCTATCC
Organism: Megascapheus bottae; assembly: GCF_031878675.1. Classification (NCBI taxonomy): domain Eukaryota; kingdom Metazoa; phylum Chordata; class Mammalia; order Rodentia; family Geomyidae; genus Megascapheus; species Megascapheus bottae. Next base: position 17,478,928 of record NC_143522.1, read on the forward strand.
TTTCAGTAGTTCTACGAGTCTTCCTAGGAATCCACCCATCCCACCCCAAGCCTTGTGTTTTGAACCCCCAAACCTCCATCCAAAACCCTTATCCCCCAAGCAGCAGGCCTTGGGTCAGTCTGGTAGTGTTTTGAAGCAGAGGTCATCATAGCTTTCAGCAGTGGCTAATATGAAACCAGCTGGCTTCAAATGGACTAAGTTGAATTTATTTCACAGTCTAAATGAAATGCCATTCTGAGGTTCAGGGATTGAAAGCCAGGGCCAGTTTCCATGCTCACCTGTCTTTGTAGAAATAATTAGAATAGCAATGAAAACACAATGGTTGTGCTATTTTTCCAACTTGGGGAAGAACACATTTGATAATAATAAACATACCTGTTGAACTCTTCCTCCATGCTCTGTTTTACAAATATTATTTCTGTAAGTCTTCACAACAATTTCATAAGTGGATGGGCACTGAGGCCTGGAGTGTTCACAACATTTCCTCCAAGTCAAATCAAGAATCTGGATTCAGTGGGGCACTGGTGGCTCACACCTGGAATCCTAGCTACTGAGGAAGCCAAGAGCTGAGGATTGAGGTTAGAAGCTAGCTCAGGCAGGAAAATCCATGAGACTTATCTCCAGTGAATCACTGAAAAAAGCTAGAAGCAGTGCTGTAATTCAGTGTATAAAAAGGAGTTTAGGGACATTGCCTAAGCCCAGGTTACAGCCTTAAGACAAGCAAAAAAAAATCTGAATTCAAAAGCCCTGAAGGCTCTTTCACTACGATGCAAGGCCCATATTGTATGTAGTAATATTATTTCTTATAATGTAGGAAGGATTTTAGCCTATCTAAAGTGAATATGTGTTTAACCTCAGCAGAAGTGTGACAGGTGTGAAATAGTGAGCTCATCCTATACTACCGTATAACCAGCTGTAGACGACTAAGGAGTAACTGGAGTAGTGTTTTGCAGGAAGTCATTAAAAGATATTAGAAGTATATACTTACGCTATTCACAGGCAACAAGGATTTTGGAATTAGACCCTTCAAAGTGGTAAAAGTGTGGGATCCAGAGTTTCAATAAACTGGAACAAAGAAATCTGTAGAGCATCCATTATTATAAAGTGTGAGTGTACAGGGGATAAGTAAAGAGAGTCTGAATTGTTCCAGTGGTCAGTCCTGAGATCTTTCAGGAATGATGCATGATGACAAGCATTTTTTTTTTTTAGATATTAGGATTTCTCACCAGACACATAGCAAGTTCCTCTTTGTGGAACTTATCAAGCGTTTAATCACACATTGATTTTTTTCACACATTAATTGTTTCATTACTTTAAAACTGAACACATTTGAAAATATTAAAGGCAGTATTCAGTATGTAGAGAAAACCACAAACTATGCTACTGGCTATAGGCAAAGTGTCCAGTTCTCTGGGCCCATTTTTCAGATGCATCTTTGTATAATAGTTTTCTATGTTTATGATGGAATTGTTGCATGCATATGTTAGTTCATATCTGGGTATATAGGACTTAGGATCCATTTTTCTTATGAGTAATAGGAGGAGGGAGGCACCTAGGGAAAAGAAAACTTTGCAAGTGACCCAATCTAATCCATATTTTTTTGTTGTTGTTTCCAGTCCTTGTACTCAGGGCCTGAGCACTATCTTTGGACTTTCACAAGGTGGAGACAGCACCAGATATTTTTCTGTGTAATGTGGCATTGAGGAATTGAACCCAGGGCTTCATGAATGCTAGATGAGCACTCTATCACTAGGCCATGCTCCTGGTTCTCTAGTCTAATATTTTTATAATCATGATAGCCAAATGTGCAAATTAGCAAATTAGCTATTGGTTTTGCTAGCTAGTGAATCCATATCTATGAAATGTTGGATTAGGATTGCTTAGTTATATGATACTGAGGGTAGCTGCCCAGGAGTGGTATGACAGGATTGTAGGGTAGGTCTATTTTGAGTTTTTTGAGGAACCTCCAAACTGCCTTCTAGAGTAGTTTACATTCCCACCAGCAGTGCAGTAGGGTTCCTCATTCTCCACATCCCCACCAGCATTTATTGTTGTTTGAGTTCAGAATATTGGTCATTCTAATTGGGGTAAGGTCCTTTTATTTACTTTTCCTTTATGACCATGGATGATAAGCATTTTCTCATATGTTTTTCTGCCATTTTAACCTCTTCTTTTGATAAGTCTCTCTTTAGTTCCTGTGCCCATTTAGTGATTGTCTTGTTGGGTTTGGGGGAGGATTAATTTCTTGAGTCCCCTGTAGATATTGGATAGTAAGCATTTGTGTGATGTATTATTGGTAAATACCTTTCCCCAATTGGTTGGCTGTCTTTCTACTTTAGTAGCTGTGTCTTTGTGCAGAAACTTTTTATTTTTAGGTAGTCCCATTTGTGTAGTTTCTCTCCAATCTATTGTGACTCTGGACTATGTTCAAAAAGTTTTTGTCTGTGCCTATGAGTTCCAGTGTCTCTCCTACTATGTCATGTAGCAGTTTCAGAGTTTCAGGTCTGATATTGAGGTCTTTGATCCTTTTTGAGTTAGTGTCCATTTGTCTATCCGTCCATCTATCTGTCCGTCTGTCTGTCTGTCTGTCTGTCTGTCTGTGTGTTCATCCATCTGTCCATCCATTCATCAGTCCGTTGGTCTGTCTGTCTGTCTTTGTAGGGAGGGTATTCTGTCTCAAAAGAACATAGCCTACATCAATGTCTTGAAATATTTCTTCTGCATTCCCGGTTTTACCTTTAGGTCTTTGTTCATTTTGAGTTGATATTTGTGTGTAATGCAGGGAAGGGATCTAGTTTTACTCTTTTATGTGTGTCTTTGCCAGCATCCTTGACTGAAGAGACTGTCCTTTTTCTCTGTGCTTGTTGCTTTGGCCAAAAATCAATTGGTCAGAGCTGAGGGATGTGATAAGTCTGTGATGGAGCACAGCCTAACTTGCACAGCCCTTAGATTCAATGTTGGTTATACCAGTATGATGCTGTTTCAGTTATTATAATAACTTACAGAGGATGTTTTAAAGTCAGGTGTTATATTTCTAACTTTTTCTTGCTCAGGCTTGTTTTGGTCCTTCTGGCTCTTGCATGATTTTTGGATTTTTTTTTTGTGTTTCTGTGAAGAAAGTCATTGTTACTTGGATGAGAATTGCATTAAGACCTATGATGCATTGGGTTCTATTGTCATTTTAACCACATTAAATCGGTTCATGAACATAGGGGTTTTTTTTTCATTATTTTGTATCCATTGTATCTCATGATAGAGATCTTTTACTTTCTTGCCTATGTTGTTTCTATGGCTATTATGAGTTGGGTTTCTCCCTCTGATTTCTTTTCTTCACAAGTCCTGTTTTGGTATAGAAACGTGTCATTGTTATGTAGACTTAGCAGGCCACTCAGTCCTAATGGTTAGGAGACTGACACAGGAGGAATGCAGAAGATTGCAAGTTCAAGGCCAGTGTACAGACTACACACTATGACTCTGTCTCAGAAAATCAAGAAAGAAAAGAAAAGTTACTGTACTTTTTTTTGTATGTTGCTTCTGTATTTGCAAATCTACCAAATTTCTTTATCAGTTCTAATGGATTTTTGGAAAGTAGGTATTTCTGTATATAGAATCATGTTCCCTGCAAAACAAAAAAGTTTTCCTATCCACTACTTGTCTATTTGGAACACAATTTATTTGAGAAGGGCTAAGTGCTCAGTTATTTCCTTTTACTTAGCCATTTCAGACCAATGAGTTGTTTTGCTAGCATACTATAAAAGATGACAGATGAATCTTTAAAAGGAAGTATTGTTATGAAATCATTTTTAATAAATATATTTTGTGTATTTCAGTCCAATGCAGATTTTTTCTTCTGTCCAAATTGAATTGACTCTGAGTCATATTGATAAAACTTCAAAACTCTTTCATAGGTATTTTATTTTCTGGTACAATAAGTAGCTTTTCTAGGCTTTCATGTTCATGTTCTTCTTTGTGCTTAGAGTTAGCTATTGTTTCTGAAGGGCCATATTCCTTTCTCAAGAGATGACATTTGGAAATTGCTATTAGAAGTGGTTATTGATCAGCATTTTTTAAGATTTTTTAAATGGAAGGAACTGAAAATTATTTGAAAAGAGAAAGTCTAAGTCTGTACTAATATTCCCTGTTTAAATTTAATGTTACAGAAAGAGTTTTAATGAGTGCAAAAATAATTTTGCAGTTATATTCTTGTAGTTAGAAAAAAGACTTCAACAAAAGTGAAAAGAACCTGGAAAATAATAATATTCAAAAGAAGTAACTAAAACCCTATAACGTTTTTATTTCTAACTTTATATTAGTCATTTTATGCTCTTCTCCTAAATATGGCCTTCCAAATTGCATCAGTGTTAGGCCACAAAAGCCTATGCTATGCCTTTAGTTCTTGGAGAAATTCTATGATTCTCAATAATAAGCTAGGTGATTATAGGGGGTGAGTTCTGGTAGAAAATATATGCCTCCCTTAGGAGGCACTGGAAGTCATAGCAAAGTTCTACTTTACATAATACTTACAGGAAGGTGCTTTCTGGACACTGGGGCAGTCAGTAGTCAATACTTGAAGAAAATAATATGGCTGGCATGGAAATGCACTTATTCTTTCTCAAAACAGACAACTTCAGTGTGTGCATTCATCTTGCCCTTGGCTCCATTCTAAGATAGTATGATCAAGTCTCACCAGTGGCAGCTGTTATTCTACACTGGGAAAATAAAAGCTAGCAATGAAGAAGTAACATGCTATGATTTTCCCTCTACAAACTGCTTTAGTGGTATCTCTTCAATTTTTATACATTATGTTTTAGCTTTCATTTAGTCCATAAATTCATTTTAGTTTTTCTTGGCATTTATTCTTTTACTCATTGGTTACTTTAAAAAGTATTATTTCCAACATATTTGGAGATTTTAGAAACATCTTTTTTTTTCTTCGAATTCTGGTTCTAGTTGATTGAGAACAGATAAATTCTGAGGTATCACTAACTTAATTTGCTCTTCATGGTGATTGTTCTATAAGCATTTAAGATTCAAAACATATTTTTTGATGTTCCTGGGGCAGAGATTTTATTTCTTCTTCTTCTTCTTCTTCTTCTTCTTCTTCTTCTTCTTCTTCTTCTTCTTCTTCTTCTTCTTCTTCTTCTTCTTCCTTCTTCCTTCTTCCTTCTTCCTTCTTCCTCCTCCTCCTCCTCCTCCTCCTCCTCCTCCTCCTCCTCCTCCTCCTCCTCCTCCTCCTCCTCCTCCTCCTCCTCCTCCTCCTCCTCCTCCTCCTCCTCCTCCTCCTCCTTCTTCTTCTTCTTCTTCTTCTTCTTCTTCTTCTTCTTCTTCTTCTTCTTCTTCTTCTTCTTCTTCTTCTTCTTCTTCTTTTGGCAGTCTATAGACCTTGAACTCAGAGCCTGAGTACTGTCCTTGGACTTTTCTCAAGGCTAGTGCTCTACCACTTGAGCCACAGCACCACTTCCAGACTTTTTCTACGTATGTGGTACTGAGGAATCAAACCTGGGTCTTCATACATGCTAGGCAAGCACTCTGCAACTAGGCCAAATTCCTGGCCCTAAGGACAGAGATTTTATAAATAGCAATTAAGTTGGTTCATAATGTCATTACTTCTGAACACATGTTTTGTTTTTCCTTTTTGTTTTACCAGTAACAGTGGGAGAATATTATATTTCAATTATAGTTATTTGTATCTTTTCAGTTCTCTAGGCTTTGTTCATCCATTGTGACACTGTTGATTGATGGTTGTTCCTTTAGAATTCTTATGCTTTATGTTCATTATTGTGATGTTTATCATACGAATCCTGGGTACATTGCTTGTTTTGGAATCAGTTCTGTCTCATGTTAACGTGGCTCCACCAACTTCTTTTATGAGCATTTGCATTATTTTTAATTTATCTGATGTTTATATTCAATAAGATTGGGTCTTGTTCTTTAGAACAGTTGTCCAAATGGTCTGGCTTATTTTTGTTGTTGTTGTTTTCTGTTTGTCTTATTGACCCTTGTTCTTTTGCAAACCTCACTTGATTAACTGTACAGTCTCTATGATTATACTTAATCGTCACTATTATTTTATTAGGTATGCTTTTATGTTCTTAATTTTTAGTGATTGCTTGAGGAGGCAACTTTCATTTATGACTTTTAAAATAATATGCTACATTATGTAGTGAAGCTTACATCACTATGTTCTATTTCCTATTCTATTCTTTGAGTGTTTTTTTTTTTTTGCCAGTCCTGGGGCTTGAACTTAGGGCCTAAGCACTGTGCTTGGGCTTTGTCAAGGTTAGCACTTGAGCCACAGCATCACTTCTAGTTTTTCTGTGTATATAGTACCAAGGAATAGAGCCTGGGTCTTCATGTATGCTAGGCAAGCACCCTACCACTAGGCCAACTCCTGTCCCCTCTTTGAGTTATTATTATATGTTTTGTGCATACATGTATCATTTGCCCTACAACTTACTATCACGAAATTTGCTTAAATGACAGTATTTTCAGAGCTTTCAAATGAAATAAAAATGAATCTTTTTTGTATCCCCCTTTTTTGGGGGCTTGGCTTTCCATTGTACCTTGTATCGTGTGTGTGTGTGTGTGTGTGTGTGTGTGTGTGTGTGTGTTGAAGAGATTAAAAAGCTTAGTTACAATGCAATTTTCCCCTATTCCTGGAAGGCATTTTGGCTCTATTTGAATATGCAGCTCATTCAGCCTCTTCGGGGGCAGTAAAACATGTGACATACTTGTTGTTTGAAGTCACACTCCCATTTATTTATTTATTTTAATTTTGAAGCATATGCTTTAAGAGGTGTTTCTGTGATCTGATACAAAGGACAATGATGTTAGGTACTAATTTGTAAAATGAGAATTTAAAGGACAGTCTCCATTGCTAAAACTACACAGAAATATCACAAACACTGCTGAGTATTCAATTTTCATGTTATAGTCTCATTGGAAGTACTGGCTAACTGAACTAACTTAATTAATTTATTTAAATTGTTCTCTGTAAAGGTGATGCCTAGAGGGGTGAGGGTTAATGCAAATCAAGTAATGAGTACTGCACTAACTTTTATTTACTATGATATTCCATTTCCTCATTTATCCAGAGGTAAATACTCTGACAATATCATGCATTTGTAATTTTGGAGGAAATAGTAATGCAAAACCAATGGCTTCAGGGCTGGGAGATTGGCCTAGTGGTATAGTGCTTGCCTAGCATGCACAAAGACCCTGGTTTGATTCCTCGGTGCCACATGCATAGAAAAAAGCCAGAAGTGGTGCTGTGGCTCAAGTGGCAGAGCTCTAGCCTTCAAAAAGTCCAAGGGCAGTGCTCAGGCCCTGAGCTCAAGCCCACGACTGACAAAACAAACAAACAAACAAACAAACAAAACAACCAATGGCTTCTAAGCAGCTGAAGTACATGTATCAAAGTCATTAAAAATAAATTTCATGTATTTTACTAAAAGGAGAATCCCTAACTCAGAACACAGTTGCTTCCATTAAAAATACAATTTTAACCAGCTTGGCTAATTAGGTTTTTTTTTTTTTTTTGCCTTTAGCAGAAGAAAGAGAAATGTGGGGGATTATATCTCAACTCTACAAACTATGTAGAGTTTTTATATTCTCCTTCAGGGCAGTTAACTATGCCTTATTTATGTTTGAGTGTTCTGCACAGTCCCCGACACACTGTATTTAATAAACATGGCCAAAACAAGCAAACAAATGAGAATAAGAGGCTGGAGAGAAAGAAGAGCCAAACACAGTGGAAGAATTCAGATAGAACAGTGGTTTGAGGACATGCTGAGTGCGGCAAGGCATTTTTCACACTAGTATGCCATCGGGATATTTCTATTTAGGGAAAATAGGAGCCAGTGTGGAGCAATAGCTCATATTGCTATCTGTGACATGTCATTCAGAAAAGATTACCTTTTAAACCCATGTGAGTACTTACTACTTTAATTAATTTACTTTTTTACATTTAATTTTATTGTCAAGGTGATCTATGGAGGGGTTACAGTTACCCATGTAAGGTCGTGAGTCTATGCCGAACATTGTTACCCTCTCCATTGTTTTTCTCCCACTTCCCCTTCCTCCCCCCTCAAGCTGTAACATTCATATATGACATTTTGTTGTCATATATGAGTCTTGCTGTTGCACTGGTTTGACCTTTGTCCTTTGTCTCACTATTTTGTTGTTCCCTAATTCAGAGAAATAATACACCAGGTAGCAAAATCAAATGCGGTGACAACAGGGGAAAATGAAAGAGAAAAGAAATAGTTTCCATTAAATATTTCTCTTCCTCTCTTCTTCTCTCCCCTAGCTCTGCCTAGCATCATTGTCTCCATCTCCACTCTCTGTCTTTCCAAGTTTCACCTCTCCTAATCTAACAAATTCTGTTATTTACAAATGGCTCATTGCCTGACGACACTAAAGTGATCTATTCCTATACACACAATAGATCTGGTGGAAGAATTCTTTGTTCAATCACTATAGGCAGGAGGAGAACGTGTATAAGCCCACTAATGGCTTATATCTTAAAAAATGCCATTAAAATTGAGTCAGTGTGTCAATTCTACATAGGAAAAGATTTCTCCTTACACCTATGATTTGTTTATTCCATTGTGCCCTTGATATACTATTCTCATCAGGACTTTCAAACTTGGAAGTGCTAATAATGGTAATAACAGCACTGACTGGTGGCATGTTTGAAAGAGCCAGAAACTTCGCAAATAGCTGTCATAGATCAATTCATTATTTAGTTCTCAACACACTAAACTTAGAGGGTGGAATATTATTATCCAGTCTTACACACTGGGAACTAAGGTTTAGAGGGGTATATTTACAAACCCAGTAAATGACAGGGCTGGGATTTGAGTCTTAGTGTTCTGATTCTAAACCTCTGCTCTTCATATTCTTAATATTCATGCCATTTCTTCTCTATTGACTGGGAATAAAATAGTCAACATCAGCACAGTATCTAGTTTTTTCATAGTTAATACTATATTACTCTTCTGTCATTTAATTATGATGGCAGGAATTGATTAAACAAAACCTCAATTGGAAGAGGGTTTAGGAAAATCTCTCTCTCTCTCTCTCTCTCTCTCTCTCTCTCTCTCTCTCTCTCTCTCTCTCTCTCTCTCTCTCTCTCTCTCTCTCCTGTTCTGTTCCTTTCCCTTGAACTTGAAGGTTGTGTGTAGGGTCATTCTTGAAACATTATATTTCCCTCATTTCACTCCAGTTTTCCATCTGTTCTGAATTATTTGAATAATTGCATAAATTCATTTTTGTTTGGAAATCATTGTCATATTTAGTTGAATTTTTTCCTTTTGAAGTATTTTTCTTGCTGCTAGTTGTTTATATCTGTAATCCTAGCTATATCAGAGGTTTAGATCTAAGGAACATGATTCAAAGTCATTCTGGGCAGGAAAAGTCCATGAAGCTCTTATCTCCAATTAACCAGCAAAAAGCCAGAAGTGGAGCTGTGGCTAGCCTTCAGCAAAATGATTAAAAGACAGCACCTAGGCCCTGAGTTCAAGCCCCAGTCTTTGCATACACACAGACAGACACAGACACAGACACATATACACATGTGTGTATATATATACACACATATATGTATATACATATAACATACACATATATTTATATGATAAATATAGATATAGATTATATTCAGGAAACACAATTTTAAGAACATTTTTACTCAAAGGATAGACTCCATTAACTGACAGGAAGATATCTAGATACCTAGTTTAATTATCTTGGTATCCAGATATGGAAAAAAAAGAATTTACCACAGAGTTTTGTTTTTCTCTGCTAAACAAAGCAAACCAATATATATCCTTGCCAGAGGGTAAGGAATCCTTGGATGCTTTGTATATGACTTTAATAAAAAAAAGTACTTGTCTTTTAAAATCTTCCATGAGTGTGATGGGAATCAGGGAATTGAGGAAGAGCAAAAAGATGGCTGTGTTGGGGAATTATGAAAAATGAAGCAAGCAGGAGTGAGAAGGACTGATAAGATAAAATGCATTTTGGCTGTCTATCAGATGTCAGAAGCCTTGCCCTGCTGTTCTGAAATTGCCTTTTTGTGCTGCATTTTGTGAAGGTGAGTTCAGAGTGCAACCCTTAGTACTCTTTTGGGAAGGAAAGAGACAAGAGTGAACACAATACTCATACATATATCCATGGTTTGTGGCTATTTACCGTTTATGGACTTTTGAGACAAAAAAGAAAGTAGCTGATCATTCTTTGATTGTATGTCTTCTCTCTGCTTTTTCTCATAGTTTTTTTTCTTGCTGCTTTGATCCTCTGTATTCGAAGCTGAACATATTGGATATGATTAAGAATATTGATATCTTCTGCCCAATTTTTCCCCTGACCTCAGATAGTTATTTCTGAGAAATTATTTTCTTGGCTTTCTTTCTTTTCCTGATGTATTCAAAGGCATACCTTGGGCTTTTTAATGTTTCCCCTTATGCATGGTAGGACATTTTACGAGGCAATCATGATGTAGAGTGAGGGATAGAATATCAAGTCAGAACTCCATTTTTAAGAACAGTTAATCAGAGGGTGAGCAATCTGAGGCCGTTTCATGTCTGAACTTTTCACATCTGATTGCTTTCCCTACTCAGTCCCATTGTCAAATGCCTCTGGGTGCCTCCAACTTTTCAGTAATGGCGGCACCTGGGTTGTGGTAATAGTTACAATCCTGTTTTGATGGTTTGCTTTATAGTTCCCTGCCCCCGTCCCCCCTAGATTCAAATAGCTTAAGTACAGGTGTCATTAGCAGAAGCTAATCCTCTGGCATTACGTTGAGAAACAGTTGAGACCTAAATGCTTCTGAATCCCAGCTCTTAACTCTCTCACCTCTTTATGCTTCCTTATGGTATTCATTCTTCTCAAAAGGGCCTTTAAAATCTGAGATCCCCTTTGCTTATTGACAAGAAGAGAAGGTGACCTTGATAGAAAGGTCTCTTAGGAGGTCACTTTGAAGAAATTGCAGATGCTCTGTTCTCCTTTCATTCTGGGATCAGGTTGTTCTGCAGATTGACTACCCTACCTGTGAGTTCACATCAAGCCCTCCTCAGTGGGACTTCACCTCCTAGCAGAAAGGGGAGATAAGTGATGAATGAACCTCTTACTGCTTGCAAGAATGTGCCTGATACAGGATTTCTCTCTTATTTTCTAAAGCCCTTTTGCATTTTCTCAGTCCACTTCTCTCAGCAAAACCAGGCAAAGGGAAAGATGATTAAGCCTCAGAAGAGGCATGAAATGGCCTGAAGCTAAGAAGGCAAAAAAGTTTAGGGTGGACATTTTGAAAAATGAAGAGTAAGAGCCATTAGGCTGTGGAATAGAAGTCCCATCACTGCAGAGAGCTGAGAAAAGGTTAGATAAGATATTAACATTAATGAGGTAGAGCGAAGCCCTGAAGAATAAAGGAGGCTTAACTAAAAGGAGCAGAGTGGGAGGGAATCATAAAGCTAGCTGACAATAAATGCTTTCCTTCCCACTTTTCAACGTTACGACTTTTCACATAACAACTTCTTTTTGAGGGGAGAGGGAGTAGAAAGATGGGAAACATCAGGGGTATCTACTTTGCAATCTCAGGCAATTAGGATACTTGTTTATCTTATAAAGATGACTCATTACTTATTCAACTAGCAAACCTTTTACTTCTTACTATATGCCAGGTACTGACTTTTTAAGAATATAATCATATAAAGACCAATGATATTATCTCACATGGGAAGCCACAGGAGAGTTAGGGCTGTGGGCTGGTACCCACTGGGGAGGAGAGATAAGGAAGATTGATGGATGACCTCAGATGCTCAGAGGAAAAGTTTCTCCCTCTGCCTAGAAGGCATTGTACATAAAATTTCTTATAGGGCTAGGATAGCAGCTCTACTTTCTCTTCTCCCAAGGTGGGCAGTTCTGGCAGCTGGCATACTCAGAGAACTATCCCTGACTACCTTGCACTGTGTTTTGTGTTGTTCCCCTTGCTCCACCCACAAGGTAGTTCTCACAGTTTACTATGAGAAGGCAGACTAGAAGAAAGGAAGTGTCCCCATACTTTTGCATGCTCTCTGAGAGATGATGCAATGATGCACCAAAATAGATGTCTTCTGAATGGGCTTTAGCTTTCAGATTTCCCCAGGGATGTTGATCTTGTAGCTCTTGTTATGGGATCTGGCATTCACCTTCTGTATCACCACTTACTTGATTCTGGCCAAGCAGATATGCTTATCAGAGTATGCTTTAGAAGACAGTGAATTGAATGTCTTTACATTAGGCATGAACTACTGTTACTGGAACCTGAGGTTCTTACCGCTCATCACAGGTGCTTAAAAGCTGCTTTTGCCGAAAAATATTGATTCCTTATGTGGGCCTATAAAGGATCTAAAAGCAGGGTAAATTCTAGGTATCTTTCATTTTGTTGCTATGTCCTTTGCCTTGAGCCATTCTCTCTGGCAGTCACTTTGTAGTCATTTGGGAGTCCAGAAAGGGGGGAAAGGCAGATTAGAACACCTGAGAGACTTCAGGCACTCACATACTGACAAGGCTATGCCTTGTCTAATGCTGAGATGATGGACTGTCTAATCATTTCTTGCCACTTCTGATCATCTCTGAACATACCCAGACTGGGATCATTTTGCCTCCCTGCCTCTAACTCTTGTCTATTTAAACCTATACCTCATGCCTGTACAATGGAAGATAGCTGAAGTATAATTCTTCCATGACTGCCTATGCCTTGTAATAAATTTCCTTTCTCTGCCCTTTATCGTATTTCATTATTTGACCTATATGAGCAAGTGGTTGGATCTGCCCTGTGGAATTCTGTGAATCTGGGCCTTAAACTTTGGTTTAATGTATACATTCCTACCTAAAATCTGGAGACAAAATATAGTGGAAGGAAATAGAATCATTCAAGCCTACACTGAGGGAGATAGACGAGACTTTGTTTTGCTCAAGGCTAGTGATCTACCCTTTTGAGCCACAGCCCCATATATGATTCTCTACTGGTGAATTGGAGATAAGAGTCTCATAGACTTTCCTGCCTGGGCTAGCTTGGAATGCAATGCTTCTGAGTAGCCATGATTACAGGTTTGCACTACCAGTGCTGGGCTTCAAATATTTCTTTTTTTCTTTTTTTTGCCTGTTCTGGGCTTGAGCTCAGGGCCTGAGCACTGTCCTTGGACTTTCTCAAGGCTAGAGCTCTACCACTTGAGCCTCAGCACCACTTCCAGCATTTTTGTATGTATGTGGTACCGAGGAATCGAACCCGGGTCTTCATGCATGCTAGGCAAGCACTTTAACCACTAGGCCAAACTCCCGGCCCTCAAATATTTCTTTTGGAGAGGAGAGAGATTGAGGACTCAAGGGCTTTTATGGGACACAGTGGATTACAATGTGCAACAGGTAGAAAATTCCTGTGCTAGGTAGAGAATTTCTCTTACTTTGGGGATTCGGTTGTGTGTTGTGGTGGGGTGGGGTGCACAGGGGCCTTGGGGACCTATTTCTAGGAAATTCCAAGGATGCTGAGACTGGAAGTATGAAGAGTTAGCTAGGTTAGGAGTAGACACAGACATTTCAGGTAGCCCATAAACTGATCTACAGTAGAGCATGCACATGGCTGACCTGATGAACCCAAAGAGATCACAGCCATTTGAATAATTTCTCTTGTGTTGATGAGTCTTTTGCATTCTCTTCCTTACAGTCTTCTGTGGCAATAATCAAAAGATCTTAGATGGAGCCAGGGGAAGACTCTGAATAGCCTGAAATAAAATTAAATAAATGTAATCAGAACTTTTACTACTTGTTTTTTTTTGGTTCTTTTCTAAGGCCAGGGCTCTTCTCTCCAATAGAAATCCATTTAATCATTACTAAGTAACTAGAATAATAGCTGCGAACTACTATGTGATTTGTTGTCCTTTTCCTTATAAATCCCCTCATCCCTCCCACTAGTTCTGTTATCCTCTCCTCCTCCCACTTTCCTTCTTTTCCTTTGAATGACCGAGTTATAACAAGGAACAGCATTGTTGCTTTTGTCTTCAGTGGATTGACAATCCTTAGGACCCTAGGGAAGCCTTTATAGAAACCATTGGCCTCTAAGGGAAAATAAGAACGAAAGATAAGAGGCTTAACTTTCTCTGTTGAAAGTAAGAGAACAGATTTCTCTGCCTTTCACCAGAACATTTGCCTTAGAAAGTCGGTAAATGTACTTTCTCCAATATTTTCAGAAGTATCTTTCTAGAAATTAAAAGAACAACAACTCCCCTTTGTCAGCTTGAAAGCCGGGGACTGGCTTTCTCAAGAGCCTAGCAGCCATTTCTGTAATAAGTGAGCATTAGCAGATACGAAGAACATCTCTGTATTGCTTTTTCCTCAGGATTATCAGAGACTAGCCAGGGTAAGTTAAGCTACTCCTTGCCTTATCCCAATTACCAAACAGATTTTTACCCCAATTACCAGATAAGGTTAGGACAGACTGTATGTGATCAATGGAACTGGCCTGTCTTTTCACTTGAGAGTTAGTAATTGCTTATCTTGAAAACAGGCATGTAATGAGTTTGAGTCTTTGCGATTTCTTAGCAGATTGCTTGTGACATACTTTGTCTCCTGGCTTAATGCTTATTAAGTAATAACATTGTTTCTTTTTCTCCAACTATCTTTGCAGATGATTTCTGAGCTGGGAAATTTTTTTTTTATTATTTTGCCCGCAAAGACCTTCAAGAGGGGACATTTTGTTTGTTTTTTCTTAAAGATTTTTTTTTAAAGACAAACCTGGTACTATGATAATCAAAAACTGTTACCCTCTGCCACTCAGTAGCTGGGCTTGATAGGAGTTCTGCGTGGCAGATGGAATTCCAGCCCTTTCAGATTTTCCCAGGTGAACCAAACATTGTTTGCTTTCAGAAGTTCTCGGTGAGGTTTTCATTTTAAAATTCATAAAAGTTATCAGCTAGCTTCCAACAATTGTTTAATAAAAAGCAATTAGCCAGCCAAAAATATAATGGCTTTTATGTCAAAATATGTTGGAGACAGCTGCAAAGCAGGCCACTAGCAGCCCCCGGGCCATATGCCGTGAGTCTCAGGCATATGCACAGCCGGGCACAACAGCACAGAGCATATTGGGAGTAATAAACCCAGCCCCCCAAATGCTGTCCCCCCTCCAACCACCTCATTCCAGAGGAACTGACAGCATGAAATTCTCTGGAGTAAATTGCCATAGTCAAGATTCACAGACTCATTTATTAGGCAAGACTCTAATCTGGCAGTAGATGTAGAAAACCCTACTTCCCAAGTCTGCTTTGGATAAAATCCATGCATCCTTATAGCTTTGCAGGAAAATGATTTAAAACAACAATAGCAACAACAACACAATAACAACATTAAAGGCTCCTAGAAACAACTAAAGCCACAACTCAGAGTATACTCTTCTTTTTTTATTGTAATTAATAGAAAGGTTACATTATATTTGCCAGATAGAAGGTACATTACTTAACAATCATTGTTACCTTCTCATGTTTTTGTCCCCATTTCCCTCTCCCATCCCCTCCCTTCATCTTGTTTCCCCCTTCCCTATCCTATTTCAAATGAACAAATAAGCATATATACAATATATCAGATAACAAGGTAAGATACTGTAACAATGTGAGATAACCAAGGGACAACAAAAGGGATGAGAAATAACAGTATATTAAGAACAACAGTCACACATTATATGGCTCTTGTTTCTATATCTTGGAGGTCTTTTTTTATTTTCATTTTTTTCATATATTTTTATTGTAATTATAGAAGGGTTACATTATATTCACCAGATAGAAGGTGCATTACTTCACATACATTGATACCCTTTCTCATATTTTGGTCCCCATTTCCCTCCTCCCAACCCCAGTCACTCATCTTTGGAGGTCCTTTCATTTAGCCTCATCCTATATGGCCTTATATATCTAGGTTTTGCCTTATTGTGAATCTTTGTTAGGAGAGTCCTAGGTTTGAGTATACTCTTCTTTTACCTGTCTATTTGCTTCTTTCAGCTTGATATGTATGGAACAGTTTTTTAAAAAAAATTTGCATTTCTTGTTTCTTGCAAAGATAGTTTTATTCTCCTCACTGTTCTGACGTGGTCATTTATTGCTCTGCCTTGCTCCTCAAGAGAGGTTCTGGTGATGGAGATATCGGAGATAGCTCCATGCTACTTTTGTTGTCATTGGAAATACAAATCTAGACACATGTATATTTTAATCATAGAGAAGAAGGAAACTTTCCTGAGGTTTTTTTTGCCACCGAGAAATGCCATATTTTCATCAAAAGCATGTTCATTTTGAAAACAAAACGTGGGCATATCAGCCTTTGTTTGTAGAAAGCCTTCCCTTCCCTAAGGATCCCATGGTGTATAATCATTTAGAAGCTGTCCTTAGAACATTTACAGTGCCTACCTCTGTCAGGACAGGTTTTGGAGACTGCTTCCTAGTCATTTTGGAGTGCCAGCAGAATCTTATTCTGTAGGTAAGAAAATGGGAAAGGAGTGTACTTGATACCATAGTATTCACAGTGGAGTTGCTGCATAGCTTTTGGAAAGGAAACTATATTCTTTGTAATCACCAGTTTCTAAGTTACAATTTCTTTCTTCCCTTACTCTCCCTGCCCAACCTTTTTCAGCAAAGCTGTGGTAAAAGGATTGCATTGGAATCCTCTAAGAGCATCCCCGTTGAGAATTTCACAGGCCTCAATTATGCAGCAGCACTCATGGAAATTTACTACGAAGAAAGCATTCTAAGAAAAATCTGCAAAGGGCAGTAGCAGATGGAGTGAATTCTAGGGGAAACCAAGGCACAGCCAGCCTGGGAGTAGTCTCCCAGTTTATGTCTAATTCCCCCAATAAAGACTCTTGACAACACAAGCAGAATGTCACCTATGAAAGCATATGAGGGTCTAACTGCCCAAAGCATCTCTGCCTCTGTCTCTGCCTCTCCCTCTCCCTGCCCCTTTCCCCCTCCCCCTCCTTCTCCTCCTCCCTCTCTTTCTCCTCATCTTCTCTTCTCTCTCCCTCTTTTCTTCTCCTGTCTATTCTCTTCTCTCTCCCTCCCCTTTTCTCCTCCTACCTCCCCTCCCCTCCCCTCCTTTCCTCCTCCTTCCCCTCCCCATCTCTCCCTCCATGCCCCCTCCCCTTCCCAGTTCTTTCTAATTGAAAGGTAGTCATATGGACACCCTCTGTCTTGAGAGCATTGAAACTCTGCACTGCAGACAAAGCATAGCTTATCCTGAAGAGCTATGCACCAAAAATTTAGACACACAGAATCAGTTTTATAAATTCTGGATATGATGAGGAATCTTTTTCAAATCCAAGTGTCCAGATGCTGGTCCATGGTGAGTGAGACTTGTCAGTAGGTCTTTCTGACAAGGGGAAAAGCAGCCTCATATGCATACCCTTGGCTCTGCTAACTCTTGTGCACAAGTTACATTAGGAGCTGATCATTCCGACCTTTCTCCTATTTACTTTCTCTGAGAAGGAATTTGAGGCACTTATTTATTTTATTTTTTTGGCGTTCCTAGAAGGGCAGTGGAAATGGTGTAGACAGATTTATGAAAAGTACAAGGTACTGTCTGGGTCATTGATTGAAGTCCAGGGTGGTGAGGATTCCATGAGAGCCAGCATTGTGAAGCTTTATTAAGTAGGCATTTTAGAATTTGACACTCCTGGGCCCAGATCCTTCTTAATATTTCTATAGTACTACTGAAATTTCAAGCCTTTTATATTTGTATTCTTGTAGATAATCTACCAAGTTTTTAGGGCCTATGAACAAATTGAATAAATGTGACAGAAAATAAGATGACCTGCATTTCAGGAGGAATATCATATAATAAACCCATGAATATATAAATTAGCAAGAGAATCAAAAATACAGTTAATGT
The DNA here is from genome assembly GCF_031878675.1 of Megascapheus bottae. Classification (NCBI taxonomy): domain Eukaryota; kingdom Metazoa; phylum Chordata; class Mammalia; order Rodentia; family Geomyidae; genus Megascapheus; species Megascapheus bottae. Next base: position 17,496,835 of record NC_143522.1, read on the forward strand.
TCTTGGATGTGGAATTTAATTTTCTTAACTTTGGTAAGGAATGTTAACAGTCCATGTTTTTATGAACACTTCTTTTTTTAAAAATATTAATACAGTATTTATTTTGTCTTCCCTTTGTCAAACCCTGAGCCAACCACTTTCCCCAGACTTCCTGGGGAGGCACAGGAAAAGGAACACATTGGGCAGACAAGACATGGGAGGAAAAACTATGGGAGGTGGAGATGGCTCCTTCAAGTGGCGAAGAGGATGAGAAAGGCCACCATCAGGCAGAAGAACCCCATGGCCTCCGGGAGGGCAAAGCCCAGAATGGCATAGGAGAAGAGCTGCTGCTCCAGAGAAGGGTTTCTTGGCATAACCAATGATGAGGCTCCCAAACACTGTGCCAATTCCAGTCCCAGAGCCAGCCACCCCAACTGTGGTGGCCCCAGCTCCAATGAACTTGGCTGCTGTATCAATGTCCCTTGAAATGGCGCTGGTTTAGAATCTGCAGCTGGGGACAAGTGAGGTCAGGGGACGTGGGCCTGCTAAGCTGTGGCTCTTATCTGTCAGTGTCTCTGGTCAGTTCAGTACCATTGCAGACAGTGGTCGGCTCAGCAGCTGATAGGTGCTCCTGACCAAGGAGGGAGTAGAGGCAAACTTGGAGCAGGCGTATATTTTCAGGGGTTAGGGGGTGTGGGAGGAGAGCTGCTCCCAGGGCAGGGAAGACAGAGAGGGGTTTTTATGAATACTTCTATATTAAAGGAATACATGAATGATATTATTAAGGGAAATTCAAGATGCTAGTCATACAGTCTGTTCTCTCAAAATTCTCCTAAACCAATGTGGGATCTGATGGGGTAATAGACATCTTGAATGAGGCACTTCAGGGAGCCACAAAATTTCAGGCATCTCTATCCCAGAATTATAAAGGCAAGACCAAGCTGAGCTATAACTACCAACTTCAGTCAGTCCCCTATACATCTAACTCTTTTTTTGTTTGTTTGTTAAACTTGCTTTTAAGATCTTTTGTCATGTTTACAGATTATGTCATCTCTGGAGTCAACACGTTAAGCAAATTAGTATTCCTGGGAAAGGAGAGTTGTAATTTACTTACCCTGACATTTCTACCCAAGTAACAGTTTATTTGATTTAACATCTTTTCCTTTTTCCTAATCCTAGGGACTCCTCATGTTTCTTGCTTATTTCAGATGTAAGGACATCAATTCCTTTAGTCCTTAGGTTTTATCCAAGTATATTTAAATCAGCCATGAAAACCAGAATAGCAAATATGTTCTGTACAGTGTGGCATGATGCTTTGTTAATTTTATGTGCTGAAATCCTCTAGCAGCATGCCTTTTGGAAATTTTGTAGGACTCAATATATAGCACCACTCATGGAAATTTACTGCAGAGCAAGAAAACTGGGAAGAATCTGTGAAGGGCAATGGCACATGGAGTGAAATGACTAGACTTTTGGTTTTTAGGAGGACCAGACTTAGCTCTTAAGCGTCTGGCCTCTTGTCCTGGTGTTCAGGTCTCTACTTCATTCTATATTCCATACTCAACCAAATAGGCATACATATTCATATAGTTTTGTGAACTCGTTATATAAAAGACTTCTGATTGATCCATTCTGTGTTCACAATCATCTTAGAAATCAAATCACTGCAGTTAATAGTATATATTCTTCGGTCTCCAAATGCTGACTCTAATTCTAGCTCTAAGTAGCCACTATGGGACATTGTCAGTTTACATAATCTCTACTCTCAACTATAAAATGGGAAGCAGATTATTAGTACCCATTTCAGGATGAAATAGGACTGTTTTGACATGATTAAAATGGTGTCTGATACTATATTACCTTTGATAAACATAGAAATTAGCGACTCATATGACACAATCTCTTGTACTCCTATCTTACATAGTACTTGCCTTGAGTTGTGTTTCTCTTGATGACTCTTATACTAAGGGAAGAGATTATAATAGAGATTCAGTATTACTTCACAATTAGTTTCTTGTGGCAGAATCTTGGGTCATACTAAATCAGATATGGATATGTAAATGTTTATGGAGAGAAGACATCATTGTGGTATGACTAATGTAAAAAAGGAAAGTTACCTTTTGTCTTGTGAAAAGCATGCTTGTAAAACTCTTACCCTGATGAATCCTACAATGTCTTTTCTCCTTTTCTAATGGTACATTCTGTATTTATTACTTCCTCCTGTGGAGCCAGACATATACATTTCATTGGTTTGAGTAGGTGCATGAGTCAGTGTGCTGCTCAGAAAAATAAATTCTGGTGAAGTCTATCAATCAGCCAATAGAAAGACAGACAGACAGACACACACACACATACACACATACACACACACACACACACACACACACACAGCCTATGGGAGTTGTATTTTATTATCTTCAAGTAATATACAAAGCGATTTCAACATGTCAGCTTTTTTTTCTTTCATATATTTTTTATTGTAATTAATAGAAGGGTTACATTATATTCGCCAGATAGAAGGTGCATTAATTCACATACATTGATACCCTTTCTCATGTCTTGGTCCCCATTTCCCTCCCCCCTCCCCCCTCCTCCCACCCCTCTTCGTTTTCCCCCCTTCCCTATCCAATTTCAAATAACCAAATACAAATATATCCAATATATCAGATACCAAAGTGAGATACTGCAACAACATGAGATAACCAAGGGACAGCAAAAGAGATGAGAGATAACGTAGTACATTAAGGATAACAATCACTCATTATATGGCTTTTGTTTCTATATCCTACAGGTCCTTTCATTTAGCATCATACTATATAGCCTTATGTATCTAGGTTTTACTCTATTGCAAATCTCTGCTAGGAGAGCCCAAGGTTACTACTGATTATCACAAATGAGGGAAACCATTGAGCCTATGTTCCTTTGAGTCTGGCTTACTTCACTTAATATGATTTTTTCTAAGTCTTTCCATTTCCTAACAAATGGGGCGATGTCACTCTTTCTGACAGCAGCATAGAATTCCATTGTGTACAAATACCACATCTGCAATATGTCAGCTTTTGAGTACATCGCATTTTGATCAGTGTTGTGCCTTTTGTCATTCTTTGCCATCTCTCCAAACCCCATCCAGCACACAGTAGGTACTAAGAACTCATTATTTTCTCTTCCTAGCTGTCGGAAATAGTTTCTTCCCATTCAGTATTTCTATTGACCTTTCATTCCCTTCAGCTAGATTAAAAATAGAGGCCCCTACCATAATTAGCATGATGTTTAACTTCTGCAAAGGTGTGAAGCAGATGTGCTGTTGAAAGTAAATACATTTTTTCCCCCTTGGGTAGAAGGCCAGGAAATTTAGACAAGCTAAGGTGAAGACTACTTCTTACAAACGATATCATGGATGTGTGAATGTGTATTTATGAGTGTGAATGTGTATGTCTAAGTTTCTGGAACCACTTTGGCAAGTAGAAACAAAGACTGACGAACAGGATTTAATCTGAAGTGATAGATTACAAAGTGGTTTGACCCACTCTGCAGCAGCACCCCATATGTGACTTCCCTGTCTTGCCCTTAAAAATTTCCTATCTTAAAAGATGCGTAATGATGATATATTTGTATTTGGTTATTTGAAATTGGATAGGGAAGGGGGGAAAACAAGATGAGGGAAATGGGGACCAAGACATGTGAAAGGGTATCAATGTATGGGAATTAATGCACCATCTATCTGGCAAATATCATGTAACCCTTCTATTAATTACAATAAAAATATATGAAAAAAAGATGCGTAATGAAATTTCAATAATATTTTGTGACTTAGGAAGACCCAGGGTTATTTCTTTGACCAAACTAGCAACCAAGACATTATTTTAGTCATGTATGTCTCCTTGTTTATTTGAACTAGGGAAGAGAAGGGGAACAACGAGATGATGAGACAAAGGGCAAAGGGTAAACGAATACAACAGCGATACTCACAAGACAATACATAGGAAATGAACTTTACAGCTTGGCAGGGAGGGTGGAGGAAGGAAAGTGGGAGAAAACTGTGGGAGGGGGTAATAATGTTCGAGAATAAATGTACTCACTTGCTTATGTATATAACTGTAACCCCTCTATACATCACCCTGACAATAAAATTAAAATAAAAAAGTGAAAAAAAGAACCTAGGACAATAATAATGGTTCTCTAGTGTAGTCAGGGCCATTGTGAGTGTCTGTGAAGAGAGCACTGAGCGGCTGGATGGTTTTTTATTAAAAAAACCCAACAACAATTCCACTTCTGTTTATATAAGATTCCTCTATAGGTTTTTTTTTTGTTTTTGTTTTTGTTTTTTTTTTGTGGGTTGTGGGGCTTGATCTCTGGACCTGGCGTTGTCCTTGAGCTCTTCAGCTCAAGGCTACCACCCTACCCCTGAGCCAGTGTCACTTCCCATTTTCTAGTGGTTAATTGGAGATAAGAGTATCATGTTCTTTAGTGCCCAGGCTGGCTTTGAACCACAATCTTCAGATCTCAGCCTCCTGAGTAGCTAGGATTATAGGTTAGGATTACCTTGCCCAGCTTCCTGCATAGTTTTAAACAGAAATACAATGACAAAAAGTACCAACAAGGAATTACACAAATTATAAATATTTTGTTCCTAATAGATTATTGAAGATAGTGAAAGGTATACAGGTAGAGAGAGCACTGAAGATAACTTAGATAAAAAGCAATATTTTGCTTTCTTTTCCACATCTGCTGGGGAAGGGAAAAAAATCTATGTCAAACAGAAGAGCTGAAAACTGGATTCTGGTAGGGATCCAGATGAATGTGTTTCTAGTCATTAGAGAAAAATGGGGTTTTGAACATTTCTTTTTTGTCAGTCTTGATTTAAGCCTGTACATCTCACACTGAATTTCATGCTCAGAGAAGGTGGCAGCAACTGTAGCCACAGCTAGGCTTCCAGTTCACTGGTCATACAATCTTCACCAGCTTCCCAAGAAAGAGGAAAAACAAATTTTCCCCCTTTAATGCCTCAGATTGCCTTCACTACTTACCAGCAGGAGTTTCTGACAACTTTGTTCTTTCCGGTTTTAGGGATTTAAAGAGAAACAAAATCTCACACATTTTCTAACCAGGGTAGGAAGAAACCAAACTGGACCTCATTAGTGAATGGAAAACATTGTCCCTTTGGGCTAGATCAAGAGGTGAATGTGTACATGACTGAAAGACCCTATTTATCTACCAAACGCTCATTACATGGGTCAAGTCCAAGGCCAGCTTGATGGGTAGGTAACTCCCCATATGGTTTCATTTCAGGGACTGAAATACCACTCTCTTGATCCTCCAAATGCCATATATGGCTCGTATGTGCTCACTGATGCCTGAAATGTCTTTTTATTGGGAAAATGCCTCAAATAGGGCAGTCAGCAATAAGGTTCATAGTTACTGCACCTTAGGTGTGACTTGAGAACACACTAAGGTACAAATGACTGCCCTGGATTCTCTTGAGGGTATGTTTAGTGGTTAAGGGAAGAAAAAGGCCTCTGTCTTCGATGGGAAGAGATAAACAGGGGGATAGGGCAGAAGGGGAAGAGTGGGGATCAGCCTTGTTGGTTTGTTGCTTGCTTTCAAAATGTGATTGAAGGCACTCAGGATGATGCCTGCCAGATAGAAAGCTCTTCATTAAGTGTTTATTGCCCTTATTTGTGGTTTTGGGTAGCTTTGGGTCATGTCATTTTAGAGATAGACCTAGCTGAATCTTTATCCTGAAGGGGTAGTGCTTACTGCATAAAATTAAGATCTTGACAATTATTCACCTTCCATTTTCTCTGGTTTCTCTGTTTTCCTTTATTATGTAATCCTGTCATCAAGAGAGGCATCTAAAAGGGGTTCTTAACAGGCGTTATACCAAGAAGGTATTGCAAGTAGATACATACATAGCCACCGTGCACATTTGTATTTCTTTTCCTTCCTTTTTTTCCTAAGGTAAAGCAAGGAGTTTAAGAGAGAGAGGGAGAAATAGAGAGGGGGAAGAGAGAAATTTCCTGCTTTCTATGCAAGAATTGAGAGTTAAAGACTCCACATTTACATTTTTAAAAGTTGTTTTCAACATCATTAAATCCTTGAGTAATGTATTTCTACTTATGGGGTTTCACTGCAATAATCATTCATCCATATGGCCCATCATCTTCAGGCTTATCACCTCCATGCAGGCTTCCCTGATTAACCTGAACTCTGGAAACATTACTTCTCATTGACATTCACATTTATTTAATGAGATCAGATGAATACCCATGTGTATGTTCACCTCGTAGGGAGCCTTGGAGACATTCCTGAGTGATCCTCACCTCCCTGTATTTGTGATCCTGAGTGTGTAATTATCACCTCTGACATGTGCCATGTACCTGGCTACTGCTATGAATGAACAGATATAAGCAAAGCAGTTAGATTACTTTTAACATTAGGCAAAAGAATCCATGATTGCTGTCTTGTTGGCCCTCTTTGTGTCATGCGTATTTGATCAGTATCATGAAAACTATTTGCCATGTTGAAATCTACCCTATGTCAAGAAATTGAGAGCTTCTGTCACTAAGCCAGACAAACTAAGGTTCTCAATGTAATTGGGCTTATCAGGAACTGAGTCTTAAACAACAATGATCTGGAGAGCTCACAAATAGATTCTCCATTAATTGAGTCTCTAGGAGAGAATGCAACCTGAGAAAACAACTTGACTGCACCTTGTGAAAAAACTTAGTGGCAAAAACACTTGCCAACTTGGACTCCGGAGACAGTTCATTTATTAAGATACTAATGGTCTGTTATTTCATGTTTCCAAGTTTAAAAAAATATTTTAATGTATAGAGGGGTTACAGTTATATTCTTCCCCTCCTATTTCAAATAAACAAACATATATATATATATATATATATATAATATCCCAGGTATCATGTTCCCAAGTTTTGACACCTATTCACAACTAATTCTACAGCAAACAAATGCCTGGAACAATGGAGAAATGTTCTCTTGATTATCTGTAAAACTGTTACTTTCTTTTTTTTGTGTGTGAGACAAAGTGAGACATTAGTGGTTATATTGTATGAGGCAGAAGATCAATTACTAGAGGGAAGAAATTTAGAAGTAGCAAAATCAAATGAAGGTGCTCATTTAAGGGTCTATGTGACACTAGAGTTTGAAGGTTAGGACTAACTCGAAGAGGCCAGGAACAATGGAATAGGAAAGTGGGAGGTGATTTGGGAATGCTCTAAGAGTTCTTAAAATATGTGTATCAGCTGAGACACAGTGATGGGCCCATGAGACAAGCTGCACAGGCCAATGGCTGTGGTCCCATGAAATGAATGAAGTGAGTGGGGTGGGAGCTCAGTGAACTAGAGAGAGCAAGCCTAATTTTAGAGAAATATATTGAGGTAGCTTTCTCTAATCCCTAATCAGGGATGCTATAGCCATCTTCTCGTACCTGACTGTTGGCTATTCATTGCTCACAGCTGCATCCTTCACTGAGGACCTTTACTCAAGGTTATATTCCATCCTGGCATGGCTTATTGCCAAGAATGGCAGATGGGAGATCACCTAGACTGGGTGTCTGTGTCTCAATGTGAAGATGGATGTCTTATTCCAGAGCTCCCCAAATAGATCAGTGGAAGCTTCAAAGACAACAGCAGGCCACATCTTCTAAGAGCAATGCCTTGTCCGTACTAGTCGACCTTTCCCATGCAACTTTCCATCTCAATTAAGGCAGTCTAAGATGAGGGGTTAGATTTTCGACACTCATTGCCTCCTTAGCTGATAGCCGAAGTATAATGACCATGTATTTCTCACTTATCTGGCTATTGTCTTTCTTCCATGAATAACATCTTTGAACTTTTAGAACAGTTGTATGCTGTCTTATAAAGAAGAAAATTCATTAAAAGTAACATTTCCCCCTTCCTCCAAGTTGAAGTCCCCGCCATTGTCTCTGTGTTGCAATTTGACCCCACACTGCTTTTCACACTCACTTTATCGTTCAAACCGATTTGATTTTTCTACTAATTTGCCTTATTTTAACTTGGATATGCTGAAGTAGTTAGGAGCTGCTCCTAAACCCTTCCTGCCTCATTAGTGGAAAGCTTCTGGGGTGCTGGACGCTGATGGAAGCAGCTCTTTGCAAACAAAAGGAGAGAAAGTGAGAACTGGAGTGAATTCTATCCTTTGTTGGCTTTGGGTTATTTGGCATTGGTTTAAATGAAATGGCAATTATTTTCAGTGGAGCTGATGAATGGGAAGTCCTCCTGTAAATAGACTGAAGCCATCCTGTCGGCTGTCACTTCGGTGAATGAGTATGTAACAAGAGAAGCCTTTTTTGGGAAAGAGTTTCATGCAACTTTCTAGGTTCATTCATGATGATAGACATTAACTTGCCTCATACATATGTGTATGTATGTGTGAATACATACATCTCTCATATATATATAACCCACATGCATTCATATGTATATATTGTTTGTATAGTCCTACATATATACACATGCACACACATATAAACTATATCTACATTAACGTGACTCCTTTTCCTACCTGAGTGTGTAAGTTAAACTTTCTAGTTAGAATAAAAGCTTGTCACGCTTCAGCTCGCTCAAAAACAATTGCTAGACTAAGGGAGGCAAGAATATTTCAGGGATAAAAGTAACCAAGTGCATGTAAGGGATTTAAAGATAATTAAGAATCTGGATTGTTACTCTTTCTGTGTGTATTTAACCTCAGTTTCCATTCCATTGTGTTTTTGTTGGTTGTGGGACTTAGACTTTGGCCTGAGTGCTGTCCCTGAACTCTTCAGCTCAAGGCTGCCACCCTACCCCTTGAGCCACAGCGCCACTTCTGGTTTTCCATTGGCTAATTGGAGATAAGAGTCTCAAAACATTTCTTTCAATATATACTGGAGGTTTATTCACTGAATAGCGGTGGAAGTAATAGCATAGATTCTTTTTTTTTTTTTTTGGCCAGTCCTGGGCCTTGAACTCAGGGCCTGGGCATTGTCCATGAGCTTTCTAGGTGCTCTACTACTTGAGCCACAGAACCATTTTTGAGTTTTTCTGAGTATGTGGTATTGAAGAATCTAACCCAGGGCTTCATGCATGCTAGGCAAGCACTCTATCACTGGGCCACACTCCTAGTCCAACCTAGGATGTTTTAACTTTGCTTTAGTTTGTCTTCTTTTTTCCTTTAGTTGATTGCATGATTACTAAGTATTTATTGAACACCACATGCATTATAATAGGTTTGGAAATTTAATGGTAGAAATATAGGATATTAACTCCCTACCTTCCTGGAGTTCATAATCAGATAAAATTACTCAGTTTCTACTTGGCCTTTTGAGACAGACTATCAGAAATTCTCAAGTTGAGCTGCAGAAACACAATACTGGCAAATACTCCCAAAATGAAAGAAAAATACATATATGTATATATATATACATACACGTATATGCATAAATGTGTACATATACACATAGCATATACACATAGGTACATATGTATATATACACATACATACATATTTGTATGCATGTATATGCCAGTCCTGAGGCTTGAACTCTGGGCTTGGATGCTGTCCCTGGGCTCTTTTTCCTAGCTACTCTGGAGGAAGAGATATGGGGATCACAGTTTGAAGCCAACTTAGACAGTAAAGACTATGAGACTCTTATCTCCAGTTAATTACAGAAATAGCCAGACATGGCTCAGTGGCTCAAGTAGTAGAATGCTAGCCTGGAGCAAAAGGAGCCCAGGGACAGCACACAAGCCCAGAGTTCAAACCCTAGGACTGGGGGTTGCAGGGGTGGAGGTGGGGGAGATGGGAGTCTTGTGGACTTTCCTGACCAGGCTGGATTTGAACAATGATCTTCAGATCTTAGTCTCCTGAGCAGCTAGAATTAAAGCATGAACCCCCTGGTTCCTGGCTGAAAGAACATGTTTTTGAAATTGATTATTATGGTCGCAGCTAATCATTTTTTATTTTTCCCCTTATTTTTGTTACTGTATTGAAAAGGACTGAAATAATTAAAAATGTTGTGTTGAGATTTTCTCTTATCAAAGCTATGTTCAGAATATCTAGTCTGAACCAAGGACATTGTAACTTTTGTAGACTACTAATCTGAAGAGAGAGAGAGAGAGGGAGAGAGAGGGAGAGAGAGAGAGGGAGAGAGAGAGAGGGGAAAGAGAGAGAGAGAGAGAGAGAGAGAGAGAGAGAGAGAGAGAGAGAGAGAGAGAGAGAGAAAGAGAGAGAGAGAGGCAATGTGTAAATATGTTTGAATATATGTACATGCTAATATCCTCAAATATTGATCATGCATGACTAAATCTTAATAAGAATTTCCAGCTTTTATGTTGGTATTAAACCAATTGCAAGTCCTAGGACTCTAGTACTTTCATTTGGAAGGAAGCAGGAAAGTGGCGTGTCTCAAGTGGCTTCTCTGTGTTCACATGGGGTAAGAACATTAAATTTGAGAGATCGTGCCAAATAACAGCTCTGATCCAATAATCACATTCGTTTGTCTTGATTTCCTCTGGAGTTTTTGTTGGACGGGGCATCATTTCTTCTTGCCCTAAAGCAGCCTCACTTCATCAAGGAGTGAATGAATTGAGCTTGTGGGTATTTTTTATTATCTTCCTTCATATCTTTGGACCCAATGGGGTTATTCAGCCATCTAGGAAAAGCCTTTATGAAGAGCCTTGGGTCAGGTGAAGATGAATCACTACCTGTTGCTTGTCTGAGGTGGTTGTATTATTCTATGGAGTAACAACAAAATAAGGTTTTTTTAAGAGATGTACTTATGGAAAGTAAGACAATATTATTTCCTCAGATTCATTGTTTGACACCCCCCATTCTTTTTTTCTTCTTTGGTGTCAGTTCTGGGGCTTCAACTGAAGCCTGGCACTGTCTCTGAGCTCTTTTTGTTTTTTTGGCTCAAGGCTAGTGCTCTACCATTTGAATCAATTCCAGTTTCTTTGGGGTTTAATTGGAGATAAGAGTCCCACAGACTTTTCTGTCTGGGCTGTATTTGAACTGAGATCCTCAGATTTTAGCCTCCTGAGCAGCTAGGATTACAGGTATGAGCCATTGGCACAAGACCATTGTTTGCTTTTTCATGAAGCTTAAAAAAAAACAATTCTCCAGGGCCGGGAGTTTGGCCTAGTGGAGTGCTTGCCTAGCATGCACAAAGACCTGGATTCAATTTCTCAGTACCACATACAGAGAAAAAAGCTGGAAGTGGTTCTATAGCTCAAGTGGTAGAGCTCTAGCCTTGAGAAGGCTCAAAGCCCTGAGTTCAAGCCAGAACTGGCAAAAAAAAAAAAACCAACAACAACAAAAAAAACCCCAAACAACAAAACTCTCCATTAGTCAGGATTCTGGAATAGATGGCACTATGTAAAAGGAGAGATACAGAGTACCTGATGTATGTAAAGGTAACCTTGGTATATATCACTTCTAAAACAATAATAAAGTAAATTAGAAGAAAAAAGGGAAAAAAAGCCCTTCCAGTGAACCTTCCTTATAACTACATTTTTATTTTTCTCTTTTTTTTGGTTATACTGGAATTTGATTTCATATTTTCTAGATAGTCACCCCACCATTAGAGCCACATTGCCAGTTCCTTTTTGCATTAGTTATTTTTGTGATAGAATCTCGTTTTATGGCTTTGTAAAATCATATAGCTCTTTGTTTATTATTTTTGTTTATTTTTGTTGGCAATTCTGCTTTTTTAAGCTCAAGGCCTCATGTTTGCGAGACAAGCACTCTATCACTTGAGTTACGTCTCCTGCCTGTTTTTACATTGGTTACATGGCACATTGCCATGGGGTCTTGAAAACATTCTCCCCCTGCACTCTTCTACTCCAACCCCACGCTGCTGTCCTTGAACCATGCATGCGTACATGATCCCCTGATCTCTGTCTCCTGAGAAGTAGGATTACGAGACTTAGTCACCATGCTGATTTACAGTCTTCATGTAAACACAGGAGAGCTACAATCTTGATCCCATGTGGCTTCCTTATTATTTGTGAGTTAAACTTCACAGCCTCCTATCACTTCCAGATTTTTTTTTTCACTTCCAGATTTTTTAACCCATTCTTAGAAGTGGCCTGGACTTGGTGATCATGACCTTCGCCTAGACTTTAAGAACTGAGTTATATTGTTTTGGATCTTATCTAGCATATTGCTTGCTGGATATATAGGTATATGTATACATGCACATATATATACACACACATGCACATATATATATACCTATACATATTCACATATATACATATGTATACATACACATATATATGTATATCCAGTTTTTCCAGGGGAAGATTTTATTAGCGTGCTGTGTTTCAAAGAAGTTTTCTTCATTAAATTTCTTCATCTAATCAGGTAGAGGTAGTGGAGCAGAAAACAGATTAGTCTTGTGATGAACTTTTCCCTACATGTGTAGTTATTGAAACTTTTAAGGTGAATTTGAATAGGAAATCAAGTGTGATGGATTATAATTCCATTAATAATGTCTACAAATTGTAGATGGTGAGAAATACATCATTAACATATACTTTTTGATTTCTACGATGCATAAAAACCAAAATACCATCCAAATATCCAGGGTGAATATTCCAGTACTGTTTGTGGATTGGATCAAGTATGTATATTCCATAGTGTGTTACTTACATCAATAAATTTATTCTGATTTGGGCTTTGATATTGATCTGGCACCTAGATTTAAAATCAGAACAGACAGCTTGCTTGTGACTTTAATATGTAGAAGCAAACTGGGACAAAAGTACAAACTTCTTACTTTTAAATTATCTGTACTACAAATGGACATTTATAATTCTTCAAGCAAAATTAAGAATTGACTTTGAGATGATCTGATTAGAGGACTATTAGGCCTCTTCTCTATTCCCAGAAACCTCTACCCCTTCTCAATTATCCCCTTCTGATAATAAAATGCTAAATCTTAATAGAATTGTCCCTTAGCCATGAGCTAAGCACAGCCACTCCCTCTCTTTTCTGTCCTTACTTAAACCATTCTGGGAAGAATAAATGCAGTATTAAGTATTAAGATCTTGAAGCTTCTCTGCTAGTCAGTGAGTTAGATTAGACAGAAATAACACTGTCCCCCCTCAAATAAAGAGGGGAAAAGAAGAATGAAACAGACAAGAATCCTACAAAATTAAAAAGAAGGAAGGGATGGGTAGGGGAGGGATGGTTGTGATTGTTGAAAGGGATGATGACATTGATCAAGATAGATCACATTCATAAACTGTTCTGCTAAATGACAACTCTTTTTTTTTTACAATTACTTAAAGATAATAAAAAAAAACAAGGGAGGAAATTGTCTCAAACAAACTTTTAAAAGTAGCGTTCATTGACAAGAGCTGAAAGACATGCAGGATAAGATCAGGTGAGCAAAGAATATTACTTCATTCTTTGATTATTTTGATATTAGGCCCTGAAGAGTATACAAATTTAGGAAGACTTATCTATTGCTATGACGTTGTGTGTGTGTATTGTGTATGAGGAGTGTTTTTGCCTTCAAGGTCATATACAGGAATTGCTCAGATACCCATTTCGCCGTCTAGTTCTTGGTTCTATAGTTATGGCAGTGCTTTCTAGGCGAAAGGCAGGCCTTCCTCACACAATCAGCCTCTTCCTCGGAGCCATGCTCACTGTCCAGGGGTTAGCTTCTCCTGCTTCTACACCACTTCTGGCCTTCTGCCATCCTGCACAAGGAGATACATAGATGGATGTTGGCTTTTTTGTTGCCTTAATTTTCTAGAAACAATTTCTTATTTTTAATTTGGTCTTTTTTCTTTGTCATACTGTTTTGAAGTGAGGAGGATTTTTAAAAAATGAGAGGGGCTGGAAGTTTGGCCTAGTGGTATAGTGCTTGCGTAGCATGCATGAAGACCTAGATTCCATTCCTCAGTACCACACATATAGAAAAAAGCTTGAAGTGGTGCTGTGGCTCAAGTGATATACCACTAGCCTTGAGGAAAAAGCCCAAGGACAGTGCTCAGGCCCTGAGTTCAAGCCCCAGGACTAGAAAAAAATTAGATTTTTTTTTTTGTTTTTAGAAACAGTTGCCTGTAGAGTTACTGTGACAATATGGATTTCATTTTCAGTGTTTATTCATGATGAGTTGTTTTTTGTTTTTATTATTAAAAATTCATGATCGACAGAGGACTCTATCTTTTGATTTGCTTTTGCAATTCCTCTAGTTTATTTTCTGCATTAGTGGGATAAGTTAGTAATTATATCCCTTTCATCAGAACCTGCTCCAGTTTGCATATTTTAGGTGTACAATGAAGTGTGTAGTAAATCAAACATTTTAATATCTCTCATACCTCATCAATCTGTCCACATAGACACTCACAAGAATGCCTTTAGTTCTCTCCCTTTGTAGCATAGCATAGTAGTAAAATGAAAAAACACAACAAAATAAACCTAGAAAACCAACAGGTTCTAGGCCCAAATACCAGCTATGTAATTTTGGGAGAACTGCTCACTTTGTCTCAGTTCTTTCATGTGAAAGAGGGGATGATAATACCACTTGTTTCACAGAGAGCCTGCGATAATGTAAAAAAAAAAGCAGTGACTGATGCACACAAGATTCAAACAAGTCGGCTATGATTCCTGCTTTCCTTTTAGCTGGTGAGAGCCTCCTACAGTGACTTCTGTGCCATTGTCACGTTCAGCCTTGTCCTGTGATACTTCTCACTCAAGAGTCCTTTGTATTACTGTCTCCTCAGGATGCTATCATCATCTTCTCTAGGTTTTTAGACTACTGCTGTGTTCTCTCTCTGCCACTGTTCCCTATCTGCTCACTTCCTTGGTTAAAGTGTTTTTCTAAGTTTCTTTCCTCATTTGGAATGCTGTGGGTGAGCATGCTTTCAGAATCCCTTTTATGACTGTAAATTAATATCTTCTCCCTGGTATAAGATTGTGGTTTATTATATAGAACTGATTTTTCATTAACCAATGGAAGTTATTCTCCCTCCCTCCCTCTCTCCCTTCCTTTCTCTGTGGACAAATATTTGACAGAAGCAAGGGAAGATTTATCAGGTGTTGGTATCTCACATCTCTAATCCTAGTGACTCAGGAGGCAGAGATGTAAGGTTTTGAATCCAGCAGGAAAGTCAGAGATTTGAGTCCTTGGTAGGCTGGTTCCATTGTTTTGGGCCTGTTCTGATGGCTAGAGTATGTGGTGGAGTTTACCTCATGGTAAAGAGAAAAAGAGGGATATATAAGATGGAGCTGGGATCACGATACTCATGAAAGGCACATCCACAGTAACAAACTTCCTACAATCAAGTTCCTCTTCCAAAATCTCCATCACCTCTCAATAGTGCCACCAAATTATTAAACCAATGGTAAAGTAACTCATTGCTGAGCCAATGGGTAAGAGCTCTTACCATCCAATTACCTCTAAAAAACCCCATCAGCTGCCAACCCAGCCTTTATTACACAAATCTCTAATGTGTGTGGGGACATTTCAGATTCAAGCTATCACAACATACAAGCTAGCATGATAATATACATGATAGCATGATGGAAAAGACTAAATGGACTTACCAAGAACAATTAAGGGTATTCTAAGAGAAAAAAGGAGGGCAGGTGCTCATGCCTATAATCCTAGCTAGTTAGGAGACTGAGATCTGAGGATCATGGTTCAAAGCCAGCCTGGGCAGTAAAATTTGTGAGACTCTTATCTGGAAAATTTGAAAGTGGGGCTGTAGTTCAAGTGGTAGCATGTTAGCCTTGAGCAAAAGTGCTCAGGGATAGTGCTTGGCCCAGAGTTCAAGCCCAATGATGGCCAAAAAAAAATCCTTATTTATTTAGTTATAAATAGAAAAGGGACATACTTGAAATTATGATCTATTCTCTATTTTACTATTATAATGGATTTTGGGACCATAGGCTTCCAAAAAAATCTGGGTTCTATTTTTTTAATCTTATTAGCACACAAAATATATAGATTCTTTAATACTAATTAATTGTAATGGTGATAAACACAATTATGCACAATTACGGTTATAAAAGTAAAGTAATGAGTACATTTATTTTTAAGCATTGTTACTCTCTCCCTCATTTTTTCCTACTTACCACTCCCTACTACCTTTCGCCCAAGTTGTAAAGTTAATTTCCAACCTACTGTCTAGTGAGCATTGTTGTTGCATTAGCTCATTCTCTGTCCTGCTGTTTATGTGATTCTCTTTCCCTGCCATAGAAAATTAAAACAGAAAGAAAAAAAATAGAAATAACTATGTATAGGACAGAAAAAGAACCTATTGTTTCCAATTCTTGGAGTTCATTTTGATATGCTTCTTGAACCTCAATTTTCTAGGTTGGAAAACTGTGAATAACAACGTACTGAATATGCTAAAATAATTAAGACAGCTCTGTGTCTAGCATTTAAAGGACACTCAATAGTATGAGTTTTGAATATTTTTCTTTTAATATTATTTACTGCTACATTAATAAATGATGATTAGAAACATTTGTCAGAGAAACAATGGAAAATAAAAATTCATTTGACTTAAGCAAACCAAGAAAAGTAAACATCTCTCTCTCAAAAAAAATACTATTTTGCACAAATGAAAAGCTCAGGAATAGATCTAACTTTAGGGATGGCTGATTGCGGATTTATATGATGTGACAGGTTCATCTTTCTGCTATAGTAACTTAATTGTCAATCTCTGTGAGATGGCAAAGTTGTTCAAACAGTTCTGAGAGTCACCTTTTGTGGAAAAATGGAGTTTTCCTCCCACCAGAGTTCTGAATGTCTGAGGTTCTGATTGGCCAGCCCTCATGCCTGGAGTTAATCCTGGAAATTCAGCTTTACATTAATTTATCTGTTGGCTGGCTGAGTGGAGGTGGGATTACTGAAAGAAGTTAAAATGAATGTGTGTGTGTGTGTGTGTGTGTGTGTGTGTGTGTATGTGTGCGATGTATATAGGACAAGCAACAAATGTCCAATCAATTTAAGTAGGAAAGGCAAGGAGGTTTCTTTCCCAATTGTTACTTCATCTGTTATTGTAGAGGATAGAGGAAAAGTTAATCGTGAAGTGGGAGTACGGGCAATATTAAAAATTAGGAATGAGAGCCTGTCCTTTTGCATTTTTCCTGAGGACGTGACTGACCAATGCGATGACAGGATGGGAATGAATGAAGAGCTCAGGGAGCGGGGGTGGATTCTCAATCCATAGGGGTTGTTCTCAACAGTGGCAGAATAGTTCAGCCTTCCTAGAACACGGGCGGAGAAAGATGAGCTGAATTTGGACCAGATTTAATTGTGGCCAGATTATGAGAGTGAAAGTTTCAGTCTGAGTCAAGTTAACTGTTTTATTTCATGTCCCATTTCTTTTCTTTTTAATTCCTCCACATAGCCCTCTCGCTTTTTCTAAATTACATGCCTCATTGTATTTGAGTTCCTCCTGCATTTGACAGCTCCGTGGCTTCCAATTTTGCTTCTGCTGCTTTGATTATTATTCCTGATTTGGTTGTTGATGAGACATGTGGTTTTCTTCAATTAGCTCTGTCACTCTTACAAATGTGTGTGTCTCGCAAGTGTCCTAATTAAAGTCAGGAGGAGGAGGGGGGAAAATTACAGGCAATTACAACCATGCCATCCTCCTCTCTCGCTCTTTTTTTCCTCATCATCGGAGCGAATTCTTCTGTATCTCCATTTTGCAAGCACATCGAGCAGCCTCTCTCTTTAAAATCCCATTAATTTTTTTTCCAGAACATGATATGCAGCTGTGTCAGTGTCATATATTAACTCTCAGGCAGCCCCATAGCTTTCATTTAGTTTTATTAAGTACAGTCACCTCCCTGTCAGTTTCTAGCATGCTTTGAATTTGTTCTAAGACAAAAGGCTACCACCAGCACCACCACAGCTGGTTTTGTAAAGCCTTCTCAGTGTTGTGGTTACACGAGTCCTGTCTCCTTTTGGGTGGGCTGGCATTCAGCTTACTCCTGTTGCAAGACTAGAGACATTTACTGAGCATCTGAACCTACATCATACACCAGGCATCGTGTTAGTGTCTGGGGTCAGCAAGGTGAATTAATACAATGAGGTTAAGAAGATGTCAGATTTCAGAGCAAGACAAGACATAAATTCAAATACCTACCTTCCCACATGCTAATTTTTGGCCTTGGGTAAATCACTTAGTTGGATCTATTTTTTTAATGTGTAAAATTATGCTAATAATACTTACCTGGTTGTTGTGAAGATTGGAGATAATGTATGCTGAGTTGCTAGCTTAGTGCCTCATATAGCTATAGCTCAATAAATGGGAGCTGTAATTATTATCATGAAGACAATATAGTGTACTTAAGGAACTAAATGTCTACTCAGAGAGAGTGGAGAGTAATTAACTTTTATAACATATTGTTCTATGTATAATAATGGAAAAGTGTAGATGGTCTGAAGGTATACTCCTGGGACTCACAGGATCTCTTCTACCTACTTCTCCATACTGTTACAGCCATTCTGCCCTCTCCATCTCTTCAGTCTCAGCACCCTTCTTCTTCTACCTGGAATCTCTTGTTTCTAGTCCTGCCATATTGGCTCTTCCTCCTCTGGAGACTCTTCCCAGCATCCCCATCATGAATATCCAATCAAAAATAGCTCTATTACTTCACTCCTGTTCACACACACACACACACACACACACACACACACACACACCCCACTTAGTTTTCCTCCCTCTGTGGACATGGCCTGAAACTGAACTACTGAACTACTGAATTTTTGGTTTAGATACCACTGTTGGTTTAGAGATACCTATTGTGTGAATCTCCCTAGGAGGGCTCCAATGTTATGAGAACATAAAAGCGGGCACAACAAACATTTGGAGAAATGAACCGTACCAAGGAGTTGCCAACTAGAAACTGGAGGAATTCTATAGTGGTAGGTCTGTATTTTAATGCTGCTTCTGCTGCTGCTGTTGACCACTGTCCGTGGCTCTATGTAGCTTTTATCATGGGCTTTGGACCCTTGTGTATGCTTAGCATCTTGCCTTTGGCTCCATGCTGCAGAGGCATGCTGTTGCTGCAGCAGCAGAAGCAGCATTATCTTGACTTGGGGTTTTATCTAGATATCTTTTATTGTTTCAGATCATCTGAATTAAAAAAATAATATGATTGGTTCATATTGAATCATATGATTGGCTTGAAGGAAAATTACCTACAAGAGTATGGTCTAAGGCACCAAATGGTAGCTCAGATTAATTTTCTGTGGGGATAAATCTTTTACTAGCCCTTTAGATGGCCTACTAGGGGCAGAATGAGGATGTTTGTAGGAATGATCCTTTCCTATATAAGGATCTGGGACTTTGAGGCTGAGTATTTGGAATTTTTAGCTTCATGGATTTTAGAAGTGCTAACTTTTCTTTTTGACATTTGAATTCATCATTATGCTTGCTAGGTGGACATCTGTTTTAGATAATTTTAGGATAAGGTCTTTTTGTTTTGCCTGAGCTGTTCTGGATTGGCCGGAATGATAATTCTCCTAGTTATGCTTCTCATTTAACAGTGTATCACCCAGCTTTCTGGGTAAGATGGAGTCTTGCTAACTTTTTCCCAGGCTAGCCTTGAATCCATGATATTCCACAGTTTTTACCTCCTATATAGCTGGGATTTACATGCCCAAGCTGCCTCCACACCTGAACAGCATTTGTGGTAGATTTGAAATTGTTATGTATTAAGACGTTCTCTCCAGGGTTTAAAAACATATGCAATGAGTTGGATCACTGGGATACCTGAAATCCTGTCTACTTAAGAGGGCTGAGATCTGGAGGATGAAGATTTGATATCAGCTGAGCACTGGTGGCACATGCCTGTAATCCTAGCTACTCAGAAGGCTGAGAGTTGAGGATTGCAGTTCAAAGCCAGCCTGGGTAGGAAAGTCTGTGACTGTGTCTCAAGGTGCTAGAGCACCAGCTTTGAGTGAAAAATCTGAGGGATAGCACCTAGGCCCTGAGGTCAAACCCCACAACTGAAAAAAAAAGTTGAAACCAGCCAGAGCAGAAAAAGTCCGAGAGACTCCATCTCCAAAATAACTACTACAAGGCTGTGTGCCCCATGTTGTAAAGCACCACTTGGGCAAGCAAAGTGAACAAAAAATGCAAGTCCCTGAGTTCAAACTCTGGTACTGTCAGTATAAACCTGCAATACTGGTTAAAATCAGGAAGAAAAAAGTAGGCCAGGAGTTTGGCCTAATGGTTAAAGTGCTTGCCTAGCATGCATGAAGACCGGGGTTCAATTCCTTGGTACCACATACATAGAAAAGAGCCGGAAGTGGTGCTGAGGCTCAAGTGGTAGAGCTCTAGCCTTGAGAAAGTCCAGGGACAGTGCTCAAGCCCAGGACTGGCAAAAAAAAAAAAAGAAGAAAAAGTAGACTGTTCTTTTTTTTTCATATGATCATCTGCTTATAGCCATTAAGCCTTTGTCCATAACTCCTATGCCAATCTTCAGTACGTGAATGACTAGATTCCTGAACAATTTATGATGTACCACATGCACATGTATATATTTATCTTAGTCATTCAGTGTGCTTACTTGTAGATTTATAGGCCCAATCTAGTTACCACAAATGAGGTAAACTGTTCAGCTTATGTTTCTTTAGGTCTGGTTTACTTCACTTAATATAATTTTTTCTCAAGTCTTTCCATTTCCTTACAAATGGTACAAGATTATTCTTTCTGATGGAAGAGTAGGGAAATCTATTCTTTATGTTGAAAAACAATCCAGAAAACAAGAATCCCATCTCAGAGTTTCCCACTTACTAACTAGAACTTGTTATTTTCCCTCAGAGTCTGTAAGTTTTTGCCTTAGTTCTTTCAAGGCTTCCATCTCTCATATACAAAAATATGAGGGCATATGTAAAATTATGGAAACATTCACTTAGTGGTTAAGTCTATATAGTAATTTCATTGGTGTTCTCACTACTCTTTTGGAATTTTAATGTATCCACACATAGGTATATAGTTCTGTATTTATCTTTATTGTCCCCAGAGAGCAGTGTTTATGATTACAGTTTATGATTCTTATCTTATCTTACATTTATATTTTGTTAAGGATAAACAGAACAAATATGGCCAGAGTACTTAATCTAATTCATTGCAATTAATCTTTTAGATTTTGATTATGCCAGGAGCTAAAATTCCTCTTAGTGATTCACACTTTGGCCTTATAAATTGTGGCTTAGAAATAAAAATTGCTTTATTCAAACACATTGTAGATGAGCCACTTATTTCTCAACAATATGTAGTTTTATGATGAACTCAACTTAGAATCATATTATTTACTCTATTAGCTTTTCATCAGAATATTTTTATGTAGAGTGTAGATGCTGGGTAGTTAATCATCAAGGCTTAATTAATTGGCCAGATTCTATTGGCAGATACTATCAGTGATTGCTAGGCTAGCACTTCCTGCACACTTAACTTGAAATACAAGTTGGATTGTTTATGGTAATTTCCTAAACCATGACAATTTCTCCACTGGCTATATCCAGACCTTTCCTATGTCTTTTGATGATATTAGGGTTTGAACTCATGACTTTGAGCTTCCTGGACAAGTGTTCTGTCACTGGGGCTAAGGACTTCTGCAACAAATACCAATTGTTCAGTGGTTGGCATTGACACATGAACCAAGGTGATCCAGTGCATCTCTAGTCGTAGATGGGTATGACCAGAGTTGGACTCATTCTAATCTTTCTGTGGGATTTTTCAGAATCAGGCCAACTGCTAGAATATGACTCCATTGATCCCAGAGGGCACTCTTTTGTCCCAGTGCAGAGGACATTTGTTTACAGAAATGATAGAAAATAAAAATGAGTCTTTAAAGAGAAGTAGAGATGACAGACCTAGCAACACGTGACCCTCCCAGCCACACTTCTATCTGTGTCAGGTGCAAAGGCTGATTGTATGTGCTTGAGTAGAGACATCTGACAATCAAGGAGTCTTTTGCTAGCATGAACCCCAATTCATGCCAAGGTATCAGTAAGGACAAAAGCTATGCTGTCCTTCCAATGACATCCACACTAGACATGTAGACAGAAACGATAGAAACTTTACACACATAATGAGGGCCTGGGAACCCAAACAGCAGCTTCTGGCATACAGTAGGCAGAAATGGGGACTGCCAGCCCTACTGATAAGGCCATGTAGAAAACCTTCTACCTCCTAAGGCTGTTGTATATCTATGGGAAGATTCTTTTAGAACTATCTTTAAGAATTTGAACAAAGGTACAATATTTCACTTGGTTATCTGATATAATGTATATATGCGTATTTGGTTATTTGAAGTTGGATAGGGAAGGGAGGAAAACAAGATGATGGGTGGGGGTGGGGGGAGGGAAATGGTGACAAGACATGAAAAGGGTATCAATGTATGTGAAGTAATGCACCTTCTATCTGGCGAATGTAATGTAACCCTTCTATTAATTACAATAAAAGTATATGTGAAAAAAGAATTTGAACAAAGGGGTTTCAGTGTAGTATTGTCAATTAATGAGAAAACTCTTTAATAACTGAAGGACTTCTATGGCTAGAAAAGGTGTATTAGCTTATGCCAGCATACACTTAGAATCGTGACTCCTCAGGAGGCTGAGATGCAAAGATCGAGGTTTAAAGCCATCTCTGGGCAGACAAATCTGAGAGACATATGCCTTCAGTTAACCAGCAAAAAGCCCATTCCATGTAGAAATGTGTCTCAAGTGGTAGAGAGCCAGCTTGAAAAAGTCAAGCAAGAACATGAGGCCCTGAGTTCAATTCCTGGTGCCGGCAAACAGACATATTATGCCCCCTTAAATCTCATTGTTTTATTGACTCTTTGATGTTTAATTAATATCCAATTAATTGGTATTATGAAGTTATAAATGATTTTAAGCAATAAATAATAAACATGCTTCTAAATCACTTATTAAATCATAATAAATATATTCAAACTTAAATCAAATTTGTCCAAGTACTTGGGCATTGACTATAAATTCTGATTTGCTTCCTAAAACTTCTGGATGATTTGATTATAAGCACACATCTCTAGAAGTTTAAAACACAATTTAAATATGCTAGGGTGCAGACAGAAGACACACAAAATATCTCAATAACAAATAAATTATTGCCCTTACAGTAAAACTTGTTACCATAATGCAAATTGTGTGAATTGAAATGTGTTTTTTTTAATGTTTCTGTTCTCATGTTTATTTTTGGTACTAATCTTATTTCTATTTTTATTTGAATTCTTTTTTTCTATTCTTATTCTTGTCTTAATTTTAGATCCTTTCCAGGATCAACTTTCAAGGCTAGAATACATTTACATCATATATAATATTCTATTTTCATCTTAGATTATGATATTCTTTTTTTTTGCCAGTCTTGGGCTTGAGCTCAGGGCCTGAGCACTGTCCTTGGACTTTCTCAAGGCCAGAGCTCTACCACTTGAGCCTCAGCACCACTTCCAGCTTTTTTCCACGTAGATGGTACCGAGGAATCGAACCCGGGTCTTCGTGCATGCTAGGCAAGCATTCAACCACTAGGCCAAACTCCCGGCCCCAGATTATGATATTCTTACCAGAGTCAGCTGAAAGGCAGTGCCCTCATAGAATAGTCAAGGTCATAGGTTGTAGATTGGTTTGTTATATAGGATTATGCCTGAGTGTTAGCAAAAGCTAAGGCTGCTACTTTTGAATTATTGCTAGAACTGGAAAATATATTTCTTATTTAAAAATATAGGCTTAGGGCCGGGAGTTTGGCCTAGTGGTAGAGTGCTCGCCCAGCAGGCACGAAGACCCAGGTTTGATTGCTTAGTACCATATACGTAGAAAAAAGCCAGAAGTGATGCTGAGGCTCAAGTGGTAGAGCTCTAGCTTTGACAAAGTCCAAGGAGCTCAGGCCCTGAGCTCAAGCCCCACAACTGGAAAAAAAATAGTTTAAAATAGGTTCTTCCCATGTAACTACATATATATATATATGTATATATATATATTCATTCATTCCTACCTTCAAATTTTCTTTAGAAAATGTTTTCATTTCCCCCCCAAAGATATTCTATCATATTAGAACTCAGTTCTTAGTGTCATGGACATGAAAAGATATCTAGTTCTTATTTCAGAAGGTAACACATTCAGACATTCTCTAAGCCATTTTCTGCCACCTTCACCAGCTCACGAGTTATGTTATACTGCATGGATCTTTCTGGGTTGGGTTGCACTTTACTCATGACTGGAAGAAAGCCTGAGTTTAGCAGTCTCCCTCAGTTAACTTCATGAGAACTATTTCTGTACATTGCTCTTACACATGAAACTCTACTGACTTTCTGCAGACAGATTGTCACACAAAGAGGCAGGTTTCTGCCTATGTCTCTGAAATAAAACCACTGCCTCATTTCCTAGACGCAGCTCAATCAGCATTCCCTGTTTTTCTAAGAATCTTGGAATACCTCCATAGGAAAGTTGCCATGGAAATGGAAAGTGAAAATGGATAGTTGTTCATCTTTTTTTTTAATGGCCCCATGGAATGTCTAACTAGAATGTTTTGAGACGGAGACTAAAGAGGAGTAAAAGCAATCATCTCTTTGTTAAGTTGGTGAGGAAAAATTCTTGTCCCTTGGGAGTAACTGCAAATTCTGACACTCCTCACAAAAGATGATCTGTGAGGCCTTACACACAAACTCTGCAATCAGGTGCTGCTGGCAATTTTGTACCCGGACAGATCTGGCATTCTCTCTCTCAAGAACTTCAAAATGCCACAATCTCTGAGTCTGACAATCAGTCCACAGATTACCCTAGATGTTTCTATTTTATGTCTAGAAGTTAATAGGAACATGGTTTGTTACACACAAAACACCTTTGGACTAATAAAAATGGCTAAGACCACCTGGTGGAATTTCTCTTAATCTAGACCTTGGATTCATTTATTATTCAAGGTTGGGGCTGAGTTCTATTTGCCAAGTATAACAAGTACAATTATTTCTTTTTTTTTTTTTTAGCTTGCACATTTTCTGACTTAAGTCTACGTGAATTAAGCAAATGCAAAATGTCATGTAAGAAAGCTCCCAAGTTATTTGACTCTGCCAGTAGGTGGCAGCATTACAACATGCAAAGCATTAATGAACTAAAGATGGTGGTGGTGGTGATGGTGATGATGATGAATGAAATATATCCCCCTGTGTATATACACTGGGTTCATTAAAATGTATTTTTTTGGTTGTTTCTGAGACTTGAACTCTGGGCCTCGGCATTGTCTCTGAGCTCTTCAGCTCAATGCTAGAGCTCTACCCCTTGAGCCACACAACACCACTTCCAGCTTTCTCGTGGTTAACTGGAGATAAGAGTCTCATGGACTTTTCTGTCTGGACTGGCTTTGAACCATGGTTCTCAGATCTCAGCCTCCTGAGTAAATAGGATTATAGGCATGAGCCACCAGCACCTGGCTTATAATTTTTATTTCTGTTTAGTCATTGATTCCTATAATATATATGCAGAATAGGGGAGACTTTTTTTTTCTCTTATATATGACGTGGGAATAATTAAATTCAGCTTGTTGAGAGACTTGTCCAATTAGACTAGTAAGGCATTGTAAGAATCAGTACTCAAATTTAGGTCTTGGAATCTAATGCTAGTGTTCTATTCGCCTCTACTCCTTCAGAAAAAGTTCAATTTACAAGAGAATTACATGTCATCCAATATATAAAGGGAAGAGGTGAAAGAAGACATGCAAATGTGGGTTTAAAATAAGAGATTGTGGTAACAGGTTAACAACATCTGTGATATTCCTGAGGCTAGATCTCCTTCTTATGTGGTGGACACAAAGCATCTGTAGTTTCAGAGTCTGTTTTTTCCATGTCATTTATGACATGCAGGCTTTCCTATAGAATTCTCAAATCATCTGAAATAATATTTGGTAGCCCACTGTGGGGGGCTGAGAGAGATTGTAGGAGTGAACAATGCATACATTGGTCAATACTATGCACAATGGATGGAAAGAAGCAAGACATATAAAAGGCAATGAGACCATGCTAAGAATAAGAACCATACTTCTCTCTGCTTCATTTTGCAGTCAGCTATCATCAAAAGCACAGCAGGGCTCAAAGCAAGGAAAGGCTGTGGGTGGGGTAAACTCTGAATCACACTTGGGCATCAGGTGCCTAGGCTTAAGCATAATTTGAACTAGAAAATGTTATTTTTAGTCCTATTGTCATTCTCCGTTTTGCTCTTAAAGCAAAATAAGAATATTGAGTCAAGTTGTGAAATTTTCCATCTTCTTCTGAGTAAATATCCAGTTTAGAAGCCATGTCCAAAGCTTACAAAGATAGTTTTTTCCCATCAAAATTTGTTGAGAAATAGTACATAGGAATAAACAGGAATAGGTATGAGGTGTGAGAGCTGGGTCAGGGCATGAGGTTGCTCAGCAGGAGAAACTGGGTGAGAAGAGAGACTTTTCTCCACTGAGACAATCTTAACTACATAGATTTTTCACATTTGTTTCTCTCTTTGGATAAAATTAGTGATGTCATGCAAAACCTGGTTATGGAATCATTGCTTAGTTATTGTTTTCTTGGCAAAAAAGAATATGAATTCTGAATGCTGCTAGCATCCAGGGTGAAGACTCACACAATGTGACTTCATTGCTGTATCTGAAAAAAATTGAATTCTGTTAGAAAGCATGTCATAATTCAACATAAATTATGATTTTTCACTGATATCATCCACATACCCATACTTACTTTTATTTTTCAGAGTCTCCCTATTTAGCCTGGCCTGGCCTCACCCTTATGATCTTCCTGCTGGGATGTCCCTGAGATTACAGGGAATTTCTAAACTTGGAGGAGTATACTACAAATCTTTGTAGTATTGTTGTAGTATCTTTGTAGAAGGCAGTTTGGATATATCTTTTTCTTTCCTTGTTCATCAGTGAGTAGGTAGTTCCTGCATACTATGTATCTGCAACATTGCTGGCACCAACAAGGATCATGACATAAAGTCCATTCTTCATACACTTGGAGATCCAGTATGGGAAATGAACATTGATTAAATAAAAATGTGGTGTGTGTGTGTGTGTGTGTGTGTGTGTGTGTGTGTGTGTGTGTGTCTGGCACAGCTGGATGGAGTATACAAGGAGAATGAGGATAGATGGTGGGCAGGTAGGCAGGTAGCAGCACGAGATCATAAGTATAGTCCAAAACATACTCAGAATGGTATGCTCTGGGAACAGGCTTGAGCTTAAGGGAAAGCCAGACCTGGTACCACCATTTTTGCTTTTCATTGCAATAGATATGATGTTTCGAGACACAAAAAAGACAAAATTATTTCAGTGGAAAATAGATGTTAGGATTGAAACTTGTTGAAACTGCTGGGAAGATTAGTAGACTGAGGATTGGAAATGCTCTTTGGACTTAATTTTTCTCACAGGCACTATGTAGAAGGGGAAAAGGAAGTGGTGACTGGTTTGAAGACTGTTGTTGGGTAACTAGAGGTTGAAGAAGTAGAGATCATGGTAAACTTAACTTGCAAGAATTTATTTCCATGTAGGAGGAGAGGTTTCATGTATTCTTCATAAATGTCAAGAGGATATTTCTGTTTTATTTGCTCCATTTTATAGGTGAAAAAAACCACTGAAATTTATCAATTCGTGATGTAGAATAACTTTTGTTGCCAATGAAAGGAAGGCAAGTCAAAATTGCTTTGCCAAAGGGGAGTTTATGACATGTGTTCATTGCTTTCCTTGAACCACAGTTCACATTCCTCTTCACATTGAAGAAGAAAATCACTATCCGAAGTGCCTCAATACGGGGGTTCCATCGTGATGGAACCAGATTTAGACACTCATCAAGTAGACAGTTTTCCAGCTTTAGGCATTCATCAAATAGACAGTTGATGGATCCAACTTAACCCTCCTTGATTCTATGTGTGAGTAGACATAGAATGCCTATATGCAAGTCTTGATTGGATATTTTCAGGTCTAAGCTTTATATGTTCTTGGTGGTACTAGGATTTGAACTTTAGGGCTTTGACACACTTCCAGTCCCTTTGGCTTTAGATAGCTTTCACATAGGGCCTCATGTGTCTACTCAGGATGCTCTCGACTGAATTTCTACTATTTACACTTTGGAGTCTGAGCCACCACACCCAACATTTACTGGTTGAAACGAACTGTCATGAACTGTTTAGCTGAGCTAATTTGAAAGAATGAACTTCCTGACCTCTGCCTTCTGAGTAAGCTAGGATTATGGGCCTGAGCCACTGCACCTGAAGAAGCTTTTTTTTTTTTAAAATAATTTTTCTCATTCAATTTGACAGAAAAATCTCTGTGTGTTATCCTCAAAATTTTTCTTCAATGCATGTTTGGGAAAAGAACATAACTGATTAATAAAAGTATGAATCAATTGCCTGGTTATCACTGTGTCCTTCCCTAGTCCATGGCTCCTGAGATTGGGGTTCTTTTTTCCTGTGGCTGATTTAAAACCCAGCTCTGTACATCTTGTCCTATAGTATTCCTGGAATATGTTTGTACCTGTTAGGTTGGTGGTATTCTTTTATTTTCTTTTGCCAGTCCTGGGCCTTGAACTCAGGGCCTGAGCACTGTCCTTGGGCTTTCTCAAGGCTAGGGCTCTATCACTTGATCCACAGCACAACTTCCAGCTTTTTTTCCCTATGTATATGGTACCAAGCAATTGAACCCAGGTCTTTGTGCATGCTAGGCAAGCACTCTACCTCTAGGTCAAACTCCTGGCCCAGTATTCTTTTTCTTAAAGACAAAGTTGGTAGTTTTTTTTCCTTCTCTTTATTGGCAATATTGGAAATTGAATTCAGGGCTTATGTTTGCCATGTAAGCACTCTACCATTTACCTATATGTCCCTATCCTTTTAATTTTAGTTTGCTGTTGCCTGAGGTAGTCTCAGATAATGCTTCTCCTATCTCTGTCGCTTATATTGCTGAATTAACTCAAGTGTGCAGTTATACCTGGCGGGGTTGATAGGATGTCTTGCCACCTTTAAGTATTTACTCTCTTTTTCCCCCCTATCTTTCCCTGGAAGCATTGGAAATAAATCCATATATAATGGAAGCATGGCACTGACAGAGTTTCCATCCTCTGCAATGGAAAACAGACGATGAAGGTTTCTTCTGTGATCTTCATTGACTTTGAGTTTTCTAAATGCCAAGAAGAATGTCCTGTAGTTAGAGATTTAGACTGGAGTAGAATGCAACATTAGTTTGCATAATATTCTTCATAGCAGCTATACCACACAAATGCCTCTATTGTAAATAGAGACCTAATGGACAATGCAGTGTGGAAGACAGCTTGATTGAGGCATCTGTAAAGGGTAGACACTGAGGAAAGTAATCGAGGGGCTTGAACCAAGGAGAAAGATATATTTGAGGGGCATTTTGTTTTTCTTTTTTAGAGAATGAACCACTGATAGCCATATGCTCTAGCTCTCAGTGATATCAGGGTAAGTGAAAGATTGCTGTGACAGAGAGATACACATTCCAGGATTTAGGTGGGCTATCGTAACTTTTGACAGAGATCTTGAAGAGAGGAATTAGACATTTAGGATGATGCTTGGGTTGAATGTTAGGATAATGGTGCTGGGGGAATAAAAATCATGTCAGAACAACTTAGTGCCAGTCATAGAATAAAGCATTTTACCTAGTCCCCAAAATGAATCTATAGGTTAAATCATTCAGTTCATTTCTATAAGGAGGTGAGGAAGCTGAGATATTCCCTCATTAACAAATAAGAATGTAAAAGAGTGGACTATGAGCATATATTCTATGCTAGATATTTTACTATGCTGAATGGGTAATTTTGTTTCCATCCTTGTATGGAAGCAGTTATTCATGTAACTATTCTACAGATGAGGAAGTCCAGTGGAATAACTCACTCACTTCCTATCCCACAGTTACTAAATGGCAGAGCAGAGTTCAAATCCAGAATTTGACTCCAGTTCTTAGAATTTCATAGTATTACTTTGCCAATGAAAGAATCTCAGATCTAAATAACTTAAGACAAAGGAGAGTTTATGGTGTAAATTTATTGTTTTCTTTGAGCCACATGTCACAGAAACATGTCAACCACATTTCCCAGAATATTTTGGCTACTAGGGACAGAGAGCTAACAAGGAAGACAAGAGCCAATGGACACAGGATGTACTCTTGGCACACAAGGTCCTGAGACACATTTTTTTTTAAATAAGGCACTCATTCCATCTCTACCATGATATCTACAGTTCTGGCAAGTTCCACTAAGCCCTTGATATATCCGGTGGTCTTCTGTGTGCTTGGCCATCTTCCATCCTTATTTTATTTTTTGCTTGTCCTGGAGCTTAAATTCAGGACCTGGGTGCTGTTCATGAGTTTTTTTTCCCCTCAAGACTAGTGCTCTACCACTTGAGCCAAAGTTCTAGTTCTTGCTTCTTGGTGGTTAATTGGAGACAAGAATCTCATGGAATGTCTCAGGCTCATCTTCAAATTCTGATCTTCAGCTCTCAGTCTCTGAGCAGCTAGGGTTGACATAAGCCAATGGCATTTTTCCTTTCTTTTTTTTCTCTGTCACTTTATTGCATTTTTCCTAATACAATACAGCTACTTTACAGTCCCTGGACAGGTGTGTAGGGCTTCTCAGAATGAGGAAATGATCTTCATAGTTTCCTTTTTCCATATCCTGAGATACAGAGCACAGAAACCTCCTGCTCTGAAATGATGACTTCAGGTCTAAAAACAGGGAAGGGGAAGACTTGGTTCAAAGAAAGCGACCCACCCTGTTCAGAATGGATTCCTCTTAGTAGTAAATTGTTGGACGTTAGCTTTCCTTCTCCAAGGATTCATATTCTGTCACTGTCACTCACTCCATCCATCCATGGGCATTTATTAAGTTTGTATTATGCACCAAGCAAACAGTAGAATAAAGTAGCAATTAGGCTACTGCTGATACCCTCAGTGAGCTCACTCTCTAGTGATGTGACCTAGATCAATTTGATGAATGCCCTACAAAGGAGTGAAGAGAGAGAGAGGGAGAGAGAAAGAAGGAAAAGAAAGAGGAGGAGGAGAAGGAGTGAAGGGGAGGGGAGAAGAAAGGAGAGGCAAGGGCGCACATTTTGGACTAATACCAATTGTTGTTGAGTGGTTATATGACCTTGGAAGTGCACTGTTCCTCAGATGCTCATATCAGTCACTGAGGACAGTTGGGGGCTAAAGATGGGAGTTCTTTTGTCCAGTCAAGGATTCCCTCACAGGTACTCTTTTCTTTGGACCTCTCCATTTTCCAGCTCACACCTTCTCCAAGCCATCGCATAGTTGGCAACTTGTGCTGATTTCTCTTGCCTCCCTCTCTGTGCCTGTTGGGCCAGCTCCATGGGCAGAAGGCCTTTTCCTTTTTCCTCTTCCTTCTTCTCTTTGCCCTCATGGGGCAGGGGAAGGGTGTAAGAAAAGTTTCTCTGGTAAGTCTCTTGATTATCTAATTCAGTCTTGGTGTCTGTTTCTTCTCTGTTAGACAAACTGAATAGAACAAGGGAGGTGCAGGTTGGTGGGGAGACAGTTCTATTCACAGGTCCCTAAGTTGCAGGTACCCAGGCCTTTAACAGATTTCCTAATTTGCAAAGAAGTGATGTAAGGAAGAAAAGGCTGTTACAGATAAGTTTGGAACTGCCTCACATGATCTCTGCCTATGTCATATTGTCTGGAGCTCAGTCCGTGGTGGCAACACACACTAGTCAAACACCATCTTCATGTATGCCCATACAGTAACAGGCAGTCAGTATCCTCTTTTCCTTAAGGGGATACTATATGCTAAGTGCTCTCTCTTTCTTGAGTGTTAAATCATCCCTGTTCTATGAATGGCAAACTGAGGTAGAGAGAGGCCATTTGTTTTTTCTAAGACCAAGACATTAGTAAATAATAGAGACTGAATTTGGACTCCACTATGTCTGACTACAAATCATGCTTTTAACCACTCTACTATGGATATAAAAGAGAGGGCTAAATGCCAGTGTGTCTTTGCTAGCTGCCAGGTATCTAAATCTTGACTATACATACCCTAGCCACTCCAGAGTATGGTGAAACTTCTGTGCAATGGCAGAGATGTAAGAAACAGGACTGAGTATGCGCCCATTCTATTATATCAGGTGTCTTTCTCTACTGCTGTTTTGTTTCTGAGTAGGAAAGAGAACATGGGTACTTGTCCCTATATCTCTTCACACACTGGGACCAGGAAAAGAATATTTGTTTGGTTTTCATTGCTTTAAGCAGTGCCGACCAAGTGGAGAAAATAAGGAGTTGAACAAGATTAGGAAAAAAAATTTTTTTTGGCCCTCTTTTGATTGTATTTAATAGTTTTGAAGAGTGCTACAAAATAATGTGGCTGTTGAAATGCTTTTTTTGCCCAGTTTCCTTCTGGCCAAGGATTTGAGAAAAGAAAACTATAAATAGCTGACGATAAAAGAAAATTGCTGCTGTGATCTTTGAAGAAAGAAAGGGAAATACAAAAGGACTGCCCTGAGAGGTTTTCAAATAAAAATTATGGTTTCTCTCCCAGGGCCCAAGATTGCTTCTCCTCGAAGGCAGACAGTGAGGATGCAGTGATCCTCGCCATTTTCTTGTTTGTTTTTAAAAATGTTTTGGCTTAGTTGCTTCTATCCTATAGAACTCAAAGTTCTTTCTATCTATTAAAGATTTTAAATGAGCTAGATTTTCTCAAAAAGTAGGTAATTTACAAATAGAAGTTTATTCATGAAGCAGTCATTCGAGTTCTTTGATTTTCTGTCTAAATTTATATCTCTTTCCTTTTAGTCCCAGCCTAGTCCTGCCTTGAACTCAGTTCCTGAGCACTGTTCTTGGGCTTTCTCAAGGCTAGCACTCTACCACTTGAGCCACAGCACAACTTCCAGCTTTTTCTGTGTATGTGGTAGCAAGGAATCAAACCTGGGTTGTCATGCGTCGTGCTAGGCAAGCACTTTACCACTAGGCCAACCCCCAGCCCAAACGTATTATTATTATTATTATTGTTAAGAATGAACTAGAATGATGGTGAAAATGGAAGGTGGATGGAGGCAGTTCCTCTGTACCTTGTTTGGTATTTCTGTAATGGAAAGGTTTCCGTACTCCACAGAAAGCGTCTCCCCTCTTTGCGTTCAACTGCATGTGATTGGGCCACACTTCTTCACGTTCAGCTCTGATTTGAATATCCCACTGTGCTTATTATACATTTTCAGTTTCATGCAGAAGTTGATTTCCAGTGGTTGTCTTATAAGAGAAAGGCTGGGAAACAGTGATTTCTGTATTTGCTGAAACAAACGGCTGTAGGTCTTTTTTTTTTTTTTCTCTCTCTCTTTTTTTTTTTATAATGGGCTTATTGTTAGGCAGGCACAACTGCATTTTCCTTTCCAGTTACACCTCTCTTTTGGGTTGGGGACCCCACTTACCCCTGTGGACACAGCACAGGAAATGATTTTAGACTTGAAAAAAACGGATGGGTTTCTGCGGGATTGTCTAGTGGTGGCCTTCGGGAGGCCAGTGAGGAGGGCAATGTGTCTCTGCGATTAAAGTCATCCTGACAACTCGACATGGAAAAGAAGACAAAGAATAAAAAGGGAAGTAGAAAATGAGAACGAATAAATTCAGAAAGTAGAAACTTGCCTCAGAGGAAATAGAGTCAGATGTGTGCATGTCTGAGCAGGCCAACTTCAGACTGAGTCAAACAGCTGTCCCTAGAATTTAGTTTCACTGTCACTTCTTGGTCCAATTAGAAACCACACTGGATTAGGAGGCAGAGGCAGGGATGGAAACTTAATTCTCTCCCCAGTCATATAATTTGTCATATAGCTTTATTTGTGTCTCAGTGTCTTTATCAATAAAGGTTTGGGTGAGACAGCCTGTAATCAGTGAGGTTCTAGCTGGTCTAAGGTAGATATGGCTCTAACAGCTAGGCTTCTGTTGTTTGTTTTGGCTAAGAATGAAGTCCATAACACAAACATGAATATATTTTGTACATTCTCTGTGGTGGAGGATAAAGTAATAAAAAGGTAAAGTGATGAAGATGTGTTATAAGGATATACTCCTTCTGTAATTATAGGGAGAATTTATGTCCTTGATTCTTCTAACTTCAGGAAGCTGTCTATTTTTCCGGGACTGTAGTCCCCCCTTCCTCTGTCTTCAAAGCTAGCAGTATTTGTCTCTTTCAATCTCTCTCCAACTCTCATGCTTCCTCATGTTAAGCACCTCTGAGATCACCCTCCTAGTGCAGGATAACTGTCCAAGTTCTTATTGCCACAGAAGGTGACATATTTACAGGTTCTGGGCATTAGGGTCTGTACATCTCAGAAGGGTTGTTGCTTACCTACATAGTACATAAGCACTCTCCTGCTGTGAACTTCTCCCTCTACTTCTACCCCCTTCTCCCAGGTCTCTCCACCATATAATCTGGTCCCTTCAAAGGGAATGTGGGATGGAAGCAGAATAGTTGAATGGGTCTGGACTCCATTTTCAAAGCCTCACTTTCTTTCTCTGTCAGGTCATCATCATGAAAGGTATGCTCATTGGTAATGCTGAGATGAGGTTAACTAAGGCATCATGTATTACTTTCTTAGCATAGGAGAGGGTTGCACGAAAAGTGTATTAAATGAAGCTTTTCCACTATTATTTATTTATGTATTTGAGTATTTATGTATTTATTTATTTGTGGGTCATGGGGCTTGAACTTGTCCTGGGCGCTGTTCTGGAAGTCTTCAGCTCAAGGCTACCACCTTACCCCTTGAACCAAGCCCCACTTCCCATTTTCTAGAAGTTAATTGGAAATAAGAGTCTCAGGTCCTGCCTGACTTTGAACCTTGATCCTTAGATCTCAGCCTCTTGAGTAGCTCGGATTATAGGCATGAGCTACTGTGCCGGATTTTATTTTTACTTTTTTTTTGTTAGTTGTGGGGCTTGAACTCAGGGCCTGGGTACTGTTCCTGAGCTCTTTTACTCAAGGCTAGTGCTCTACCACTTTGAGCCACAGCTCTGCTTCTGGTTTTTGAG
The DNA here is from genome assembly GCF_031878675.1 of Megascapheus bottae. NCBI lineage: Eukaryota > Metazoa > Chordata > Mammalia > Rodentia > Geomyidae > Megascapheus > Megascapheus bottae. The sequence continues at coordinate 17,531,838 of NC_143522.1, forward strand.
TGGAGATGAATCTCACAGGGATTTTTTTCTCTGAGCTGGTTTTCAATAGTGATTCTCAGATATCAGCCTCCTGAGTAGCTAGGATTACAGGTATCAGCCACTGGCGCCTGGCTGCCCACTTTTATTTTTATTTATTTATTTTATTTATTTATTTATTTATTTTTTTTGCCAGTCCTGGGCTTGAGCTCAGTGCCTGAGCACTGTCCTTGAGCTTTCTCAAGGTTAGAGCATTGCCACTTGAGCCTCAGCACCACTTCCAGCTTTTTTCTATGTATGTGGTACCAAGGAATAGAACCCGGGCCTTCGTGCATGCTAGGCAAGCACTTTAACCACTAGGTCAAACTTTCGGCCCTTATTTGTTATTTTTTATGTAGAGACTTTTTTTTCTTTATTAACATTGATTTTTACATCATATTTTAAATGACAGGTTTAACAAACGAGTGTATTTGTTACTTTTTTATATATTTTTTGTTGTAATTTATAGAAGGGTTACATGATATTTGCCAGACAGAAGGTGCATTAATTCACATACATTGATACCCTTCCACCTGTCTTGGTCCCCATTTCCCTCCCCCCACCTCCACCCCTCATCTTGTTTTCCCCCTTTCCCTATCCAATTTCAATGTATTTGTTATTTTTTAAATAATACAATTATTAGCCAGAAATTGGGAAGGGATATCAAGAGTGAAAAATCTATTAAAAACATAAGTGTATTCAGAATTCTGTTTTGTCTTGGTTTTGATTTGGAGGGCTCTCAAGTTACATGTAAACTAGTTCTTGCAGGCCAACTCTTAGCATTTCATCTTAGCTGTAGACTCAACTTATTCAGTCTGCTACCACCCCATCACAGTGTCCTAATCTCAACTTTGAGAGCATAGGGTAGAAAGGGTTACTTGAAGCTTCCAGCACCAGGAGACTTTTAATGCTATCTTTTGATTTTAATATGATGTTATGAGGGGAATCATCTTATTCAATTTATGCACTCTGATGTGTACCTGTGAAGTAGCTCAGTAGCCCCTGTTTTTTTTTTTTTACAGTTGTTGTTTAATAAACTAATTTTCCATGGATGATGAGCTCTCAAGAAGTGGATATGGATGGAAATGTCAGAAAATGGTGTTTGTACAATAAGTTTTCTGGGTTATTAGGTAAGCTTTTACATAAGGGCATGGCTTCAACAGTAGGTTGCTTTAAATTATTATTATTTTTTTCAGCTTCTTCCACTTAGCCAATTTTCAGTTGGGTTGAAGTGGCTGCAAATTATGAAGAAACATGGAGGGATGGTTATTTAGCATATGGGTCTGGGGTGGTAGTAGGGGTCCATTTTAAAGAGTCTTGAATTTTTAAGAAGAGGATGATACCTGTACTGAAGTTAATTTCTTTTCTTTTTTTTTTTTTTTTTTTTGCCAGTCCTGGGCTTGAGCTCAGGGCCTGAGCACTGTCCTTGGATTTTCTCAAGGCTAGAGCTCTACCACTTGAGCCTCAGCACCACTTCTGGCTTTTTTCTGTGTATGTGGTACCGAGGAATTGAACCTGGGTCTTCATGCATGCTAGACAAGAACTTTAACCACTAGGCCAAACTCCGGCCCTAAAGTTAATTTCTTATTTATTTCCTTCTTCAACAGGAGCTATTTTAAATTGTACACAGTTATTAACTATTCAATATCTCAGGACCATAAGAATAGACAGAACCTTAAAACTTAATAGTGTGTGTGCGTGTGTGTGTGTATGTGTGTGTGTGTGTGTGTGTGAGAACGTGTGTATGTGGTTTCTTTGTGAACTATCCTGCAAATGAAATGTTATCGTAAGCTTCAGCCTCTTGGTTTGATTAGCTTGGAAAAGAGTTGGAAACTGCACTGGCATTTGTTGCGAATGATTAGGCAACACACAAGATTTTAAAATCCAATTAACCTCTTAGGAGGAAGGGGGAACACGTTTACTGACAACATGAGGATATAGTTGGGAAGAATGAAGAGACCCCAATCCTAGTTGTGGTAAAAGATACGTTGCCATCTCCCAATAGGTAATGCATGTTCTGAAGTTGCAGGGGTTCATTCTCATGAGACACAATCATGATTTGAGTAGGAACTTTTGTTTCCACAGAATTTGATCTATAGCAGAGAATGTTTTTGTTTTTGTGTTTCATTATGAGACTGGTTTATTTCTCTTGGCATGACAACTCCTAGTTCCAGTCATTTTCCTAGTATAGAATTTTTATGACCTCTTTCAGACAGATAGCTGGGAGGGCCAAAAAATGCCAATGGCTAGTTTCCCCAGTGGTCTAGGATGATGGTAAACATTATCTTTGAGGAAGTACTATGGCTAGATGTTTCATGTGAATGTTCTCTAACTCTCATTCCAATTTGACAAGAGTTTCACAGCTAAGGAAAGGAACATGAAGATGAGAAAGTAACTCTATAGAGTCTAGATTTCTTGAAAACTCAACTGTTGTCTATGAGTACTGCGTTAATGCTATCTTCTTTTAACAGAAAAATAGAAGGTTAAGTTCCATAGGTAACTTACAGCTATTTAGTTAAAACCAAAACGAGGCAAACCCCATTTAATTACATTACTATTTCTGATACATTATATAGTATAGTATATGCTAGAGTACAATGGTGGGTCATGTAACTTATTAAGCATATCTCAAACACTTTAATCTTACTTAAATACAATAGCATAAAACAGAAGAAAAAAATACTAAAAGGAAATCATGTCTTCTGAAAATGTGTTTATATATCTCCATGTGTAGGCATTGGGGCAGAAAGGTTAATTATTATTTTCCTGTGCATTAAGGTGAAAGAGTATGAAAAACATGTAAGCAATTTCCTTAGTAACATTGTGCATCAACTATCCATATTGAAAAGAGTAAGAACCCCAGCCCTTGCTTTTTGAAGTTATCATCATTTATGAAATGACCATCTCTGTGTGCGATTATGGTGTGAGTAGCCTTTGGCACACTTGAAATTCCCAAGCAGGCTGAAGCTCTGATTTGCTTAAGGACTAAACAGCAGTGAGCAGTGGTTACCACTGGGTACTGAACACCACTAAAACAGAAACCTGGACCAAGCTCATTGATTGTGCTTGCTTTGTTATGAGTTAATTTTGCATATATTGCACTTATGTAACTATGATTATATAAGATTTCAGGTAGCTTTTTTGAAGAAAATTATATGTATATAAAATTTTATGTATATAATTGTCTTCAAATATAGCATGATATATATTAACATATAATTTTTCTTTATATGTGCATATATATATATATATATATATAAAACTTTGATCCTCTTTAATCATCCCCCAAATCTTTTTCCCCATCCTTTCTCCTGTGAATTCATCTAGCTTCTCTTTTACACTCATGTTCTATTAGTAGCAGTAGTACTAATTCTTTTATACTGCTGTTCTATTAATTTTGTTAGTGGTATCTTTTTGTGTCTAGATTCCACATATGAGTTCCATATTTTTTCTGCTGCCTTCCCTCTCTTTTCTGACTCCCAGTGTGTTCTCTTTTTCTCTTCAGGATATTAGCTTCCCTGTGATACCTGAATTTTTTTCAATTATGGAGTCAAAGTGAAGGATATGTCTAGAGTGTTCCTCCCTCCCAGATGTTATCTATCTATCTATCTATCTATCTATCTATCTATCTATCTATCTATCTATCTATCTAATTTTGGTCAATTGTGCGGTTTGAACTGTGGGCCTGGGTACTGCCCTTAGCTCTTTAGCTCAAGGCTAGTGCTCTACCACTTGAGCCCATAGAGCCACTTCTTCAGTTTTCTGGCAATTAATTGGAGATGAGTCTCATGGACTTTTGTGTCTGAGTTGGCTTTGAGTCATGATCCTCAGATCTTAGCCTCCTGAGTAGCTAGGATTATGGGTGTGAGCCACTGGCACCCGGCTGTTTACTTTGTTAAATCACCAAGTAATTGCAGTTCTTTTGTTAAGGTAAAAAAAACTGCTGGTAGTATAGGTTTTGTGTCCATATCAATGAGCTGTTATAGTAATCACCAAATAAACTTTCATTTTCTTGACTGGCTGAGGAAAGACTACAGTGAAGTTAAAAAAAAAGAGACAAATACATTCCTATAATAAATAAGCAAAATACTTGATAGCTCGCTTTGGGTAAAGTCCAAGTTTTGCTTTAGTCTCAAATTACTTATATTGTTTTGATGGAGACATTACTATATTTATCAAATATAGAAGATTTGTAAAAGTCCAGAGTTCTTGCCAAATTTTAATAAATACTCAGAAGACTGGCTACTCATCTGAAAACTGCCCCAATTTTTTGTTTGTCCTGTTTGGGACTTTGAAAACCTCATCTATTAAAGTACTTGGTATTTTTTGCCTGGAATCATGAGACTCAAAGGAATGAAAAATGAGTATTAAACAAAAGGCAATGAGCATTTCCTGGGACACCTAGATTCAAACCACTTTGGTAGCTTGTTCTAGCTGTTTCTATTGTTTGGACATGGTATCTTGCTATGTTCCCTAGACTGGTCTAGAACTCAAGTGGTTCTTTTGACTCAGTTTCCCAAGTTGCTAGGATTACAGGCATGAACCACTATGCTTCTCTTCAGTTTTGAGAAACTTGCTTATTCAATTCATGTGCTTATCTCTGAGGCCAATATTAATTTCTTTGAATTGAAGTGCAAGTTTGGATCTTTTTATTCTTTTTTTTTAACTGTAGACTATCACTAAACTGTTATTTATTCAAGATTGAAATGCTTATCTTCTCCAGTTTTTCATTTTCTAAACCGACTGATAACATTACTAAAGGGAAGAGTACATAATGTGTCTTCATGTTTATGAGAAGCACTACTTGGGAGAATTTCTCCAGAAAGAAAAAAAGCAAAAACAAAACTCTTACTAGAGAGAGAGCAAGGATGGATACATCAGGGCTTATTGATTCAGATAAGCACTGACACATTCTCCTGGAGCTGAGAGTGGTATGGAAAGCAATAATACGTCTGGAAGACCATTCATCCTTATAGTTAGTCAACATCTGGGAATGTAACCACCCAGGGTTGACAAAACTGGATGACTGAATGTGGTACAAGTTCTATAGACAAGTATAGAGCAACTGGCTGTGACTTACGAGAACACCCATGTATCCTGTATACTATATTGAACCATTAGCATCCAGCTTGCAAAAGTTGGAAAGCCATCAGGGCACTGAGGTATCTGTGAGGTTTTTAAAATGAATTTTCAATTTGTTTTTCTTTCAGAACACTATATACAGGCACACTTATAAATTTAGACAAAACAGAACAAAATTTCAGCTCCTCTACATTTCATCCTGACTTACCCTTCATGTTTTAACTTGCCATTTTCATTTCCTGGCTGCATCCTCATTCTCAAGCTATTTTTTTTTGTGTGTGTGTACGTGTGTGTCTGAGTATCAAATACCAACCTTCTTGCTACTTCTCCTATGTGTTTGCTCAGATGTATGCTATCACCCTAAGCACAATTTCAGATATTATCCACTACCCACAACAATCTATGGTTTAAACAAAATATAATTTACATTGCTTAGACAACTATTGAATTTCACATTTGAGAAGACACCAGGTAAGAAGAATAAAAGTGATGGAAGAGCAGTCCTCTTGTGAGATATAGTCCTCTTTTGTGATTTTTATTGTCCTCCTTTTACCCCAGCTCTTATTTATTTATTTATTTATTTATTTATTTATTTTGCTCATTGCTCTTCTATCACCGTCTCTATCCCCAGCTTCTCCCTTGGGGTTTTGTAGTTTAGAAGATCTGGCACCAGCCGAGTGACCATGGCTCATGCCTGTCATCCTAGCTACTGAGAATCAAGGTTCAAAGCCAGCCTGAGCACTAAAGTCTGTGAGACTCTTATCTTCAATTAACCACCAGAAAACTGGAAATGGCGCTATGGCTCAAGTGGTAGAGCACTAGCCTTGAGCTGAAGAATTTAGGGACAGTGCCCAGGCTCAGAGTTCAAGCCCCATGACCAACAAAATCCAAATGAAACCAAAACAACAACAACAAAAAGACCTGATAGTAAACCACATAAGAAACATACATTTCATCTTTTCTTCATGTTAGAACAAGAATGTCAGGGGTTTGTGGTTAATTGAGAAAGAAAAAAAACTTTTCTTAGGAAGGCAGAGTTTGCTCAAGGAGAAGAAGCATTTCTGTTGTGTAGTTAATGGCCAAAGGTTTTCAAGCTTATGGAAATATTCCCTGTACATTTTGTTCAAGAAAGCATAAAATTATGAAAAACATTTTGGGTTCTCAATAATACACTGATTTTATAATGGATCTTCATGGAAAATGTCTCTGAGGCAAATTCTACTCCATTGAAATGATAGATTTAGTGGTCTTATCAGCTGAGTCTTTACAATCATCTCCCCTCCCCTACCTCAGTAAGAGACACTGAGACATACACTGAAAATGGCAAACTCCACATAGTTTCCAGAAGTGAGAAATGGCATCATGGACATGGTTGAAAAGGATGGTTTTTACCCTGGGGGCCTGCAGAAAAGGAAATTTAGAGAGCAGGCAGTAAATATTTTTAACTTTGTGGACTTAAGATGTGTGCTGCAAATCTGCCATGACAACTCAACAGAACCCATTGATAATACTAAGAAAGTGAATCAGTCTGTGCTTTGTGAAAACAGATAAAATTTCAGAGTTGTAGTTTGCCAAACCCTGATTTAAACACTAATGCCAAGCATTTAGTAAGAATAGAGAGAAAGGATCTTTGAACTACTATGAAGCATTAGTTAAAAACCCCAGGGATGGGGTGGGGAAGGGCAGAGAATTAACACTTTGATGAACTGAATTTATAACCTATCTTTTCTCAAGAGGTATGTTTTGGAATAGGAGAAAGGCACTGACCCATAATTACAATGGATATAATAAGCTAATTCTCTCATTGTTTCTTCCACTCTTTCTTACCTTTTCACTTCCCTTTCTTCTGTCCAATAAACCACAAAGGCCTAATTTTCCCTTTATTGTTTCCCACAATTTTATACTCCTTTCCATGCAACATTCATATGTGTACTCATGAGAATGCAGGGGCTTTGTTTTCATTTAGGAAGAGGTTAGAAGGATAGATATGTTCTTGTCAGAAATTAAGGTTTTTGTTGGCCAATTTAAACATTTTGCATGCTTAGCAGCAACAAAGAAAGACAGATATTTCTGTCAACACTCCTATTGCCACTTCAGTGACGAGTCTGCAATCTATTACAAGATATGACATTTTCTAATTGATGGGCTATGCACATGTGTAAGTCTATCCTAATAGTTCAGCCCCTAACAAGATAAAACTATCATGTGCAATTCCCTGCTTGCCAACTTCAGACTTCTGCCAAACACTCTTGATCAATGCTGTTGAGTGTTCAGGCATTTATACTCAGAAAAGTGGCAGGGGAAAAACAGCAGCTTTACACTCAGCATATTTGCCCTCTCTTTCCTTTGCTTGTCACATCTGCTGATTTCATGCTCTGGCACTTAAAAAAATTCTTGTTAGCTTGGTTGAGCTGTTGGATCCCATCTGGCCTCCTAACCTTACAGAATAAATCAACCAAGTTCATATGAGGCTGTCTATGAAATAGGAAAGATGAAATAAGCAGAGAAAGGCATAGAAACAATGCATTGAACTCTGGTGGGCTTGAAGAATAGTTGTCCTGAGATGGCCCTTTGCACCTTAAACCTAACAAACTTGTTGATATTCGTAGTCCTAGTTGATAAGACTTAGTTCCAGCCATGTCCCTGAACCACTTACAGGATCTCAAGCAAGGGTTGTTTTTTAAATTTAAAAACTATGAAAAATGGATTGGAAAGTTTAAAAAAGTCTCAGCGCTATTATTCAAAAATTCCTTTTTAGTAATGCATTTCATTTACTGAAATTTAGTGATTGATTACAGAACAAAGCCCCCCTTCTCCCAATTTTGTGACTAAAACAATAGCAGCCTATGTTTTGCTCACTGATATGCTATTTGGGCAGTCATCTGTGAGGACAATCATGTCTAAGTTAGTCAGACTTAGCTAAGGCAAGTCAAAGACCAGGTGCTGCCATGATGGTGTTTGATATTCATTGTTGTGGTTGGAATGTTTAAGCCTGACAATCACATGTTCCCAGAGTTTTCTTTTGACATGGTGCCTGGATTCCAGGAGGGAAGCATCTAGATAAAACTGGAAGGACATTGTATTGTTTTCATTTGTATCCAGGCTAGCCTGAAATGTCATACCTCCTACCTCTACCAATGAAGTAGCTCGAATGCAGGAATTCCCCACTATACATGGGGTATGAATTGAGATACATTGTTTTTGGTCCAGCCTAGCTTCAAACCATGGCTTCTTGATCTCTATCTTCCAAGTAGCTGTGATTGTAGGTAAAAGCTGGCCACTGGGCCAGATTCTAGATGAAAGAAGCAAGTTGCTAGAAGAGCGACAGTGACTCACCTTATTGCTGTCATCAGTTTTGGAAAATACAATCTCATACATTCAAGGTATAACAAGTGCTTCTATATGACTAGAAATAATAATATTGCTCAGGCACTCAGATTCCTTAACAATAATTTAAAAAATGCATTAAACAATTATATGTTAAAGAGATTTTTTTGTGTGTGAGTCATGGGGCTTGTGGGTCATGTGGGCCTGGGCGCTGTCCCTGAGCTCTTCAGCTCAAGGTCACCACCCTACCCCTGGGCTTGAGGGTTGTCCCTGTGCTCTTCAGCTCAACGCTACCACTCTACCCTTGAGTTAAGCCCCACTTCCCATTTTCTAGTGGTTAATTGGAGATAAGAGTCTCAGGTCCTTTTGTGCCCGGGCTGGCTTTGAACCTTGATTTCAGCCTCCTGAGTAGCTAGGATTACAGGTGTGAGCCACCGCTCTTGGCTTAAAAAGACTTTTGAATGTTTCAATATGCCTTCTGTTGATTAGTAATTGTTTTTCATAGAGGAAGAAACTGAGGCAGATGGAGTTCAATAATTTTGCATAAGCCCTCAGAGAAGATGAGGAAGGTGGATTTCGAAATGAAGCTTACTTTATTCCAAAGCCCAGCTGCTTCTGCTACCCACTCTGCCTCTCTCCTAAGACACTTGTTCTATGTCTCAGCTCTTGTCAAAAAGAGAGTAGGACTCAGATGGAACTTAAGAAGGAAGATAGTTGACTAACAAGCACCAGCTGAAGGTACCCCATGTCTAAAGTGAGTTTTTGCACAATTATCATCTGTGAATATCCATTCTTTTTTATTGTAGTGGAGAGGGCAAACCAGGATAAGGACCCAGTTGTTACATAAAGGTTGTTACCTGGGGATAGTGGACCAATGTGTCTCTGTTCCTAGATAATACTCTGTAGGGCTGCAATATGAATACAAAATTATATGCAGCTTCTATCTGGCAAATATAATGTAACCCTTCTATTAATTACAATAAAAATATATGAAAGAAAAGAAATAAATGTGGGACTTCACCAAGGGTTAATGGTAAATAAGTCTTGAAGAGTAGATATGAAGATATGGAAGAGTAGACCACAGCTGGCTCATCACCTTAACTGAAAAATACTGATGGAGATGTGGCCAAAACTTCTAAGTACCTGGACTAGGCCTGTGTAGGGAAATGGAACATGCTGGAGTGTCTTTACTGTTTATGGATTAGGTTCTTTTACGAACTCACACTGAATATCCATGTGTTCAAGAATGCGAGGAGTTTTAAAAAGGGACCTGCCCACACAGGATAATATACCTGGGGAACTCTCGCTTCATTCACTCATAGAAAATAATAAGCAAACTTCCACAAACAATCAACTAGAAACTAGTTGGCTTGATCTAATAGTTTCTGCCATCGAAATTATCCAACCCCAGTGTTAGGGTACTTTGTGAACATATTCTTAAGAAAAGAAAGTTCTCCTCCTTTTCAGGTTTTTTCCTTAACAAATAATCTGTAGAAAATCTAAGGTTCGTAGGAAATGTACCATATAATACTAATACTAATTATTATTATTTTTGTTATAGTGTATTGGCTGTTGAAAGGCTATTTTAAGTCCAGTTGAAAAAAGGTTTTATTTCTCTCTCTCTCTCTCTCTCTCTCTCTCTCTCTCTCTCTCTCTCTCTCTCTCTCTCTCTCTCTCTCTCTCTCTCTTCCTCTCTTCGTCCCATCCCCCCCGCCCCTTTCTTGTCCTGGGGTTTGAACTCAGGGCCTGGGCACTGTTCTTGGGCTTTCTCAGGACTAGAGTCTCTACCACTTGAGTCACAGCACACACAGCTTTTTCTGTGTATGAGGTACTGAGGAACTGAACCTAGGGTTTTGTGCATGCTAGGTGAGCACTCTACCACTAGGCCACATTCCTGGCTCCTTACCTTTTCTCTTGGATCATTTATGAATCTGAAAATCTGGGATTTTCTTTAATGTGTACTTTCCATGTGTCATTGGCAACCACAATTGCTTCCTAGCTCAACATCTGGAAGCACATTTGGCTTCATTGTTGAAAAGTTAATTAGCGCCCCTGTTCCTGAATAAGGGTCTGACCTTGTGTTGGGTGACTGTGTCTTCAGTTGCCAGAGCAGCCTTTGACTATGGAAAGCAGGCAAGCTGACATGCCTCTTTTTCTGACATTAGTGCTCATCTCTCTGATCACCCCAGGTCTACTGGCTATAAGCTAGATTTTTGCCCTAGGACATTGAGCACTAGATGACACTAATTGGAAGTTGGCCCTTCTGGAAAGCACTGTTTGTGTCATTTAGTGTGGGAAGATAACCCTTATCTTGTGCCAACACTGAACCCTGGCTCTCTGGACTTGCCTGGGTCTGCTCACACCTGTTCCAGTTCTGATGCCAAGAAAAGGAGGGTCACCAGGAAATGAGAAAAAGAGCCTTTGGGAAACCATAGGGCCATTTGCATGTTGTTTGAGGTTGCTGTAGTGTGGTCAGGAGGGATGTCTGGATGTAAATGTATGTGGCGCAGGTCATGAGCATTGAGAATCTCACATTAAGCACCATCTGAACAAACTCAACAGTGAACGGGAAAAGTGACTTATGGAGTCAGACATAGATGCTATGAAAAGGAGAGAAGGGACTAACTACTTGCTACATTATTTATAACTTATGGCAGATTTTTCTTTCTAAATTATGTGTGATCTGTAAAGAAAGAGGTAGACATATATATACATATACATATACATATATTTGCCTTAGTATAACATATACATGTTGATATCTTCTTCTGTTTTACTGAGTTTGGCAGATTGTAAGTCAAATCATGTCCCAAGAAATATAAATTATGCACACATATAAAATCTAAGACACCCAATTAGCATAAAAGTGGGTGTTAATCCTGTTAAGCAGCAGTAATATAAAGTGATTATACTTCGTGAGCACATTTTTCTTATTTTATCTCCCTACCTTCCTCTCATAAACAGTTTCTTCTGCACAAGTGAGGAACAGATAAAGATGACTGATGTAGGTGGCAGAGCAGTGGTGTTACTCCTCTGTGTTGTGCTATTTCTATGCTCTACTATTCAGTTAGTTTCACAAATGTTTATTAGACACTTGCTCATGTCAGACACTGTGGGTTAAGCAGTTGGGATACAAAACACTTAGGTCATTGAAAGTTGCATCAGGGCCTGATTCTGTTTGTCCCTAACAAAATAAACTTTCTTGCCCCTACATAAAATTTCTGAATTAACCCATTATGTACGTAGTGGCATCTTCTCCCAACTTGCTCTTTGCATTCCACGTTGAGGTATCTTTCTAAAATATAGCTCTTCATGGATAGTGATTGTAGATTGCTTTGGAGGAGTTTCCTTGAAATTTTCACAAGCTGATAACTGCCTGTATTGTGCAGTCTGTCCACAGCATCCATCACATTGGATGCTGCTGCTGTTAAACAGACAGAATCCTGGGACATTGCTTGAAAGTTTTTGTAAAATAGACTCTCTCAAGGAGAGGCAGAGTAGTGGGAGGACAGAGGGTAAAAAAAGGCAGCTCTGGGCACTGTGTTAAAATAAACTGTACAACTTAGGGGTGGGGATGGGAGGGAAAAACTGGAGAGAGGGAGGGAAGGCGTGACATTGTCCACTAAAAAATGTGCTCGCTACCAGACCATGAGTTTGGCCTAGTGTGCTTGCTTTGAATTTGGTAGCGTGCTTGCTTAGCATGCTCAAAGACCTGGGTCCGATTCCTCAGTACCGCATACATAGAAAAAGCTGAAAGTGGTGCTGTGGCTCAAGTGGCAGAGTGACAGCTTTGAGGAAAAAGCCCAAGGACAGTACTCAGGCTCTGAGTTCAAGCCCCAGGAGTGGTAAAAAAGAAAAAGAAAAAGAAATGTGCTCACTATCTGACTTATATAAATGTAATGCCTCTGTACATCATCTTTATTATACCAATAAAAATTTTAGAAAAGTACTCTCCTAATTAGGATTACTCCATCTCCCTTTCAGTAGTTAATGCTACTTAGCTTTTCTTCCTTAGTTGAAATGTTATTTCTTTTAGCAAGTCTTCCATATTTTTTTCTCTACTGCTGTAGTGCCTATTGGCTTAATAAAGAAACTGTCTCTTGTTAAATAAAATGATTTATTTCTCATCATTGAAACATTTATCATACTATATATGTCTTTGAAGACATAGAGTTATGTATTAAAGTACAATAACATTATACATCCTTTCTCTGTTCTGTCAGTATTTACTCACATGTTATCATTAAGAGTATATGCCTTGTACATGCACTTATGTTTATTTAGCACTTACTATGACCATGAATAGTCTTTTTAATCCATTTTAACCTCCAAAACACTTTCTACAAGTAGGTGTTTTGACTACCATCACCTTTCCAGCTATACCTAATTAATTTTCCATGGAACTTTGGGAAAGGCAGAAGTAACACTTAGAACCTATTTTTAAATTTCTTATGACCTGGTATTATATGTTCCTTCTTTCTCTCACTTAATTCAGCTCCAAGCTTGAATTCTGGGCCTGGGCACTGTCCCTGAACTCTTCAGCTCAAGGCTACTACCCCTTGAGCCATAGCACCACTTCTGGTTTCCTGGTGGTTAATTGGAGATAAGAGACTCACAGACTGGGCTGGCTTTGAACCATGATCCTCAGGTCTCAGTCTCCTGAGTAGCTAGGATTATAGGTATGAACCACCATGCCCTGACTACAGCTCCAAGCTTTTTGAAGTAAGGAATAATGTCTTCATATGTACACCTCCACTATCCCGTAATATGCCTTTCATGCAGCTCATTTTGAGAGCAGACACATGAATGAGGAAGAGGATTATGCATCATCCTCTTGGTTGTTTATAGAACTGGAGGGTTGACCTGGAGAGGGAAGCGTATGGTAGCTTGAGAGGTAGACCTCTTACCTAGCAAATTCTAAGCCTGTATTCCAACAAACATCAGTATTGTCTCCCTCCCCATAAAGAAGAAAGTCATCTGAAAATTAAAAAAAGAATTTTATTTTGAGATAGTCTTGTCCAGGCTTCCTTGAACCCATGTTTCAGCTTCCTGTAGGCATGTACATGGTTACATGGTACATGGGTTACCAACTTAAAGGAATACTTTTGACTCAAAATGAATTCATTGTTTAGAGACCCCTGGGGCCCGCCGAGGATGAAGAGGAGTGCAACATAGCCCAGACTTCAAGTGCCTGCTTACTAGAAGAAATGATGCCCGGCTTGAATAAGAATATGCTAATTTATTGGATACATTTCCACTAAATTCAAATATTAGGAGAATTTCAAAACATATTCCTCTTCATGACAAGAAATTAAGCTTAATTCCTATTATAATTTAAAAAATTGGCATGTGGTAGTTATAGAACTTTGAGGTGAGGAAGTTTTGGGCATGTTTTTATAAAAATACAGTAACCTTGTCAAATTACTACTAAGAGATGGTATCATGTTAGAGTAAAGGGCTTGATTTTCTCATCTTTGTGTTGTCATTTTTCATTTTACCAATAAAACCTAGCTCACAGATGAATAAAACTACAAGTAACACACACCAGAAAAAAATCTTGGAATATTTCTAAAAATATTAAGAACATAATAGTCACCATAATTTCTGTACTATCCAGTCTCAGCACCACTAAATCCATACTTGTAACTGCTTCAGAAGCAGTTTCTATTTGTGACCTTGTCCTCATGCTTCCCATCTTTGCACAGAGGAGATTAGGTGGAAGGCTGAAAGAATCTTCACTTCTGATTTGTAACCTCAGGGTTTCAGTTTTGTCTATCATTGATTTACTCTGATGACTCATTGAGCTGCCGATTGTTTCAGTAAATGGAAATTATCATATTCAGACTATACAAAATGGTATTATAGGTTGGGTGCTGAAAATTTGGAATTAAGCTTCCAGAACTTTTACTCTGAACTCAAATAAGCTCTGAAGATAAGTACCATTAATATGCCCAGTTTTTGAAGTACAGGCAATCAGAAAAATGCTATCCTTGGTGCCGATGACCATTTTTGTAGGGAAGGAGAGGAAAAAGAGAGGTGAAGAGATGATAGCATTTTCTTCTTTTTTTTTGATAGCATTTTCTAAGATGCAGAAAAGGAAAATTCTCCATTTATTTAAACAATAAACATCACCCTTTCCCTTGCCAAGCCCACAGGCCTCTTGCATTATTCCAATTCTTCCTTTATTAATCATTTCAATGTCTTTTTTCTTTTGTATATTTTTATTGTAATTAATAGAAGGGTTACATTATATTCACCAGATAGAAGGTGCATTACTTCACATACATTGATACCCTTTCTCATGTCTTGGTCCCCATTTCCCTCCCCCAACTCTCACCCCTCATCTTGTTTTCCCTCCTTCCCTATCCTATTTCAAATAACCCAATAAGCATATATACAATGATCAGATACCAAGGTAAAATACTGTGACAATATGAGATAACCAAGGGACAGCAAAAGAGATAAGAGCTAACATAGTACATTAAGGACAACAATCACTCATTATATGGCTTTTGTTTCTATATTCTGGAGGTCCTTTCATTTAGCATCATACTATATGGCCTTATGTATCTAGGTTTCATTTCAATGTCTTTCTAACACAACTTGAAATTTTAGATAAAGAGTTCATTGTGATTTCTCCCTGTAATTTTGCATTTCTACATTGTTTTCTTAGTTTGCTATGATAACCTCTGGGGGTTTATCAGCTTCCTGTGTTTATTCCTTAAAATTCCAGAAAATGTAAATATCCATCTTACTTTATCCTTTTATATTCTCATCTCTAAAAATGAAGCATATATCTACGTAGTTTCTTTGAAATTAAAACTAAACCACATTGCCTTAGTTATATAGATGAAAAATTCTTTAGCATAATTCCTTTTTCCCCAGCAGGGTATCTATTCCTGGTGTTTGTTTTTCAGAATGACTCAAACCATTTTGGCTGATGATATTTCCACATCAGCAAAGAAGAATACTATGAACCAATTCTTGCTACCTTTTTGTTTTTTCTTCTCAAAAAGTGTTTGAAATCTACTGTTTCATTACTGTATTTTCAAGGATGAAAGGTCAGGAAATGTCACATCAGGTGCTAACTTTCTGCAAGTTTAATTTCTTCCCTTTTAACCTCCTGTATGCATTCACAACCTTTTTCTGTTGTTCCAATTCTCTTCCAGCTATTTAAAAAGATTTGCCTCCCTTTCTTCATTCTTCTTGTGGGAAAAGAGGCTAATCCAGACTATTTTGCCTAGCACATTGCTGGCAATATCTCTGTAGTAAAAGAGAGCAAAAGCTGAAGCTTTGATGTGGAATTAGAACGAATAAAATAACCAATGTCTTGAACATTTAAACTTACTTCAAATGCATAGCAAATATAATCAGACTCACCACAAATCAATAGTTACTTCCTACTCATTTTCTAATAAAATCTCCTTTCACTAAAGAACAAAATCTTGACTTTCATTTTGTTTTTCCTTTTGATGTTATTTGTCCGTGTAATTTTCTAATACAGTTGTACAATATTTCACCTTAAATTGAGGCTGGAAAGAGCTTTTGTGAACTGGACTTTACAAATGATATATATAACATTTTATTGTCCTTGAGGGAAAAACAATTAGCATAGAGCTTTTGGAAAAGATTTATTTGCATCATAGGGCTACTATGTGTTGATTTCTTATGCTTGGTGGATTTTTAAATACATCTTACTGGTATTCATTTATTTTCAGAACTGAATGTCTCCACTTTCTTTATAGCAAACAAACATACTTACTTTTTTTTTTTTGCCAGTCCTGGGGCTTGAACTTGGGGTCTGAGCATTGTCCCTGAGTCTCTTTGTGCACAAGATTAGCACTCTACTACTTGAGCCACAGCACCTCTTCTGTTTTTTTTTTTATGAGTAGTTTATTAGGGATAAGAGTCTCATGGATTTTCTTGCCTAGGCTGGTGTTGAACCATGATACTCAGATCTCAGCCTCCTGAGTAAGTAGCATTACAGGTATGAGACACTGGTATCCAGATATACAGTTCAGTTTTAAAGTATCCAGTTACTTATGGTAGTTAAGTGAGGAATGGGCATCATACTAATTTCTGAACAGAGAAATTTCCTCCTTCAAGTACTCCTGGTTGAACAAACTGAATTAGGAAAATGTTGACTGAATTATGGCACAGGTACACAATGCCATCTTGGGAACATTTGTAAGGGTAGCAGCTTATTGAGTAGAAAATTCGTAAAGACTTTACTATACAATAGGTGATAGGAAGACTGACATCTGCAACGAGGCCTGTAGAATTCTTCCTGTTGAATTAATAGCTCCATGGTAGATGAATGTGTTTTGGAATTAGACAATACATTCTGACGCACCACTTACTTAAGCAGTGTGTCTTCTGGCATCCAGTTTTCCAATCCTCAAATGACAATGATAGTATCTCCCTAAAGTAATGTGGCTTGAAATAGATAATGATGTTTGTATCTTCTGCACATGAAATTGAAGACACAGGAATACAGTGAAAGTAGTCACCTTTCATAGTCACGCTTGCTAAATTTCAGCCCCAGTTTAATCCATTATTATGTCTAATCTTTTCTTTTTAATCTCTACCACACTACTGTTGGGTAGATGTTATTGCTGTCATTTCTGATTTATACTGATGAAACTGAGGTTTCGATAATGTAGATGACTTGTCAAGGGATATAGTTCATAAAAGATTGAAGGAGAACTTGGATTTAGATCTTTGTGCACAGAAACTGGGATCTTTATCCATCCTTGCCCCTTACTCTCTCTCCCTGTCCTGTTTTATTATGATTATTGAGTACTGTAGTTACTGTCCTACAAGTTTTGATTCCTAGACAGATGATAAGGGTCGATGTTATAGTTCATGTTTCATGGGGACATATACTACATGCTTTTTTCCATGCTAAATCCTTCTCATATTATGCTGAATTTGGCACTTTTATTTATTAAGGCTAAGCTGATATAACAAAAAGAAACATTCAAAAACACAAATGTTTATTTCCCTCTCACATGATGGGTTTTGAAAGGTAGATAAACTGAAGTTTTCCATTTATGTTAAAAGCAGATTGAGCAAGAAGTCCAAATCAAGGGTTTTATTTCAAGAAATTTCTGAGAGAATCTCTGCTGCTCATGCTAAATTTCCATTCATGAATACTTACTTCACCACACCTTCTTATAAAATCAGCTCCAATGTTATATTTTAATTGGACAACCCTGTGTTCAAGAAAGGGGGAGATAGATTTGGAGATAGAAGCAGGGATTTTCATTAGAATGCTCAATGAATGAAAAAATCAAAGCCCCAATGAGACTAAGATAAAGATGTTTGCTTTATCCCCAGCTTAGAAATTCATGTCCATGTGCCAATGAGTCTTTCCACCTGAATCTTGCCAAAATACATCTTTAGTGCGAGCTACCCGTTGTAAGTATCTATCTCTTCACTGTAGTGTTTTCCTTTAGTCTATGGCTGTCAACTCGTCTCCTAAATGTCAGAATGGAATCGAAGCCGCAGAAGAGTTTTATGTGAGCTCCATGGATTATACCACCCTTTTAAGGAAGATAAAGTGACAGTTTATACACCACTTATCTATACCACCTGTCAGGGACACTTCATCCATAGGCAACAGAGAATACCAGCCATTTGTTGTGATTCTCTTTAGGAACTGCCTTGGCATTAGAAGAGAGTCTCTCTGACAACAGCAAAATGTACTTTTAGTTCTGCTAAGGGAAAAGTGCTACAAGTTTTCGACTTCTGGATATTTAGACCTTGTTAGATCAATATTCTAGCAGGGCACTCTCTCCTAGCAACTTTCTCTTTTCCTACAATGTAACATCATCTTTGTTTCATTAGGAAGTTTTTTCCCCCCTCAGACACTGTAGGTGCATGTGTTGTGTGATGCCTTCCTGGTGGAAAATTATTCTCCCCACAGAGAGAGTGACTGTTCTTCATTGTTGCCCATGGATATGACAGATCCTTGTTAAAATTTCATGGAGTCAACAATCAGAATTACAATGAAATTTGTAAATGTAAAAGAGGTAAACAGGACAGATTAGGAAAGGGAATCAGTATGACTAAATTCTTCAAAGTTTACAAAGGTGGAACCTCTCTCCGAAAAGGCCGAATAATATGAAGAATAACCATGGAGATTTTATGTCTCTTTAAGCCCTTTCATTCCTAAGAGCTTAAAGTTACACTACAGGCTTACATCTCATTTATTTTCACAATATCCCCATGGAGTAAGAGGCTAGTTTGTCTTTTACTGTTAGAGGAATGGAAATGCCCTGAGAACTCCAGTGACTTGCATTCAAGGTCACAAAGTAAGTTGAGTTGTAAAGTCAGTGCTTGTATTTAGGTGCTCTGACTCTGCACTCTGGCTGCTCTAGGATGATACAATGCTTAGGCAAGAAATAAAACTGGGAGAACTAAAACCGAAGACACAGGCTGTCATAATATGCCAAGGTTCAGATCTCTAAGTGTTACTTACTTCACAAGTTAAAAAACAAATGCTTTTGATGACTCAACAACATTCCGTCGTATGAACTGTTCACCCTCCCTTAAGCAGCAGGCTCAGAGATCATTATTCTGTATTTGATTTGGAAAGATGCCCTGGAATTAGCGTTTCCAAATAGCATTAGTGATTTCCCATATTTCTTAGAAGAGTGGGGATCATTGACTATGGCATATAATAATGAGCATTAAGTTGTATAATGGGATGGTTGTTACAACAAATTGAAAGGTAGAATGAACAAAATCTAAATTCACAAACATGTTAAGGTTAAAGCAGAGTCTCCTTGAGCCTCTATAGTCCTGAGTGCAAATTAAAAAAAATTCTTTCCATCCAGAAAGATTCATACTTAAGTTATAATACACACAAGTAGAATTTTAGTTTCATTTATCTTTCAGATGTATGTTTTTTTGTGTGTGGCCATCTTAGAACAATGGAAACTGATAAAACTAATGCATATAGTTCTATATAATAATTTCTAATCTGTACAACAATCTATAAAACAATCTTCTAATCTGTAGAACAGTAGAATTAATGCATATAGTCAGCATTGTTAAATAAGCTTATTGAGAAAAGTGCTGTTATTATTTTAGGAACTGGATATAGTGATGAGCAGTTCTAATTTAAGATACAACTGTCTGATTTCAAATCCTAGCAGCCATTTACCAATTGCATAATCCGGGGCAACTTTTCTGTCTCACTCTTCACTTGATTGCTCCATCTACAATATGGAAATAACAATAAAATGGAAAAAAATAAATAGATTCATTTTTAAAAGTGTCATAACACGTGTATAGTGAAAACACTTTATATGAATAAACCATTTTTATTAGCCCAATTTTCACATGAAGGAAGGGAGGGTTAGAGAGACTAGAGATCAAGTTCACCCAGCTGTCAAAATATTTACCTGGGAAATTCCATTATTGGAGCCAGATTCCTTATTTACAGAGACCAAGGTTTTAACCCTTAGACTGTATTGACTCCTAGGATAAGTACAATCAAGGGAAGAAAGCAGCTTACAACTTTTAAAAAGATGAACGAGGTTGGAGTGTGGCTGGCTCCATGGAACACTTGTCCAGTACATGTATGAAGCTTTGGGTTCCATCCCCAGTACTGTAAAACAAACACAGGACAGACAAGCAATACACAATAT
Organism: Megascapheus bottae; assembly: GCF_031878675.1. Taxonomy (NCBI): domain Eukaryota; kingdom Metazoa; phylum Chordata; class Mammalia; order Rodentia; family Geomyidae; genus Megascapheus; species Megascapheus bottae. Next base: position 17,551,919 of record NC_143522.1, read on the forward strand.
ATACCTCCAAACTAACCTGCTTTCAGGACCAGGGCTTTGATGGAAGTAACCTTGAGCTTCTTTGCTAAACTCGCCACAGTTCTGGATATCCAGCAGAGATTATTTTTTGGTTATTTCTTCTCCATCTCAGTGCAATTGTCACAGGCTCTTCCTTCCTTCCTTCCTTCCTTCCTTCCTTCCTTCCTTCCTTCCTTCCTTCCTTCCTTCCTTCCTTCTTTCCTTCCTTCCTTCCTTCCTTCCTTCTTGTCTGTCTGTCTGTCTGTCTGTCTGTCTGTCTGTCTGTCTGTCTGTGGTGGGGCTTGAACTCTGGGCCCGGGTGCTGTTCTTGAGCTCTTCAGCTCAAGGCTAAGACTCTACCACTTTGAGCTACATTGCCACTTCTGGCTTTCTGGTGATTAATTGGAGATAAGAGTCTCACAGACTTTAGTGCACAGGTTGGCTTTGAACTGCAATTCTCAGATCTCAACCTCCCGAGTATCTAGGATTACAGGCGTGAGCCACAGCACCTGACAGCATGGGGTCTCTTATCCCTGCATATGAGGCAGACAGGAGCACTCTGCTCATAAAGCATACAGGGAAATTTAGCTACTAGAAAATGATAATGTCACAAACATGAAGTGGGGAAAGGGAAGTCTCTGGTATTCATTGTACTCCATCCTATTTGGACAAGTTTTTGAAGCACTGAAATATGTTTGTCCTTGTTCAACTTCTTGTTCTTTATATCTTTGTCTCAGGCAGACAATTTGCTTTGCCTTCTGGTTTATTAGCTGGCCTCCATTCCTTAGTCACTTGAGTTTTAGGCAATCACAGCCATTGACTGCTGAATATACTCTTGACCTAGAACTAAGTGCTCTTTCCTGTAGTCCAAGGGAAAGAGGATTTAATTGTTTTGGTGGATGATGGACCATTCTTGGTATGGAGTTGTTCCAGAGACACTCAAGTGACCTTCCAAAATGTCTTCTTTTTATCTTGATCCTCCAGTTCACACTACTTTTCATATGATATCATTGTCTTTCTATATTTTCACATATAATAATTATCTGTTGCATTTTGGGAACACAGGTTAAGAAATATGTGCTATGCATATGCAATTTAGCTGCTGTCATGCCTGTGCTTAAGAATCCTACAAGACTCTCAAGTCTCTCTCTCTCTCTCTCTCTCTCTCTTTCTCTCTCATTCCTTCTCTCTCTATTGCTATCTCATGGATATATTTCAAGGGGCTTAAATAAGAACTTATCTAAATTTTGGAATAAATACTACTAGTTATTTAATGACTTTCAAAAGAAAAATTAAATCATATGTGCATATGTGCATATATACATATATGTGTATATATGCATTTATACATGTGTTTATAGAGAATGTGCATATGCATATACCCTTAATGTCAATGACTTGGTGGAATTTACTAGTTGCTTTTGGCTACAGAAGACCCAGAAACATACATTTCTATATTATAGAAAATGAAGAATTAAATAGTAATATATATGTACTTCTTTGAAATACAGCTGGAAGCAAACACTTTCTCAGGCAAAATAGCAGAACTTCAGAACTTGATAACTTTCAAATTGGAAGTCGCTAGGAGATATCGAGTGTATGGCCTAATTGAAATTCTCTAGCTTCAATTGTCAGGACTAAAGATTATTCTGAGGAGTTTTGATGTCCCCATGGTAACAGAGCTCCATTAATGGAATGACATCACAAAGCTGTCCTTGCTTGAGGACCCCTGGGAATTTCAGTTATAGATGGAAATACCGTTAAGGCAAATTGTATGTACATATTCTGTATAATTATGAACTCATGTATAGATAATGCTTAATTTAGCCACATGTCTCATTTAGTTCCATTTATCATTGGGCTTTTTAAATGGATATATCTCAAGGTGCTTAATGAAGAGTCCATCTAAATTTTGGAATAACTATCTACTGTTAATGACTTGGTGAAGAAACAAAGTCTACATATAATTTCTTGTTTATATACTTATTATTCCTCTTAACACAATGACAGGAGTTGATCTTAATACGTAGCCTCTGAAATGCATGCATGCATTGTCTGTATGGCCATTATCAGCTTACTGGTAACCCAAAGCCGAGGACAGTGTTAACAGTCTGTAGTGATGGTACTGGTTAGAACTAAGGGAAGAGGGCAAGGATTATACAGGAACCTGGGTCAGATCACGTCATGTGTCTTTTAACTTTTCTTTCCCATTTTTGACTTAAAAATACCAGTCAAAATACCAAAAGGATTTCTTATTTTATAGATGCATCTAAATACTTTAAAGCATGTCTGAAAATAAAGAGATTTGTTTTTAAAGAAAAGAAAAGGAGCACAATGGTAAGTGGGTTTAAGGAAAGTCTGTTTTGGTTTCCTTTTAATTTGGTCCAATACTTTTGCTTAGTTATGGATTCACTTCCTAGTAGAGATGATACTTTGTATTCCCTCCCACTTTCATATTATACAATGTGGGAAAGACACTAAGTAGCTTAGAATTGCTCTAAAAATGCAAAAAATGTGACAAAAGGTGAAAGGCTAGTTACAAATTTTTTTAGCTTATAAATAATACAAACTTGACAAGACTTGTTGGAAGAAAATGCAAACAACTTTGAATAGTTTGTGTTGCAAGTGTCTAAGTGTGTATGCTAGCTGAAGAGATGCTGGGGGACTTTTGCTACCAGCAATCTTCATTTCGTAGTATTTTTTTTTGCCAGTCCTGGGCTTGAGCTCAGGGCTTGAGCACTGTCCTTGGACTCTCTCAAGGCTAGCACTCTACCACTTGAGCCTCAGCACTACTTCCGGCTTTTTGCTATCTTTGTGGAGTACCAAGGAATTGAACCCAGGTCTTCATGCATGCTAGGCAAGCACTTGAGCCACAGCATCACTTTTACCTTTTTCTGTGTATATGGTACCAAGGAATTGAACCCAGGGCTTTGTGCCTTCTAGGCAAGCACTCTACCACTAAGCTACACTCCTGGCTCTTTTAAGTGAAGTTCTAACACTGTCTTTATAACTAATATGGATGTACTGTTTCTTCATTGGCATTTGTATTTTGGTCATGAAGAAAATATGACTCTAGAACAGTGTTCTCCATGAGAATTTTTCTGGGGGCTAGGTGAAAAAAATATCTGATGATCATAACTTTATATCACTTACTTTCCTTGCAATTGGAAATAAATTATTTTTTCTCCTCATGGTAAAATGATTTCAAATCGAAAGCTAGTGTTGGAAGGAAACTTAGGAAACATTGCTTAACACCTTCATTTTCTAAATATACTCAGTTAGAAGAAGAAACGATTTTGTGATAGAAATCCCAGCTGCTAGTTTGTTGTTAATGAAGGAATATATGTATTTATAAACATACATTAGCAATATACCAATTATGTAGTTTATACACATGTGTGTAATTGTGTGGTTGTAATTTTCCATTTTATCCAACCTTATACTACTCCAGATGTGGTCTAGATATAACAAGCATTGCTTTACCAGAAAGTTGCTAGCAGTGCAGAATCTTCGCTCCTACCCCAGGCATAGTGAGTCAGAACCTGCAATCCAATATCAGTCTCAGATAATTCATATACGCTTCATTTGAGAGACACTGTTCCTTTTCTCTGTGTTAATGATGTGTAGCTACTCAGAGTCCAAAGATAATCCACATCATTCATTGTACAAGTTGATTTCTTTTCTCTCTCTTTTATTCTTCTCTGACCACCCCAGGTACTTTGTTGCTACTCCTAACCCTTGGTACAAATGGTGGCTTTAGATATTATCTTCATCTATTAAAATAGCAAACAAGTGCACCTTGTTTTCCTACTCCCCAAAGTATCAAAAGTACCCTTGCATTCACTAACCCAGTCAGGCTATGCAACAATGGTGTGAGGTGGTAATAAGCATATATCCACTTTATAGAAGAGGGTGCTGAAGATGAAGGAGGTCAAGTAACATTGACTATGTATTAGTACCTGGACTACACGTAGATTAGGTGGATTGTTTCTGCCACTCAAAATTCCAAGTTGCTCTTGCTTTCCCAAGCTTTTACACATCTAAAAAAAAACCCCAGTAAACTATCTTACAAAGTAAAAATTACAAGTCCAATAACACAGTGCCTGGTATATTATAGGCACTCAAGAAATATTTGTTGAATAATTTAGGCATGAATGAAAAGACCTGAGATCATTCTAACCACAAAAGCAGACTCTTTATAACACCAGGAGGAAGAGGGGTGTCTAGAGGAACAGTTACTTCTCATTTGGAGATCCTGATATTTCCTTGGCACCTCTATTACTCCATTAATTTTCTGCCTTAAAAAAAAAGATGACCTACATGTTACTGAAAATGCCCTACAGTTTTGCTAAATTTCCCATTTTTACTGTTGTCCTACTGTTTTAGTGATCTGCCTGGAGGACTAAGGCCAAATCTAGGAATGTCTTCCTCCCCCCCCACCTTTTCTGGAGGCCCTGAACTACTATTTAGGGCTTCTGAAAAAGCTTCATTAATCCTTGGAGTTTTAAAGTTAGAACTGTAAGAGGTACTTAGAAACTGCACTTACTAAAAAAAGCAGTGATTCCTCACTGAGACCTACTAGTTAATTAAAAGCAGAATAAAAACTTCATATCTCTTTTTCTATTTTGCATCTGTCTCTTTTGCTCTGAGTGCCTTTCCTGCAATCACCTGGGATTCCAGGAATGGTATGGAAGACTGATCCATAATATCTTTGTGACTAAGGGCTCAAAACTCCCCAGGAAAACAAAGCCTTGTGGGAAAGACCACTTTTCAAATGATGGGTAATTTATTTTTCTAATAATGAGGTTTGCACCATAGAATGGGATTAGTCATCTAACAGGGACCAGATGGTTTCCTTGGTGTGTTGACAATGGAACTTCTCTGGAACTTCTTTTTTCTTTTTTCTTTTTTGTGTGTCATGGGACTTGAGCTCTGGGCCTGGGCATTGTCCTTGAGCTCTTCAGCTCAAGGCTGCTGCTCTACTCCTTGAGCCATAGCTCCACTTCCCATTTTCTAGTGATTAATTGGAGATAAGAGTCTCATGGTCTTTAGTGCCAGGACTGGCTTTGAAATCTGATCCTCAGGTCTCAGCCTCCTGAATAGCTAGGATTACAGGCATGAGCCATCATTCCTGGCTTCTCTGGAACTTCTCACAAGACCAGAACTGACCCCATAGTGGGACTGTATACCTCTCTTTACCTGACCCCATGATCCTATGTTGAACCTAAGGCTCATGCCAGTAGCTTGAAGATGGACAGAAATGATTACAGTCCCTCATTCCTGCGTGTAGTCGGCATCTAGTACATTTTTTTTTATTGTTGTTATTGTGGGGCTTGAACTCTGGGCCTGGGCATTGTCCTGAGCTATTCAGCTCAAGGCTACCACCCTACTCCTGGAGCCCCACTTCTGGTTTTCTGGTGATTAATTGGAGATAAGAATCTCATGGACCTTTTAGTGCCCAGGCTGGCTTTGAACCGCGATCCTCAGATCTCATGAGTAGCTAGGATTACAAGTGTGAGCCACGGTGCCCGGTGCATATAGTACATTTTCTTTTGCAGTGCATCACTATTTGTCTCTTTAATTTCTGTATCAGGGCAACCGGGCATGAGCCTTACATGTTGGTACCCCTGGCGTTGAATGTCGGGCCTATGATTCTCCTTACAGAATCTCAGGCTTTAGGTTCAGATTTTCTAGTTTTAGATCTTGCGCAATAATGTAATGATAGAGCAAAAACCAATCTTTGGCAGGGTGGGAAGAAGAGCATGAAACAGTGAATGTCTGAGAACTAGGGAAGAGGATAAAGAACCTGGAGGCTGTGCCATGTCTAGGTGGTAGCATCTCAGTGGCAGTGACATGAGACCTGGAGATACATGGCTTTTGAGCAGGGGTGCCTCTAACAAGGGATACGTTAGTGGATCCAGTGCTGGATAGTGCCTCCCCCTAAAACTGACCTTTACTCTGTGGATGCCACCTCGTGTGGACTTGTTATAAGAATATAGGGGCTACAGCTACTTCCGGGTTCTTATTTCTTGGTCCATGAAGGGATCCATTAGTGTCTCTTAGGCTCTTTTCATTTGAGAGGCTTATAAAGATGGAATGTAAATTTGTAAAGAAGCAGGCTGTGCTTGGTGGAGTCGTTCAGGGAACAAGTGCATGGTACAGAATTCGACGTGGGCATGTCATCCTTTGCCTGCACCATTTACCTGGACAGTGGCTTTTTACATTTGAGGCAAAGATTCAGCATCACTTGATGTCCTGTCACACAGACAGGATTCTCAGACCTTCAAGGCATTATGCTACATGCAATTCCACCATCTATGGTGTCCTGGAGGAGATAAAGACATGTATGCCTAGATTAAAGCAATGCTTTGGGACTGTTGTAAAGGATACTTTTAAAATCTCTGAACCAATCCAAATGCCAATTTTCATCTGATATTTTACTATTGTATCTTTTAAATGATTACTATATGAAATCCTTCCTGTCACATTCATTGCCAGTACCTGAAACATATGTAGTAAAGGTGGTTGCCGTGTTGGTATGGGAGTACTGAGAGGGAGAAGCAGGTTCTGTTTGGGAAATTAACTGACATTTCACGGAGAGTATATTCTCTGCGCATGGTGGAACAGCAACCCTTGATTTGCACATCATTTCTCTAACTGGCCACAAGATGACATTTGGTTACTTAGAGACTTAGCTGCACATCTTTCCCCTTCTAACTAGCAAACCATGAATCATTTTATTACACAAGGGCAACTTTATTTAGGGTTTAAACCAAAAGCCCATTCCTTTGCTGACTTGTGTTGGTTCCTGGAAATGAAGAGAGCACTTTATTTCATGTACTTTTTTTTTCAGATTAAAGTTGTTTTTCCCTAGCAGTCTCCTGAGCAGAAATAGGTAAGCAAAAGAAGCAGGATGACACAGAGTGCCATAGATCCAGGTGTTTCAGTCTTTGCTGCTTCTGGCAGACTTCACAGGATGTCATCTTCTGAGTGTACAAGTGAAATCAAATTGCATGCATGAAGCCCTGGGTACAGTGAAGAAGAGGGGAGGCTGGAGGGATTCAATCTTTGGTTTAGAAAAATCTAATTCTCTCAGGGTATATTGAAGTCTGCAAGGCAGTTATCTTTTTGAGCAGCTAGATGCAACCTGGAAATGTAGCTGCTAATAGCTTTGGTGAGATTAAGTGAAGGGTCTGTGATCATAGTGGTTGCACACAGGTCACAGGAGATTTGATGCCCACCTCCCTTGCCCCCCACCACTCATCCTATACTTGCAATTCTTTCTATACTCTATGCTTACCTCAGCCTTTTTGTCTCTTTCTTGCTGCCCCCAATCCAGTGGCGGTCTGTATAGCAGGAAGGAGAAATGAGTGGCTTGACAGCTTTGGAGGATAAATTTAATAGAAATAGATGGAAGTAGCCCAAGAAGGCCATTCTTCTATTATTCTTGCAGCAAGAAAGGTTATCAGGGCTTGATGGAGCCACACTCTTTCTGCTCAAGTGGTTTTGCGACTGGGGAGTCTTGATGTTTTCTGGAGTTGCAAAGGAACAAGTAGAGATGTTGAAAGGGGAATTAATGTGAACTGTAATAGATATAAGGTCAGTCTGAGAATGGTGGGAAGGATCAGGGTTATGGTGTGAGTTTTCGCTGGAATGAAGAATATGGCTCTAAACTTAGCATGGTGACCCTTTAGGACAAGCCGTACTTTATGAGTGAGTGGTTAGTTTTTGAATCTGGTTTGAATTTTAATAGACATACCCATCTTTGAAACTGAAGCATGTGTTGGCAATCAAGTGAACAGATCTAATGGCACCATTTTATCTCTAATATTCTTTGCTTATCAGAGTAACCTGTGGAAAATCTGACTCGAACAAAAGGTACTTCAACAGCCTGGAATTATGCTATGGATTTTGGTTTCAACTAAGTGTTTCTTTATTCTTTTACTTCCCTTTTCCCCCTTCCCTCCCTCCCTCCCTCCCTCTTCTCTGCCATGTCTCTCCATCTCTGTGTGACTCTTTCTCTTATTCTGTTTCTTTATCTCACTCTTTCTCTGCTTGTCTGTCTGACTCTCCCCACATCAGTAGCTCTGTCAATCCATACCAAAAAGAATATGGTCTTCTAAGGATACTCAGGAAGTCTTCTGTATTTCATAACTCTGGCTGAGAAATAACTTGACCTGCAAATAAGATTCCCACAAATTCAAAAGAAGGTGTTTCTTTTGGGATCCTTTGCCAAACAGATATTCATTTATCACTACCCTAATATCCTTGTAATCCTTAGTGACATAAACTAAAGGAAGACAAAGGAGAAGGAATGGTTCACAAAACCAAGAGGTTGAAGGAGAGTTCTGCAGCTCGAGGGCTGCAAAAAATGGTGTCTGTTTTTCTTGGCCTCTGTCTCTGGATTCTGCTTCTCTTCATGACAATGGGCTGCCAGCAGCACCACGTTCTCTTAGCTGGTTATCATTCTAAGAGAGGATAATACTCTTTTAGCAGGGTTATAGCTTGGTTCTTCTAGACATCTCCATTTGCATCTGCAATTTAGTTCTCTATCACTGCCAGGGTATCTCAGTTGTAGTCAAGAGGCACCAGATATTATTTTCTCTCCTCCAGATTTGTTTTGAGGGCTCATGGTTGTTAGCATTGAAGTGAATCATGCTTCCATAAACTGAAGAGGAGAATTTAAAAAAATTGGTCTCCTATTTCTTTTATTTCTGAAATTGAACCAATCATTAGATTTATTTCAAATGTCATAATATCCAGCCATACAGAGCCAGGTTCTGCAATTCATCCCTGTCATACCAAGTAGAGACCTGGTACAAGAAAACATGCAGTAAAACCTCATCTGAAATACAACCAGGAAACAACAAAACAACAGCAGCAAAGGGCTGAAGATGTTGTTCAGTGGTAAGAATCCTTGCTTTAATGTAGGTGAGACTGTGGGTTTCCAGTTTGAATATAGGAGAAATAAAACTGTATTTCTATATCTTTTCAGTTTATGTTGGAAAGTAGCAAAAGACAGACACAGATTTAAATTATTATCATATGCTAGTGTCAGAGGACATTAGAATATATCTACCTTCTGTGTCCTTGAATGTCTATGTGTAAAGTCAGGGCCTAGACAAGGAAAGGCCTCTAATCCTCTCCCTTTCCATTCTGGATAATGACATCTGCAGCTCACTGGTGAATGGGGACAGCTACTGTACTACAAGTAGAGAAGAAGTGGAGATTCAATGAACATACTGCAGGTTCAAGACCTTGGAAATCTGTTATTAATTAATATATTTAAAACTTATTTGAGGCTGGCAGTGTAGCCTAGTAGTAGAATGCTCACCCTCAAGCCCTGGGTTCGATTCCTCAGTACCATGTAAATAGGAAAAAGCTGAAACTGGTGCTGTAGCTCAAGTGGCAGAGTGCTAGCTAGCTTTAAACAAAGATATCCAAGGACAGTGTCCATGCCCTGAGTTCAAGCCCCAGGACTGGCAAAAGAAATAAAATCAATTATTTCAAAGCAGTCATATAAAGGAGTTTCAGTTCTACATGTCAGTTTGTGAGTTTAATGCTTCATGACCCGTGTTACCTCCACCCCAGAATTCTGCGTAAGTTTATTGATTTGGATTTTTCAAGCAATGTGAAAAATGAGACTTTCCCCCATTCTTTTGTTTTCTTCCTGGATCTTTAAGAAGCCTAGGTATTCATACACAGTGAGACCAAAGGAAGACGCTCATAGGAAACGAACAGAAAGGCACAATACCTATGTGCATCTGATCATACAGAAAAATATTGACGTGAACTCCAGGAAAAGGAAACAAGAGGCTTTTTCTTCCTTTTTGCTGTTATTCTTTTCTTCCTGTTTATTTGCCTTGGTTTATTTGTAAGGGGAGGCATAGAAATGCAGAGAAAAAGGGGAAACAAGTACTCACTGACACCATATTGAAAAGGAACTATATAGGCTGGGCGCTGGTGGCTCATACCTGTAATCCTAGCTACTCAGGAGGATGGCATGTGAGGATTGTGGTTCAAAGCCAGCCTGGGCACTAAAACCTGTGAGACTCTTTTTTTTTCATATATTTTTTATTGTAATTAATAGAAGGGTTACATGATATTTGCCAGATAGAAGGTGTATTAATTCACATACATTGATACCCTTTCACATGTCTTGGTCCCCATTTCCCTCCCCCCACCCCCACCCCTTATCTCGTTTTCCCCCCTTCCCTATAAATTTCAAATAACCAAATACAAATATATCCGATATATCAGGTAACAAAGTGACCTGTGAGACTCTTATCTCCAATTAACCATCAGAAAACCAGAAGTGTGCTGTGGCTCAAAGGGGTAGGGTAGCAACCTTGAGCTGAAGAGCTCAGGGACAGCGCCTAGGCCCAGAGTTCAAGTCCCACACCGATTATAAACAAAAAAAAAAAAGAAAAAGGAAAGAAAGAAAATGAACTATACAATCTGTGGGTAAGAATAGGAGGAAAAAACTGGTAGAGAGTGAGGGAAGAGGAGACACTATCCAAAAGGAAATGTACTCTTTGCCTGACTTATCTGTAACCCTTCTGTTTAATAAAGATATAAAAAAAGAAGAACCAGAAAAGCATGGGAGCAGAGAAAAGTCCTCACAGATTTCAGCTTATTAATTAGTACATTTCTTTCATTTCTAAGATCCTCTTCCTCTTATTTCCTATGTTGTACTCTTTACGAATCAACTTGGGGTTATCTCTCAGTAAAGCTGCATTTACTGAGCATACAATGAACATAGTCTCTGCTTACCATTCTTCAAGGCACTTTTTCCCCAGATGTGGTCTCTAGATCAGCAACATCAGCTAAACTTAAGTAGAGATCTTCTGTATCCTAAACATGGGAGATGAGGCAGCAGCAATCTGTGGCTCACTAAGCCCTTTAAGTGATTCTGGTATACACTAAAGAGATACACACATCTCTGAAACAGCATTTGTCTCATACATACACATCTGATTAGATATTTTCTCCTGGGAGGATCTTTATGTATATTTACTTTGTAGGTCTATGTGAAAGATTAAAGAATAAAACCTATTGAAATCTGGAATTTGGTAGACGAGTGAGCATAATGCATTTGCAGTTTATATAAGAAAGAGACAGGAGAATAGGATCTGACTCCAAGTTTTCCATTTTTCCTGATTGCTTTCTTCTTTGATGGAACAAACTGGATAATTCGAAAACTCTTTAGTACACTTTTATGGTCAAATGCATAGTTTGCTTTAACATTGAACAGAATGGCTGTTCCCACACTGTAGTCACTGGCTGTGTGTTCATCACTGCAGTCTTTCTGTTTCTGCATCCCTGTAATTGAGATGTGATTGCTTAGGGCTGGTGTGGAGATGGGTGGTCAAGTTAAAGTGAAGGGCAAACCCACTTCAGTTTAAATATATAGAACAGTCTATTAAACATTTTGTTCTTCAGAAGACATTGTTCCACCCCATGAACACAGAGGCTTGCTCACTTTACGTGTTGCCACGAGGCTGCTTGAGCTCCATAGGTGTCTAACCTGCCCTCTTGTCATTGGCTATTAAGACTTCTAAAACAGAAGAATGCTCAACCGCTCCAGCTGTTAAAACATCAGAACATGCTTTGGTGAGCACAAATTTAAATGCTTTCAATGGCCCTTTAGGGGATTTTCTTCCCTTTTTTTGTTTCTTTAACTTACAGTTCAGTCAAAATTCAACTAGAGTTTAAAGTTTTTCAGTCCCTAGATGTGCTCATATTTCTTTAGTATTTTCAGAAAAACCCCACTTAGTCATTAGTCTAAAGGTTAATTCTTCAGCTGTTAGGTTTTTGTTTTTTTTTTTAATTTAAAATTTAGTCAAGGTCTTACTGTCTCATTGATTTTGCCCTCTGTTTTTTCATTCCAAACTCTTAAGACTCTTGTTAAACGCTGAGATTCCAAATAAGTGGTATAGGATGGGTGAGGAGAGAGTTAGAAAAAGAGAATTGGTAGAGGGTATTTTTCATATCTAATAGACCCATGGTGAAATTCAGCCTACATCCCAAGCTTATGCTTATTTCCGTTTCTCTTTTTAATTTCTTTTTTTCATATATTTTTATTGTAATTAATAGAAGGTATACATTATATTTGCCAGATAGGAGGTGCATTAATTCACATACATTGATATACTTTCTCATGTCTTGGTCCCCATTTCCCTCCCCCCACCCCCATCCTTCATCTTGTTTTCCCCCCTTCCCTATCCAATTTCACATTTGTGGTATACAAATGTTAGCTGCTCTTGCATTCTATACTAAACTTCATAATCATTTCCTCTAAAGTCATTGATTTGCTCACTTTTCTATAATACTCAATCTAAACTGTCCTTAAAGAACATATCTATCCTTGTCAAATGTTGTGACTGGATCCTCTTTCCTACCAGCTTCAGATCACCGTTCTGCTTGTCTTCCCCTCGGTTAGATAAGAAATTGCAATTCAACCTATGGTAGAGCATCTGCATCATGAATATCATTCTACATGTGCGGCCAGAATGTTGAATCTTAGACCTCCCTCAGACCAACTGAATCAGCACTTGCATTTTAACATACTCTGCATCTTTAAACTTTTAACAGACAGTTCTAGCAGTAATCTCCATTCAGTCCAGACAGAACTTGTGACTCATTTTTTTCCAATTGCTCCTTGAGTCTTCTTCAGCATACTCAAAAATCCATTAAAAGTTCTATTAGCTCTGTTTCCAATGTATAGTACAGTTCTTTATATTTGTGTCACTCTTCAAGGCATCCAATTTCTGCCACTGTGTTATTTTCGTTACACATGGCTACCAGCCATTAATTGAAGTTACCATATATATTTTTCTCTTTCTCTCTTCCTTCTATTGGGGTTTAAGCTAAGTCATCCCCTCTTTCCCCCTCAGAACTATAAAAAAATCAATTTCTATTGTTTATAAGGGACCTACTTTATGGTAATATATTATAGGAATATAAAGCAGCTATGACATATACCTATCAAAAATCTTTTAAAAATGAATGTAATATATATTTTACAACTTTAAAATGTTGAGATAATTCATTACCGACAGTTGTGGACTATGAGAAATATTAAGTCTTGGAAAGAAATACGTGCTTAGTAAAATAATATGAGGGCCATAAATTTATACCTATAGGCACTATTATTTTTTGACAAAAATGTAAACATAAATTAGTAAAGACAGTTTTTTAAAAAATGAATATTCAAAGAGAGGATAACTTCAATGGTATTCAAATAAAGGTATATAATACATTTTTGAACAGGCGACCACTTCCTATAAAGGATTCAAAAGTGTATGAATATGATAATTATAATAAAGAATTGAAAAGTTAGTGTTCTTGATAATTAAGACTAGCTAGATAAGTAAGTTACAGCATAGATTGGCAGGGAATATTGACAGGGCACAAATAAAAATCTTTTATCTCTAATAGAAAAATTAAACCAATAAGCAACATCTTTGAATAAACATTTTACATATACACATACATATGTACACAAATGAATACAAAGATAGCAAATAAGTAAACAAAACTGCCATGAACTATTGGGGTCATAGGAGTTAAAATCACACTGGTGGGCCAGGAGTGTGGCCGAGTGGTCGAGTGCTCACTTAGCATGCATGAATTCCTGGGTTTGATTCCTTGGTACCACACACACAGAAAAAAAGTGGTGCTGTAGCTCAAGTGGCAGAGTGCTAGACTTGAGCAAGAAGTGTCCAAGGATTGTGCCCAGGCCCAGAGTTCAAGCCCCAGGACTAGCAAAAAAAATCACACGGGTATAATACTACATTCTTTTGAAAATATATAAAATAAAAAGAATGAAGATATCCTTTTTATAGTAAGAGATAGACAAATGGAAGTTTTGATACTTTGTTAGCAGGAATCTAAACTGGAATAGCTGGTTTGGAAAACAACTCGTTAGTTTCTACCATACTTCTAGGTATACTTATCAGATCTTGCCATTAGTTAGGTACTATTTGTTTTCATTTTAAAAATTATTTTATTGTTGGGCGTGACCTACAGAGGGGTTACAGGTTACATTCATGAGGTAGTGGGTACATTACTTCTTGAACATTGTTACTCCTTCCCATGTTTTTCTCCCGTTTTCTCTCCCACACCTCTTCCCATTCATGTTGTCTTTCCATTATCTTCTCATTTTCAAATACACAAATAAATATATATATAATATACTAGGTAAGTTAGGCTTGAAAACCTGTATCCTTATAAATACTTGACATGAATGTTCATAGTGGCCAAATTTGTAATGGCCCACACTGAAAACATCTAGCTATGTCTCAACAAATATTTGGGTAAACAAAATGTATATGAATACAATAATGTTTCAGCAATGTAAAAGAATAATTTGCTTATACATGCAATACATGAATAAATACGCAGGAAAGACTTGACCTGAATTCATTATTCTTTTTTTTTAAAGCCTACTTGATGATTTCTTACTTTCTTCTGGCCTTTCTTGCATGCACCTTTCCCTTTGGCAAGCAAGAATAATATCCTTTTGCTGTAACATGTCATGTATACAGTTATATGTGATTTCTCCCTAGAGAACGGATTAAACCTAAGGATGGTTGGAAAACTACTAATTTTATTTATAACCTAAGGATGGTTGGAAAACTACTAATTTTATTTATTTATATTTTTAAATTGTATTTTATGGTGAGGGTAACGTACAGAGGGGTTACAGTTACATTTGCCAGATAGTAGGTACATTACTTCTTGAACATTGATACCCCTTCTCATGCTTTTCTCCCACTGTCCCTCTCCCACTCCCTCCCAATCATCTTGTTTTTCCCCTTCCCTTCCCGATTTCAAATAAACAAATAAAGGTATATGCAATATACCAGGTAACAAAGTCAGTTACAGTAACAACATGAGATAAACCATAAGTGGAAAAAAGAGAAAATAACTTTGCATAGTACATTAATAACAACAATCACAAAGACAAACCTCTTGTTTCCATATACTGGAGTTCATTTCACTTAGCCTCATTCTGCATGGTCATATGTACATAGCTTTGGAGCTATTGTGATTTTCGGCTAGGAGATGTGTACTGATTATTACAAATGAGGGAAACCATGGAATCTGTTTCTTTGAGTCTGGCTTCACTTAATATGATTTTCCCTAAGTCTCTCCATTTCTTTACAAATGGGGCATATCATTTTTTTTTCCCTGAGGGTAGCATAGAATTCTACTGTGTATACCACATCTTCTTGATCCATCTACTGAGGGGCATCTGGGTTGGTTCCATATCTTAGCTATGGTAAACAATGCTGCAATGAACATTATTGTGCTAGTAGCTTTAGTATGGCCTTGTTATGGACGTTTGGGTAAATGCCAAGGAGTGGGATTGCTGGGAGCTCTATGTTTAGTCTTTTGAGGAATCACTATACTGATTTCCAGAGTGGTTGAACAAGTTTCACTCCCACTAACAGGGTAGTAGCATTCCTTACTGATCACATCCCTGCCAGCATCTGTTGTTATTAGGTTGCATGATAATGGCCATTCTAACTGGAGTGAGGAGGAATCTCAAAGTTGCTTTGATTTGCATTTCTTTTATGGCCAGAGATGTCGAGCATTTCTTCACGTGTCTATTGGCCATTCTTCCTTTATTTACTGATTTCATTTATTCAGAGACTGGATACTAGAATAACAGTTATGAACCAAAGCACACAAAGGCAGAGAATATGCATAGACGTCAACCAAGAATGCCAAAGTACATTTTCTATACCTTAGTTGATAGTCCATGGATAGATTAGTGAGAAATTATTTGGTAATTATTTTAAAATTTCTCTTCTGCTGAAGCTCTTTCACTGGCATGTCAGCTTGGGAATTATAGAATATCATTAGATCTGGCTGTGCCTTCTTACTTTCTCAGGCCTTTGAGACAGCAGAGTCCGATGGTTGTGTTTTGGAACTTGGTTATTCACCTTTACTCACACTTATTTCCCTGATCCTTTTGTTCTTAATTCTGTGCTTCATGCCTCAATTTCTGCTTTAGATTTTCTATGGTGACTCATCCAGATTTGATTTTGCCATGGTTGGAGCAAGGGAGAATATCTCTCCCTGCCCCACCAATCCATGTGTCAAATACTTTGTACCCAGGGCTTTTAGATGGTGGGAAATTGGAGTTTTATAAATTATTGGGGCATGTCCTCAAGGAGATAGCAGAATGCAGACTCATTGTCTCTCACTCTGCTTTTTGGTTCATGAGGTGAGTGATTTTTTTTCTGCTTTGAACTCCTGACATGATATGCACCAAAAGATACCTGAGGCAGTTGACCTGATCTTGGACTAGAATTTCCAGAAACATGAGCCAAAATGAACCCTTTCCTTTATAAGATATTTGCCCCATATACTGTGTTGTGGTGTCTGAGACCTGGGCCATACAGTTTCTTTATTCCACCTCAATATCTTTGATGGTTCCCTCCTTATATTTTTCTTTGTTATTATTTTTATTGTATTTTATTGTTAGGATAATGTATAGAGGGGTTACAGTTACATTCATGAGGTAATGGGTGCATTACTTCTCACACATTGATACCCCTTCTCATGTTTTGTCCCCCTTTCCTTCCCTGACCTCCTCCCAATCATCTTGTTTTTCCCCTTTCCCTTCAGTATTTCAAATAAATAAATAAACATATGTACAATATACCAGGTAACAAAGTCAGATACAGTAACCACATGAGATTAACCATAACCCTCCTTACTATTTGACTAGTGATTCTGTGGGACTGTTGGCCTTGTTAGCTGTCACTGTTCTAGATAGGAGGTCCTCTTTCTATCAGTACAGGTGTAGCATGACTCCCACGGATCCAGCTACACCCCAAACTCCAGATCAGCCACTAGACTCAGTGAACCAGGAAACTGTCAAAGCTGAAAGCAAAATTAAGATAATGGAAGAATGTCTGCTATTGTGTTTTGATATGTGTGAGTTATTGCTGCTTGCAACTTTGCTGTACGTCATCTGCTATTGTTAACATTTGTTATATCAACCAATCAGAGGCAAGTATATAACTGCCAAATCTATCCTTTTCATTTTGTGAGGCTGTCTAATTTTGAAGCTATTAATAACCTTCTTATTCCTCTTGCTCCTTTCTTCTTCTTCTTCTTCTTCTTCTTCTTCTTCTTCTTCTTCTTCTTCTTCTTCTTCTTCTTCTTCTTCTTCCTCCTCCTCCTCCTCCTCCTCCTCCTCCTCCTCCTCCTCCTCCTCCTCCTCCTCTTCCTCCTCCTCCTCCTCCTCCTCCTCCTTTGAGTATCTTCTAAAAAAGTTATTGATGATACTGATATGGCTTATTAGACAATTTCACACAGAAGATGTCTAAGAAGTTAAGCAATATTGGTTGTATCCATTTGAAGCAATTGGGAATTATCTTTATAGTGGTATACCACTGTAAAATGTGTGTGGCACCATGAATTATGCATTTGCAGGCAGAGGTAAAAGGATAAATTTATTAAGGTGTGACCCTGAATGTTACTACGGGGTTACATAAGAAGTAATTTTATTGGTAGAGATACAAATATTGCCAAAAAATTTCATGACAAGTCATAGACTTGTAGTCTGGCCAAGAGTCAGAGAGTTCACATTTAATTCATCTTTACTATGTGTGGTACTACTAAGGAATAAAAGTGAAAATAAGTTTTGCATTTAGAATTTTAAATTGGTATCTAAAATTATACTTATAAAAGCTTTCTTTCTGTGGTGCTAAGGACTTTAGGCCAAATACTATGTCCTTTCCCTGGGCTGTGAATCTCTTTCTGCTCTATGACCTGAAGGAAGAGACCATGCAACATCATAGCAGCTTCTCCATAAAGGAGAACAAAGAGGGTACCTTGAATTTTGTGATGATACTTGATGAGCAGGGACAACTTTGTCAAGATGTTCCATTTTTAAAAATGTTTTGTTGTCAGGGTGAGGTATAGAGGGGGTTACGGTTACATTTGTGAGGTAGTGAATGTGTTACTTCTTGAACATTGTTACCCTTCTCCATGTTTTTCTTCCCCTTTCCCTCCCTCCCCCCTCCAGAGTTTCAAAGTTCACTTCCAACATATTATCCTATATAGATGTATATACAGGATACTCGCTACCAAAGTCAGGTACAGCAACAACAGGGGATAAGCCACGATGTTCCATTTTTTTCGGAGAGAATCACAGGGAAGGGAAACATTTACCAGAGCCAGGGAATTAAAATGAGGCCCAAGAGATTTTTTTTTTCTGAATTACTTTTTCTATCTGGGTAAGTCACCTTAGGTAACTTTTGAAAATGAAATAATGAATAAATAACAAAACTTATTCAATTTCTTAAGCCTCAGCCTTTTGCTGTATAATGGGAGGCTTCTGGGAACCAAATGACACCCAGTATATAGGGTGTTATTTAATTAATGCTTAAAGGACATAAAATATTTTAAACTAATATTTCACTTAATATTTTTAAACTAATATTCCCTGCTAAGCATGACTTGGGATTTTGATTCAACTTATTTAATTTGTTGATCATAGTGTCTGAGCACATGGCCTTGACATTGTCCCTGAGCATTTTTTTTTTTTTGGCCAGTCCTAGGCCTTGAATTCAGGGCCTGAGCTTGGGCTTTCTCAAGGCTAGAGCTCTACTACTTGATCCACAGCACCACTTCCAGCTTTTATCTGTGTATGTCATACTAAGGAATCAAACCCAGGTCTTCATGCATGCTAGGCAAGCACTCTACCACTAGGCCACACTCCCCACCCCTTGAGCTCTTTTTGCTCAGGGTTAGTGTTATACTACTTGAGCCACAGCTTCACTTCTGTTTTTCTCATGGTTAATTGCAGCTAAGAGTCTCGAAAAGTTTCCTGCTCAGACAGGCTTCCAACCATGATCAGATCTCAGCCTCTTTCCTGAGTAGCTAGAATTACATGCATATGGCACCAGTAACTGATTACCAACTTATTTTAGGAAGGTAGCTAGGAGTAGTCCTGGGCTATATAGCAAGCCTCTGTCTCAAGATAAATACAATAAAGAAAAGAAAATACAAAGGTCATTTGGAGAGCTCACACTATACTATTAGGTTGATTTTTCTCTTCTGTCATTTACTTACGCATTTTGGCATGTGGAATTTACTCTCATGCTTTCTGCAAGCTTATGTCTGGAAACTTCATACTTAACAGATGACTCTCAGTTGAAGTGAAGAGTCATTTTATTTTCCCGGTCAGTTTTCCAAGTTTCTAAATTGAGTTTCATGGGATCAGTTTTGGTCCTAAGCTTACACTTGAAGTAGAAACTATGATGTTGAGGATTTGACTTAATCTATTTTATTCTGTTAAAACATAATCTTATAGATTTAGTAATTTATAATGAACAGAAATTGGCCAGTTCTGGTAGCTTCTAAGCCTAAGATTGTGGGGTTAGCAACTGGTAAAATCCTGTAGCCACATCATCTCATGACAAGGAGAAAAAGAAAAAGAAAGGGGACCAGCTCGTCCTTTTTTATGAGGAGCCTACTACTCTAGTGATTGGTTGTAGCATAAATCCATTTTTGAGGGTGGTTCACCATGACCCAAATACCTCCCATTACCAACCAACTTCTGATACTCTCGCAATGAGAGTCAAATTTTGGAGCAGGCTTCAGTGTCCTGACTGAACAGGACTGCACTAAGATGGAGTTGTGCCAGTGTGACCAGATGCACTGAATGGCTCCAGAGGAATTCTCCAACAAAACAAACTTGTTACTGCTTCCAGAAGAAGAGAGACTAGACCTAAGCAAGAACTAGTAATAGCTGAAATTTATTTAGTATTTAGTAGGTACCAAGCACTCATCTGATTATCATACATATATATATGATCTTGTGAAACTTGCTAATCATGTAATTGATGATCCTTTAAACTTTTTACATGTAATGTATAATATATTGCATAATATGTTATATATTAAATATACATTTATATGTATACACAATATATAAGTATATACAATATATGTTATATGTTATATATGATGCATATATTTCATATAGTATAGATTCTGCATATATATGTACATATATATTATATAATATATTATATAACACTTATAAATAGCTATTATATAAGTGTTACATAAACATAAGGTTTATTTTTGTTACATATAACATTTATATAATATATACATATAATATATATTATATAGTATATCATAGGATATATAGTATACTATATTATATATAGCATATGTAATATACAGTGTTCTTTAACCATCAAAATAATCTACATCACAGAACTAAAGCACCGAGTTATAAATTGCTGACTGTCATGTAAGCTACTAAGTGCTGAGAGCCATGGGATTCAAATGGAAGCAGACTCTTGACAATTAGTACCTCAGTTACAATCCCATTGCTGGTGCTCACAAAATACATCGCCAACCCTCTAAACTTCAATGTCACATCCTTTATGGATTGTGAAATGGCTAAGAATTAGATCCTGCTTCTTCCTCTCTTCTGACTGATTTACATTTAAGTGATTGCTTTATCACTGATTTTACATTAAATACAGAGGTGTGACTAAGTAATTCTATCTTGGCAGCATAAATTAAGAAAATGAATGCACTTAGAATTATTCGTCCCCTTCCATTTTCTTTCCCTCCTTTTTCACAACATAAAATACCATTTACTGAACACCTACACACAGTATGTGGTACCATTCCTTGCTCTTTCCTAATTTTCTTGGCTTTCATAAAAATGTCTTCTATTATAGAGAGGAAATAAAATCATTGAAAAGTATGACATCTCTTTTCAGTAAATAAGTAGGGATTTATACAACTCTGGAGAAGAGATAGTATAAATATGTATTTTAGTAACATTTTATCACAAACATTGGTGACAGTAGTTTCTTAAACAGCAAGCATATATTTCAAAATAATGAGTCAAAACTGTTAAATTTTGGAGGAAAATGCAGCTATTGTTTGTTTTTCTCTTTGGGTAGTTATCAAAATATGTATTTCCCCTTGAATGCATCATCTTGCTTTTCTATAAGACAATTTTACCAACTCCTTTATGGAGTAAAAGTAACAATAAAATAGAGAAAGTTTCAAAGTGTGGGTTTTTTGAGTAGGTTTTCTAATAAAATACTGAGAAGTCAGAAAGTAGACCATGCTTCTGGTTTGATCAAAAGGATGTTAGTGAGATAGCATTGGCTGAGCACAAGAAAGACATTAAAAGGGTTCCTTGTTCCCTAATGTGAAATGCCTGAGAGTATCCTGTAATTTACTGCTTATTTTGTGCAATTATGTATTCCTAACAAATATTTTACTTAGCCTGACACCTGATAATCTATGATCATGTGCAGTGTACTGAGGTAAACCGATTACATTGGCCTTCTCACTGGGATGCCTTTGTTCCATCTATGAGTTAGTGTAGAGAAAGGAGAATTATCAGGGTTTGTGGTAGATTTCATTTTCACTCCTGGCTGTCAGGAATGTAGGAACATTGCCTGAAGAAGTGGATCAAGGCTCCTAACGATCTGTAAAATCAAATTCTATAATCATTTTCCCCCTAAATGTTCTTTGTGGTAGCTTTAACAAAAGCGTTAGCAAGTTTAGCAGATATGTGAATTGTTCTAGGGTTGCTACGCTAGCTGACAAAAATGGCTAAAGAATTAAAATAGGAGAGAATGTTCTCATAAGGAACAATGTTTCCCAGGCAACATTTTTGACTTTCATACATGTTAGGATTTTTTTCAGTTACTTCGTTTGGGTACTTTTGAATGTCACTTTGTATTTTTTTTTTAAACTTCAAGCACTGTTAATATTCTGTTGCCAACATCTCAAATGGCATATCAGCTTTTGGTTTGTATCTGTAACCATTTTAAAATTTAAATTGCATTCAGAAGCATGTGAAATAATCACAATTTTAAATTAAATTAAATTTTAATTTTAAATTGAGTTTCAATTTGCAATGAAATTAAATCTTTATTTTAAATGAAGTCCAATTTTCAGTTATTTTAATTATAGTAAGATATAATTACATTGAGTATTTAAATTCAATTAGTAATTTAAACTTAAATGCAAAAGCATCTTAAGGAAATAAAAATAGCCTGAAAAAAATCTCCTCATATAGGAAATGCAGAAATTCTTTTGCTGATAAAGACCATTGGGATCTGACAGCTTGTTTGTTTACGGGAGGGTCAAACTGCTCAAAGTGTATAAGGAAAACAGTGGCTCTTCAATAAAGGAAACAAAATTAGGTTGTTTGAAGGAAAATGAATGAAACTGAAGAGCATCACATTGAGCAAAATGAACCAGACTCAGAAACATAACTAAAGCTTGCGTTTATCTTATGTGTTGAATCTAGACCTAAGTTTAAAAATGACAGGAATGTCAAACGGGAATTGTTTTCAGGGGGTATCAGTGGGAGGGAGAGAGAAGTGAAGGAGGGAGTGAGGGTGTGTGTGTTAAGATAAAGAAAGTATATTATGTTCATGTACAAAAATAGAATTATAAAGCTCATTCCAAATTATGTAAGTGGAGAAAAGGGAATATGAAAGTAAAACAGAAAGTTATTTATTAAACAAATATCACAAGTAATGTGTTCTTTAGGAATGAAAAAAAACTCTGACAAAACTAAATTGTGTTTTATTGTTGGGGTGATGTATAGAGGGGTTATAGTTACATTCATGAGGTAGTGGGTACATTTCCTCTTGAACATTGAACATTGCTTTCTTCCACTTTCCCTTCCTCAGCTCTTCCCAATCATCTTGTTTTTCCCCATCCCTTCCTTATGAAGAGGCTGGTTTTTGAAGAGTTAAAAATAAACAGAAAAGAAAAACAGGGCTGGAGGTGATTATAAAACTTGGCTAAATTTCATGATGTAATTTGTACTTCTAATACTCCGTACCTGGGTGGATATCAACAAATATAAAGGACTAAATGCAATTGACTAAAATGAGTCATAAAAGTAAAAATCTGACAAAACAAAAAATATATGGAAAAAATCTGACAAAACAGAAGTTATCTTAAATGTATTTAGAAATCTGTAGGAAATGAGAAATTCTCAATTAAATACTGACATTTCTCTTTTCCAAAACATGTTTTGTTAGCAGAAACTAAAGTTCAGCTTTTCTTTTGAGCACTTCAAATATTCTTGAATGATTTTCAGTTTCCTCACTAATTAAAGCTTGACAGGATGCATCCCTTAACTCAAGGAAGCTTGACAAATAGAACAAATTAGACATTTAGGAGGTTGAATGTCAGTTGCTGAATTGATTTTGAAAATATGAGCATTGTAGTTAGCATCACTGACCCTTAGTTTCCAAATCTGCAAGATGAGAAGGATAATAAAAAGTTGCATTCTTTTCTTCTATATTCCTCCTTTGCCATCTGTATATAAAACCAAGTAACTTGTTTATCTCTATAAAAAACTTCCAAGTTTGACACACAATAGAATAATAATATTAATAATGGCTAATATATGACAGACATTGTGGAAACAGATTGCCTAATTGTCTCATTTAATCCTGACAACCAGCCAGTGAGAAAGTCATAAAAGGGAAAACAGATGCTCAGATAAGGGACTTATAAAAAAGGAGACACAGTGAATACTGAAGCTAAACTTCAACCCTGAATTGTATCATTCCAGAGTTCACAATCTTCACTGTTCATTGGTCTGAAGTCAATTCATGTTTGCTGTATTGCATTTCAACAGACCAAAGTTTCTTTTTATAAGTTGAGTGCATATATACATACATACACAAACATACACACATATACATACCACACAGAACACACACACACACACACACACAACACACACACATATCATACAGTACTATTAAGTTTGATTTACTTTTTTTTGTTGTTGTTGTTGTTGGTTTTTGGAGACTATACTTTCCAGTGAGTTCCTAGGTGCTGGTGCTTCGCCCCTATAATTCTAAATACTCTATAGGATCACAATTCAAAGCCAACCTGGATTGGAAAGGCTATCAAAAGCCAGAAGTGCTCAGGTACAGTGCACAGGCTTTGAGTTCAATCCCCAGGATAAATACACATACACATACACACACACACATACACAGAGTCAAGTGTGTGGTCTTCTTAAGAGGCTAATAGAGCATTGTGAATGCAGTATTTCTTTCACTGTACATGCAGACCAAGTGAGGATGAGGGAAGATGATGAGGTGAGCCTATGAATAAAGGAAAGAAACAGCATCTACAAAAAGAAATAATTACAAAATTGTGATGTACTTCTTTTTTTATTTTTTGTGAGTCATGGGGCTTGAACTCTGGGCCTGGGTGTTGTCCTGAGCTCTTCAGCTCAAGGCTACTCCCCTATCCCTGGAGCCACAGCTCCACTTCCCATTTTTTAGTGGTTAATTGGAGATAAGAGTTTCAGGGTCTTCGCTGGGAGTTTGGCCTAGTGGTAGAGTGCTTGCCTAGCATGCATGAAGACCCGGGTTCGATTCCTCGGTACCACATACATAGAAAAAAGCCGGAAGTGGTGCTGAGACTCAAGTGGTAGAGCTCTAGCCTTGAGAAAGTCCAAGGACAGTGCTCAAGCCCAGGAGTGGCAAAAAAAAAAAAGAGTTTCAGGGTCTTTAGTTCTGGACCTGGCTTTGAACCATGATCCTCAGATCTCAGCCTCCTGAATAGCTAGGATTACAGGCATGAGCCACTGCGTCTGGCACACTTCTGTTTTGATACAGAATAAGAGTGTGTATCTCTGAATTCAAGTGAGTGTTGAGGCCATTATTCCTCATTGCTGCTTAATAGCGACCAGCAATGTTCACAGACAAGGTTCTTTGAGGTTGTGTGAGGAGCTTGCGTCTTCTCTGTAAGCAAGGAGCTGTGGATGACTTTTCTATCTGCACTTTCCTTCTCTGTGTGAAGAACTGAGGAAATTCTCAAAATTAAGAGTCACTTGACTATATCCTGCTTTCATCTAAGGAAAGTATCTAATGAAAGCATCTATTTTGCCTACTAACAGAGATGTGTACATCTATCTTGCTCTTAAAAGTTTCATATATTCTTACTATACTTTAGACCACTGCTAGTTATCAGGGTTCCAAAAATGACATGCTGGTTGCTGCCTTTGAGGATTTTGAATCAGAGAAAGACCAACAGAGAACCATAATACTTTGTGATCAGTACAATGCAAGAGATAAAAAGTAATGATACTTTCTGTCATTAAGAGCTTAATTCGCTGCAGATCTTTCCAAGAATTATACATATTTCATTTCATATTATTGTTATAAAATCTTATTGGAAATTCTTTCTTTTGCCAGTTGTGGGGCTTGAACTCAGGGTCTGAGCACTGTTGCTGGGCTTTTCTCAAGGCTAGAGCTCTACCACTTGAGCCATAACATTACTTCCAGCTTTTTCTATTTATGTAGTACTGAGGAATCAAGCCCGGGTCTTCATGCATGCTAGGCAAGCACTCTACCCAGAAATCATTTTTATGATTCCAAATTAAAATGGGAAATTGAGACACAGATATCTTAAATAACTTGTACAAGGCTTATTGCAAAGAGATGAGCTTGTTCTTGAATCCAGATAATCAAATCCATGAAGCATCCAGATAATCAGAGTACATGAAACACCAGGCAATAGTGCCTCATAAATAGTAGTAAAAATAAAAGCCCTGATGGAGATGGGAAGATATTCTCATTATAATCAAGTTATAATAAAAACTGATTTGTATACTTGGCAAGTAATATAAAGGTAGGTAAGCATACATCTGTTGACCTGCAGCCCACTGTGAATTTGGATGTAGCCACTTAGTAGAGCCATTTATATAACCCAGGAAATGTAATCTTGCTAAATCTTAGTTTTCTCACCTATAAAATGAGATAATGTTAGTATGTAACTCAGAGATCTATGAGAAATGCTCCATGAGGTAACATTCTGGAGTACTTAGGAAAGGCTTGGAGATTAGCTTGGGAGAGATCAGTACATATTCGTTTCGATTAAATAAAGCTGGTGAATTGACAAATCATTTCTTGACAGCATAGGAGTTTGTCTGATTTCTTTTAGAGGAAATAAAATATGGCAGTAGTGAAAGGCTGGCAAGCAAATCAAAATGTGAAAGAAAAATACTGTAGCCTGGGGGGGGGAAATGGTCTTTATACAAATAAGTGGTATTATCAGCTTTCTATTGCTGGAACAAAAATGCTCACGAAACAACAACTTAAAAGGGCAAAAGAGTTGCTTTGGCTTATTGTTTCAGTCTATAGTCACTTGGCGTGACTTGGATAACCCTGAATGTCTTTATTTTGGTGTGGCAAAAAGAAATGATGGGGGACTATGGTGGAGCAGACCTGATACCCAAGGGTGTTGGTAAGCAAAGTAAGGAAGGGAGAAAGGGAGGGAGGGAAGGAGAGAGGGAGGGAAGGAGAGAGGGAGGGAGGAAGAGAGAGAGAGAGAGAGAGAGAGAGAGAGAGAGAGAGAGAGAGCCAGCCCTTTAGAATCAAAGTCCCTTCATCAGACATAAGCTCTGAATGGAGAAATGCATCAGTCCATTTATACAGTCAGAACTCTTACAATCCAATCACTCCCCAAAGGCCACCCTCTGAACACTGCTGTATTAGGAACAGTTTTCAAAACATGAATGAAGCACTGTAGGGTACATTTAAGATCCAACATTGTGCTGAGGATATAGCTCAATGAAAGTTCTTCCTTTGTATGCATAAAGACCCTGAGTTGAATCTCACAGCAGAAAATTAAAGAAAAATAAGTTAATGAAAAGATCAACCATTATTAGTTCAGTTTTAAATTTGAGATGCTTGAGTTCACACTCCTTAAAGACTGGGTTTCGTTAGTCATTTCTGAAGTGGTAGAGTGACAAAACACAGATGACTCCAGATAAACACACGAAGTTCTGCCTTACCCACCACCACTGTCAAACAGAAAAGGGAAGCTAGAAGAAACAAGGGCAATATAACACAACGTGTGCAGGAGAATGACATGGTATATGGTTGATGGCCCTTCAGAAACAAAGGAGGCCAGAAAGTTTGGTTTGCCAATACTTGTGTGATCA
The DNA here is from genome assembly GCF_031878675.1 of Megascapheus bottae. Taxonomy (NCBI): domain Eukaryota; kingdom Metazoa; phylum Chordata; class Mammalia; order Rodentia; family Geomyidae; genus Megascapheus; species Megascapheus bottae. The sequence continues at coordinate 17,578,917 of NC_143522.1, forward strand.
ACAACATTATCTTTCAAAAGTGAGAATAGGTAGTAAACAAAAAACATCATGCTTTGGTGGACAGAGAGAATTCTTTGCTAGGTGATTTACATGGGCTACAGCTTTTAATCTTAACCACACTAGTCCTTTTCCTCAGTTCTGTTTTTAATTAAAAAGAGGGGCACGGTGAAACCAAAAAAAACATAAAATCCTGGCGACTCTAGAGCAAATGAAGGAGGTTTGAAACCCACCCCCTAAGCACTTCACCCATTCACTGCCCACAAAGTTTTTTTTTCCACTATTGCCTTACCTCCAAGCTATTTTCCTTTAATCTACTTAAAACCTCTTGATGAATCCTACAAAATGTCACTTGCTAGATGTCATAATTCCAAACCTTTGAATGACTCTGTCCTAACTGTGGCAGCAAGGCCATGGTTATTTAGCCTGTTTTATAAGGTCTTTTAAAATTTGACATTTAAATGTTGCATCATGATTTCTTAATACTATTCACATTGGTTTATCTCTTACCTGCCAAGCCCTTCTAGTCCCTCAACTGAAATACTATTCCCCATTTTTTTTGTAGTAAAGCAACTCAAAGCTCATAACTCTTGATTCTCTTGTAGTTTTACTCTTTTTTTGACAAATTGCCATTATCCTGTGCAAATCTGCAAACTACTTTATGTTGTGGATTTCTTTCTTACTCTCTTTCCCATATTTCTGTAAAACATATATATGCCTCTATCTATCTATCTATCTATCTATCTATCTATCTATCTATCTATCTATCATCATCCTTATCCGCTGTCATCATCATCTATCTATGCAATGAATATTGTATCATCACATCTTGTTTTTCTTTACATTTTTAGCAAGCATACTATGTTCCATATTATAAAAAATCTATTAAAATATTTATCAAATATTGCTTTATGGCTTCTAGTTTAAAAACTCAATATTAAAATCAAGTACAAAGGAAGAAAAACACTATATCCTGGTTTTTAAAGTGATCCCATTTGGCTGGAAAATTTATGTCAGTCTGGAGTCTTATTAAAATCAAATCTGAATGAAATAGAACCATCTTCACTTTTCTTATTCAAGTCTCAGTAGACCAATACAGTATTTCAAAACCAAACACACTTATGATTTTCTTCTCAATCATCATTGCTGTGGTCCCAGAGAAACTCATGACAGCTGTTCATGGTCATAGGCGCTCACAGATCATAAATTTTGCAAGCTCAATTGGTAGCCAAGTGCAATTTGATGGGGCAGGTATAGAAGGTTTCTTCAAATTTAGCATGTGAAATATGCAATTCTCATGGCTATTGTGAAGAGTGAGCTGATCGAACATTGAACCCCAAGAATAAATACTTCGATAAGTTTTAAGAGTAGTGGGGGAAGGAGAATGCACTATAGAGAAGTGAAGTAATAGATTGCACAGTGAGAAGTCATAAACTTTAAGCCAACCACTAAAAGAGTATTTGTATCTTTGTTTTTCTGTTTCCTTAATGTCTCTCCTTTAATCTCTTACCATTCTCATTGTGAAAAGCAACAATTCAGATCTTGTTGAAAATATATTTCTCAGTAACAGTTTCACTTATGTTATTAAAGATTAAATACCACAACTTTTTTATGCAGATCTTTTTATATTTATTATTTGTCTGTTTCTTTTTTCCATATATTTTTTATTGTAATTAATAGAAGGGTTACATGATATTTGCCAGACAGAATGTGCATTAATTCACATACATTGATACTGTTTCACATGTCTTGATCCCCATTTCCCTCCCCCCACCTCCACCCCTCAACTTGTTTTCCCTCCTTCCCTATCCAATTTCAAATAACCAAATACAAATTTATCCAATATATCAGGTAACAAAGTGAGATACTGTAACAATATGAGATAACCAAGGGACAGCAAAAGAGATGAGAGATGACATAGTACATTAAGAACAACAATAATTCATTATATGGCTTTTGTTTATATTCATTTATCTAGGCATTTATTACACATGCATTCAAATTACTAAAAGTAAAAATCAGTAAGTCATAGTATTTAGTGGTTGGTTGTTGCGGTTGGTTCTTGTCCTCTGAGTAAAGTTATTATCTTGTAGGGAGTTAGAAGAGGAGGTTGTAAAAGAAGGGGAGGATAAAATCAGGTGAAGAAAGAACAGGGAACCAGACTGGCATGGTGCTGATGCCTGTAATCCCAGCTACACAGGAGGCTGATGTCTGAGGATTGCAATTCAAAGCCAGTCTGGGCACTAAAATGTGAGAATCTCATCTCCATTTAACCACCAGAAAGCTGGAAGGGGTGCTGTGGCTCAAGTGGTAGAGCAATGGCCTTGAGGTGAAGAGCTCAGGGACAACACCCAGGCCCAAAATTCAAGTCACACAACTGACAAACATAACCCAAAACAAAAAACAGGGAACCATTATCTTATGAAGCATAATGGTGGGTGCTGGGTCTTCATTGCACAGATTAGGGCCAAAAAAAGAAACAAGGGCACCATTGTATTTGTTCCTACTGACCTGGAAATGTCACCTTGCCAGAAGCCCCAGAATCAATTGTTAAGAGAGAGCAGATAATGGTGAGGTGGAATTTGGATGATGCAACTGATAACTCTCACAATACAAACTGTGCTGGGCATGGTGGCTCACACCTGTAAACCGAGCTACTCAGGAGGCTGATATCTGAGGATCAAGGTTCAAAGCCAGCTGGGGACCTGTGACTCTTATCTCCAATTAATCTCTAGAAAATGGGAAGTGGAGCTTGGCTCAAGGGTAGGGTTGTGGCCTTGAGCTGAAGAGCTCAGGGACAAGTCCCAGATGGACTTCAAGCTTCCTGACTCACTAAATAAAGAAAAGAAAGAATGCAAACTGCATTACCTTTCTTTTTTTTTTTTTAGGCTACATGTTTATTCAACTACAAGTACAGCACACTTGGCCTGCGAATTCAGAATATATATATATATGCATATATTTATATTAAATACCATAACATAGAACATAAAAAAATCTTACAAGGGTGCATTACCTTTCTTTAATCTTGCAATAATGTGATAAGTATCTTATATGATTAAGTAGCTAGACTTCCATCATGCATTACCGTAGTTCTATTGCAGTTACTGAGCTCCAACTGTGTCCCAGGTTACTTTATCCCTGTGCTGCATGCTAGAGATGCACATTTTTATTGTATATAATGCTATATAGATTTACAAATTATATACATAATAATTATAATATTCTATTTGTAATATTATATGTATACTATTCCTATCACCATTTAAAATTTGGTAGAAAGAAAAAGATCTGCTCTCGACTTCTTTTTACCTCTACTGTTGGAATTAAGAATATATCTAGCCAATAAACAAGAAATGTTTCTTTTTCTATTTCTTTCTACTTTAACCCTATTATACTAAAATAAATCCTTGCTATTAAAAACATAATTATTAATCTAGAATATATCTAGCCAAAACAAAAGTTTGCTTTGTTTATATGACTATAGTCACCTTGGCATAAAAACTCTAATATTCAAATGAGATGATCCAATAGTAACCATTACTCCAGAATATATACATTTGGGCTTTACAGTATACTTTCACCTATGCTATCTCTTTTCATCTCAATGACTCTACACCTCTTCATTTTAGAAGAGATGGAATTACAATGCTTCTTACCTTGACAAACACAGATAGATGTAGATAGCCAGTCAGCCAGCCAAAGTCTGTGCTTGCCACTACTGAAGATCTGCATTTGATAAATGCTTGAACCTAAACCTTACAGAGGATACATGAGCTGTTTGTGGTTTGATTATATAGCCAAACAAAGAATGGGCTTAAAGTCTTTGAACTCTAAAAGCAATGATTTTTCCACATGTGTCAGTGGTGGCTCAGTTGACTTATCAATCTGTTGAAAGCCAGGAGTTTCTTCTAGAATTTCTCCAGACGTAAAGTTCCAGGAAAGCTGACCACATTTGACTCTTTTTTGGCAGCTCATGTAATAACGGTGCAATGGAATAGGACAGGGATAAAGAAGAAAGACAGACATTAATTGTAGGTAATAATAAAGTTCATCCACAAGCTGACTGCCCAGAAATTTTCCATTTTGTTCATACCCTTCTAGTCATTATTTTAAAATGCATTGTTTCCTTCCTGTGCTTATTTCTTTAATCCTCTGACATGGAGAGATATTTTTGACTTAGTTCCATAAAACATTAGAAAAGGAATAATCTTTGAGATTATTTAGCTAAACCCTTTTAGTATTTATACATGAGGAAAGGCAACAGGAGAAAATGTATCTGTAGACTCAGAGTCCTACGAAGGGAAGACAATTATCCATCTAATGAATTGCTTAACTACAAGTCATTGTGTGTTTAAAAATGAAGATATATGAGTTGGCCAGAAGATTTCAGTTTAAAATTTGCCTGACTTTAAGTCTAAATAGGCTGATATATTATGTCAATTATCTTATTGTTTTTGGATCAGATATTATATCACTGTAATTACAGCACTGGGGCCTAAAAGAACATTTATGGGTCCAGATATGTGGAAGCCTTTAAAAATATATGCTATGTGAATGGATAATAAAGCACATATAGCTGACTATGTGAACATAATTTACCACCCCAAGGTGGTTATCTTCATGCTAAGTTATATTTTTATTATCATCAATTAAATTGTATTGAGTGAGTTCCATGGTTATTTGTAATAGGATGGAAAACTAAGGATATTGTATAAAAATATTGGGCAGTTGGAAATGAAATAGTTTGTATGTGTTGGTGTGTGTGTGTGTGTGTGTGTGTGTGTGTGTGTGTGTGTACATGCATTGAGGAAGGGGACCAGAATATGACTAATTAAAAGGAGGGACATGTTTAAGGTATTACTTTGTGTATATGATTGTGACACATGCTGATAAAATGGATATATTTAATGCTAGCTCTACACAATCTGTTCTGTTCATTGATAATAATTTGCCTATGTGCAAAGTCTAGTTGCAATGAAGGTATATAAAATCCCACGTATAACGCTAGCAATGTTTTTTTCTAAATATAATATGGAACTGTAGGAGTTAACAAGTATTGAAAACTGTTTCTTTCATGATGATACTTAATTGTTTAAATGTATTTAATTATTTAATTCTCAGTCTCCTGAGTTTAGTATCATCACCATCTCTCTTATTTCACAGGAAATTCAATTAATTGGCTAACTTTGCTAGGCAAACATGTGAAGGATCCAGGATTTGAACCAAGACGTCTTGTACTTTAGGCACATTGTTGACTAAGCCACTTATATTGTCTGTGAAAGGAAATTTGGAGCAATGAAGAATAATAACTTTTGCCTCACAAGTAAAAAATCTAAGGGCCAGAATAGTGCAGTGACTTATCATTATTATCTCATAATTATTTTGTGAGAGAGTTTGAAGAATGATATTGTGCTCCTGAAAACAGGCTGAGCTAATTGTCGTCAGGTTGTGGTGACACTGACCTGCAGTATCATGCACTATTATTATTGCTGTCATTCATATGGAAGTCTTGAAAAGCTGCAAAAATCAAGTGATTGTTGCACAGTTTTCAGGTTTCATTTCCATATATAGGGCTCTTACAGAATTCTGTGAATAGAAATATCATTCTTTGTTGCTCTGATTATGTAACGTTTTCCTTGAAAGATTACATAGTATCAGTCTGTGGACTATTCAAGATTTTATATATGAGGAAGGATAATCTCAGGAAAGATGAGCTGGTGGCTCTATACTAGAATTGACAAAAGAAGAAGGAAATTGAACAGGCATCTCTTATTTCTTCCACCACTCCTAAACAGTGTCCTTCATCTCTCACAATTAGGGAAGAAAACCCATCCACAATATTCCCAGGAAAGAAATTACACAACCTTCTTCTTCCCTGCTGACAAAATAACACAGGCAAGAAAGCCGAATGTGATATCATTGCATCCTAAGTGGAAAACTCTACTAGTGAATGAGTTCAGGATAACATCAAAGAGAATTTGGCTAACCTGAGCTGTCATATTTCATGGGAAGTTCAGCAGGGCAATTTATCACAATTGACCCCATCAGAGAAGGACCAATCATCCTTCATTGACCCTGAGGTTGTGAAATGCCACCACATTTGGCCATAAAATTTATCATGTCAGGAGATCTATAGTCAGCACATTATACACTGTGAAATATGGCCACCCTGATGGGAATATATATATATATATGTATATGTATATATGTTGTAACTGACAAATTAGGTCTGCATTTCTTCTTAGTCCACATTCCTACCCATCAGGGCAGTCTGATTGGTAAGATGACTTGTGGTACCAATAAGCAAGAGAAGAGAACAAAAATCTGTACATATGTATGTCTTGAAGGAGTACTCTGTAATGAGGCAGAAATTATGACTTTTATCCTTTTGAGATAATTATTTTAAGAAAAGTAATGCCTGAGAGATGGAAGAAGATGGTGATGAAGCAATCGAGAAACGCGTTAGTTTCCTCTAATCAAAGATTTAGAGTCTAAAACACACTTTCCCCCAAGAGATTGACAACACAAATATAAAAGCAAATAGAGAATTCCAGGAATGGAAAAAATCCCTCATAACTGATATACACAATGACAGAAAACCACCAAGTACCTGGCTCCAGGACTGCACAGGACTCCGGGACCCAATAAGTGAGACTGCAGCATCCAGCTACAGAGCAATGCTAGGCAGCGCACAACAAACCCCCACATCGGTGAGTACCTTACCAGGGATTGCCCCTGACCATGGGAGACCAGTGTTGGTGATGACCCAGACAGCTTGCCCAGGACCCTTCCCTCCTGCCCAAGAAGGGCCACTACACTTGAAGAGGACAAAAAGGCCAGAGCCCTTCCACATCCCCCTCCAACCCACCAGTTGATTACCAACAGAAGACCGCTGGGACTCATACTGGATGGGTGCTAGGGCCCTGAATCCTCTGTAGTCCTAGTCTGTGGGCAAGGAAACCTGACCTCCTAGAAAACAGCTCAGACAAATTCCCAAGCACCAAGGGAAACTACCCTTTCTGAAGCTCATGCCCACCTTGGAGTTTGGTCTCTAGTCTCTCAATGTCCAAGGGCCTGCCAGGGGAGAATTTGCTGACCTGAGGAAGAGCTCCCTCTAGCTAGCCAGGGGCCAAGTGTATGCTCACAAGCTGGCTGCCAAGCACCGGCCATTCTCTGGATGATTACTAGCTCAAGGGTAAAGTGCATAAACGCCTGCACACCTGTGGGAGCCCAGCCCTTCTGAAGCACATGTTCATCACACAGGCCTGAATCAAGCTCTCCTAGCCACTATAAAGACCAGACCAAAAACTTGCTAGTTGCAGAGAGCTTGCTGGCCTATGGTGGCATGGGGCTAGTTCAAACAATATAAGCTAGCCTAGGCCATGCTCTGGCTGCCACCTGTTGGGCATGAGTAGGCCAAGTCCAGGTCATAGCCAACAATCCCAGAACCCAAATGTGTAAATCACCATGAACGATTAGAAGATTCACAAACAATGAAGACAACAAACCAAATGCAAAAGCCAATAACAATCCAGGGGAAAGAACCCAGGGAGGTGAAGAAGAAATGATGACTGAACTGGGACAATGGAATTGCGGAAACGCAAAAATTATTTCAAGAGTACAAAGAAGAAATGACAAGATCCAGAACTCCCCCCAAAAGGTAGGCAGTTAAAATAGAAATACTATACACCTCATTAAAAAACACATTTAAGACAATGAGGACTGATCTCCACAAAGAATTCAGGAGCATAAAAGGTTCTGTTTCCACACTGCAAACCACAGTGGAATGCCTGTGTAACAGATTAAATGAAATGGAAAACAGAATATTAGGAGCTGAAGTAAAACAGAGAAGCTAGAACAAAAAGTCAAAGGGATGGAAAAATATGTACATGTGACTTGTCTCTTTTTATGTGGTATTTGTTCTTTCTGCTTTCCTTATAATTTTATAACTTTGTATTTTTCACATAATAAGATCTTTGAGTACATGGAGTATATTCTATTCATTTTTCTCTTTTCTATATTGTTCACTGAATTTAATTGAATAGTACGTATTTAATTAAGAAAAAGTCTTTTCTATCTGACGAATATAATGTAACCCTTCTATTAATTACAATAAAAAATATAAAAAAGTCTTACCTGAATAAAAACATAATGACTTTGGAGTTTGAAAATGTTTTACATGTAAAAAAGTCAAAATAGACATTATGCCATGTTCTTTGTTCTGATCCATAGTTTCTGCTAGTCCATGACTTCAGAGTAGAGACTCATAGAAATTTCTTAAAAATTTCTAGCTGAATACTTGGCATGGTATCTCTATAGGAAAGTTACTCCTCTTGGAACACAGTTCAAAACTCTTACACATAGTTTCATTTAACAATGTCTCTCAAAGCTAGTTTAGCTCTTTATATTCTGCCTTTCACATTTTCATGTAAAAAAAGAAAAAAAATGAGGACGGGAAAGAAATGTAGTAAAAATGCAAATTTGCCAGGAGTGTGGCCTAGTAGTAGAGTGCTTGCCGAGCATGCACAAAGCCCTGGTTTTGATTCCTCGGTACCCCCTTCACAGAAAACACCAGAAATGGTGCTGTGGCTCAAGTGGTAGAGCTCTAACCTTGAGAAAACCCAAGGACAGTGCTCATGCCCTGAGTTCAAGGTCCAGGACTGGCCAAAAAATGCAAATCAACTCCTTCATTTCCTTGGTGAAGAAACTGAGGCTCATAGCTTTTATGTGACTTGATAAGATTTGTATTACTAGTTTATGGTAAACCAATACACCAGGAGCAGAAATTGATTTTTTTTTGTCAGTCGTGGGACTTGAACTCTGGGCCTGGGTGCTGTCCCTGAGCTGTTCAGCTTACCGCTCTACCATTTGAGCTACAGAGCCACTTCCAGACAACTGATTTTTTTTTAATTCTCAAGATCAGCATTGATTGGTTTCTTGTGATTCTTTGCATCATTTTTCATAGAGAACTATGATACTGTCTTTGGGGAGTCATGCTGACACATGTACATTTTTCTATGTAGGACTTTGCCGGAGTCCTTTTTCCTAAGGTAGAAAACTTCTATAGTCCTTAAGTTTATAGTTTAAACATCTTTTTCTCCAAAAAAATTTTTGAGGAAAATTTGTAGTTACAAGAGTCTATATTTCTGGATATGCAGAGGCTCATCCCCTTTTTCACTGTAAGGAATATTTTGGTGGGAGAGTAAGAATATTGTGTAAGGTCAAACCTTTGTTAAAAAGAACATGGTTTCATATGGCTAGAAAGAAACCTGAAGTTCAAAAATATCCTGTTATTATCTTTTTTTCTAGTCCTTCTACAACCTGACCTTTGCTCCAACCATTCTACAGAAATAAGTCTTCAAGTGGCTGTTAATGTGTGCCATCCTGGGAGATTTCATGATTACTCTTCCTTCTCTCCCTATTTTCCTGTTTTCTTCTTTTGCTTCTTCCTTGTTTACTTCCCTGTCTGCTTCCTTTCTATCTCCTTCCTTTTGTCTTAATTCTTGTCTCTCCGCTTCTCCCTATCTTCCTCAGTCTTACCCTGTCCTCTTCCCTGTCTTTCTGTTTCATTCTCTTTTCTATATATCATTGGAACGGAGATGTAGGTCTTGGGAATCTTTCACTACCTTTTTTTTCCCACATCTAGATCCCTGAAATATTATTAGTCCTCAAAATGCCAAACAGTTCCCTTTTCAGGGACATAAATATTATCCTTTTATTTTATTCTGATATCTTTGTTGTTTAACTGCTATGGCTTGCATAATCAAAGAAGTTGGATCCAGTACCAGTTCAGTATCATTTGTTTCAAGAATAACTTCATTTTTCTGGGCCTGAGATATTAAACAAGCAAAATTTAACCTCACCCAAATCCTGCTTAAGACATTTCTGGTTTTCAACAAAAGACGCAATTGAATGAATAATGATCATGGGAAATGAGCACACAATGACTTCATTTTGTTCCAGAATCTCAATGTAATATACTTTATCAGATTCCATGTATTTATTTCCATAGCTGGTATTAATTGGAGGCATCCCTTGTTAACCAGTCCATACTTGTGTCCTTTCCATCATAAGGAGCCTGGGAAATTGTACACTGATGTGACAATGTCTCTGTAGATGTCTACCACTGTGGTTCCTGGGAGTGGTCTTCATTCTTACAGTAGATGCAACAAGGAGATAATATCTTAGTTCTTACTGTTCTGGAAAACACTGTAGCATCTGACACTGCTAAGACCTGTTCTTTTTTTTTTCAAAAAATGTACTGATTTACTTTATTGTTAGGATATAGGTGATATACAGAGGGATTGGAATGATGTGAATTAGGTAATAAGTACATTTCCTTTTGTATAGTATCTTCTTTTCCCCCATTATCTCCCAGTCTCTTCCTCCTGTCTCCATGTGGGGGTTGTATAGTTTACTTTCATAAGTGTCCAATGAGCTCTACTGCTGTACTTTTTCAAAAACCTCTTTTTTTTCCTTCAGTACTGTACCATCCCACCAAACCTTCTGATAATGTACACTCGAATATACTATATATAAGGTAAGAAGACAGAATTACCAAAAAGAGAAAAAAATGAAGTCTGTTGTTTCCATATCTTGAAGTTCTTTTCAGTGTATATATGTTTCTTAATATAAATATGAAGAGGCACTTAGGCACTGTGCCTTTGTGTTTCTCTTTTGGCCTCGCTCTGTGTGAGTATCTAGAATCCTGTATAATTTATTATCTCCCAGTGTATTTTAGGTTTAATTTCTGCATATTAGGGAGAATGGGTACTGTTTGTCGCTCTGAGTTTGACTCATTTCACTTAACACAATTTTTTCCAGTCTCATCCATTTCCCTGTAAAATTCCATTTTTGTATAGGTATCATAGTTTTTGGATCTACTCCCGACTTTGCTTCTTAAAGCTCTGTTTGCTTCCTCCATGAGGCTTTATTTTCTTGATTTATCTCCAAACTTGGGAAAAAAGAATTTCAGTCTTTTATCTTGTTTTTGTCTTCTTTTTTCTTAAGCCTCCAATTCATATCTCTGCCACTTTTTTTTTTTTTTGCCAGTCCTGGGCTTAAGCTCAGGGCCTAAGGACTGTCCTTGGATTTTTATCAAGGCTGGAACTCTACCACTTGAGCCTCAGCACCACTTCTGGCTTTTTCTAAGTATGTGGTACCAAGGAATCGAACCCAGGTCTTCGTGCATGCTAGGCAAGCACTCTACCACTAGGCCAAACTCCCGGACCAGTTCCTCTTTTTTTTTGCCAGTCCTGAGCTTGGGCTCAGGGCCTGAGCACTGTCCTTGGTCTTTCTCAAGGCTAAAGCTCTACCAGTTGAGCCTCAGCACCACTTTCGGCTTTTTTGCTATGTATGTGGTACCGAGGAATCGAACCCGGGTCTTCGTGCATGCTAGGCAAGCACTCTACCACTAGGCCAAACTCCCGGATGACCAGTTCCTCTTAATCCCAGTAAATTGAGCATATTCTTTTCATTTTCACCTGCCATGTCTACTAGTTCTCTGGATTGCATAACCTGACCTCAAAGGCAATTTCTCTGATGGTTACTGTGTGTGTATGTGTGTGTAACTGCTGGTTAGCCAGCCAGCTATCTAAGCATTTTTCTTTCATTTTCTCCCTCCGTCATTCGTTGTATCACCATAACTTCCTCTTTAATCTGCAATCAGTTCCCCATGACCATCTTACAGTTAACACCCAAGTTCAGACCACTATTATTTCTTACCTCCGGTGATCTCCTCATTTCCTTGAAATCTCAGGTCTTGCACTCTTTATAAAATTGAGAAGAATAAAACTTTCTAAGAATAGTTACAAATGTAATAAAACTGTCCAAATTGCTAGGTCTCAATCTATTGTTTTGTGACAGTTTCTAAAGAAAAATAGAAAAACAAAAAAAGATAACTTGATGAAATCTAGGCAGAAAACACAAAGATAAGCATGCTGACATGCCAAGTGATGATGACACTTCAATTATACAACCTACTGAGAAAAAAGACAATGATCAAATCCAAGTAACCTATGTGTCAAAGAAAATATTAAGCACATCATATTTATTTTCAATATTATCTGGTCCTCTGAAACCAGAAAAATCTTTCTAATTTAAAAAGTATTCTCTGTTTACACCCTTTGCTGGCTTCCCATTGCCCCAGGATAAATTCTAAGTGTCTTGTTTAATTTGGCTTATAAAGGGCTATACCTTCATCACTATTTTTTTATAAATGCTTTAGATCTTAGTTAAGCTAAACTCCTTCCATGTCCAAAATTTACCATCTCCTGCCATCCCTCTGTAGTTATGGATAAAGAAAAGAACACAATAACTTATGGCCACTACCATTCCTAAAAATATGGGGAGAAAAAGAATCTTAAAGTGGATGTTTCTAAATATACATTACTACATTGCAAACTATAACTGTTCTAGTCATCTCAGCCAGCTAAATATTTCCATCAAGAAAAAATATTGAAATAATGTCATTGCAGACTTGGAAATAGATGGTTACAAGAATAATAAAAATTACCCTCTTTCAGGAGCTCTTAAATTTTTGATCCTGTTCCAAATATGATATTGAAGTTTACTTCTAAGGAACAATGGTACAAACCATTTTTTTAAAAAACTTGTTTCTTTTAGAATATTAGAAATTCATTATGTTTTCAGCAACTACTAGAACTTGAGTCTTAAGACTTCTTCACTGTCAGTGCTAGGAACACTGGTAAAAAGTTTATATTAATTTCAACTTGTTCCCCTAACCACAATGGAAGTTCTGTAATTGATGAAAATGTATACAACTGGTCAGCTGTCAACACCTTGGCAGTGTTCTTGGCAGATTTATTTTCAAAGAAACACCTTTGAAATAAAGACAGAATCATATGCCAATAACATTTAAAATGGTTCTTGCCAAGTTCTGACTCAGTGGTGCTTTCCCACAATGGCTAATTTTTCTGGAAACTGGCTTCAATCCAGTAGAAGTTGTTTAACCTTTTGAAGAGTCTACTCATGTGGCAGGAAATGTGTTAATGAGTTTTGGTAGATGAAAATTATCTTGTTGGTCTGTCCATTTCAAGATTTCATAATTTAGGTAGGAACAAAAACAGTGTTCTGCAAAGCTATGCTGCAAATGATATTCCAGAGATAGGAAATTCTACAGTATGTTATTCAAAGGAGACAGATGTCCTAGTATGTTTCTCTTATCCTTCTCTTTCTTTTCTAACACTCTCCTTTTTTTCTCTTTCCATGAAAGAATTGGTTTTGAGTTTTTGAAGTTCAACACAGAATTTTTGAGCATTGCCAATAGTTTACAATGTTCTACAAATCACGGTACATGGTGTTATTGCCATCAGTGTTGAGAAAATGAAAGTATTAAGAAGGATCCAAGAGAACCATTCACAATTGCTTTATCTATTCAATTTCGTATATCATTTCTAGTTGGTGGAGATGACTTGGAATGACATAGATGATTTGGACACTGCTAAGAGTTTGGATTATTTTAAAACAAAAAGTTGAGAAGCTTTTTTTTTTGCCAGTCCTTGCCCTTGAACTCAGGGCTTGGGCACTTTCCTTGGATACTTTTTGCTCAAGGCCACTTGAGCCACAGCACCACTCCTGGCTTTTTCTGTGTATGTGGTATTGAGGAATCGAACCTAGGGCTGTGTGCATGCCAGGCAAGCATTCTACCACTAGGCAAAATTCCCAGACCCAAAGTTGAGAAGATTTTGATATTGGTTTGGAAGAAAGACATTTAATCTTCATAGTCTAGATCTTTGTTAGGAGGAAAGAGATAGAGCTTCAAGTAATGATAGCCATTTGTGCTTTGTAGAGCAATCTCCCCACTGCTAGGTACAAGCATTACATTGTACATTCGCTTTTGCTTTGAAGCTCAGAAAGAAATTACAGTACAAAAACATTGTCTAAACCTTACCCAAAAATTGACTAAACCTTACCCAGCATGTTCAGAAACTTGAGATTGTACTTGAAGTGAATGACTAATGCAAAATACTCTTTAGATATGTTCTGTCATTAATAGAATACCAGGACTCAAGTTAGTAGATTGACATGCTTAAACAATAAGAAAAAGTTGGAAAAATATTCAGAAGGCAAATATACATGTCTGGTTATACTGTGGAAATACCCAGTTACCTTCTTATAATTTTGGTGTGCCTTATTTCCATTGATATACAATGATAAATACCAAGATTTGGTCTATGCAAGAAATCCTATCATGATTCCAGCTACACTTTTACAGGGAGCCTTTACTTTAAGGGCTCTGAATTCTAACAGTTAAGAGCAGTGAGGGCCATTCTCTACATTTCATAGAAACAGCACTAGAGATAATAGACGCAGAAAGTGGAGATTCTTAGGCATGAGATTATCCAGTTTATGTATAAATTGGTGCATCCCTTAAGTTCCTGTTATGTAAATTTAAGTACATAATGTAAAAGTATAATGGATTCTATTTAAAAAGAATAATTGCATTTCTGAAAAATCATAACATTTGCTACATTTTTTTCTGTTTTAGATTTTCAAAAACTCATTAAACATTACAAGAAAGAGTTTCCTTGGGAAGACACAGACTGTATTGGTTCTCATGATGCCATATTCAAATCAACAACTCTTTTCTGGTGAGTTCCTTGTAGACTTTGACCTTGACCTTAAACTTAACTTTGAATTTTCATGATTTGGTCCCTATTTACATGCCTAACCTCATTGTTTGCCACCTCTGATTCTTACCAATCCCTTATGTATCACTGTTCTGCTGTATTACATTTGTTTTAGTTTCTGGATGGTTCTGAACATGCTTGCTCTCTCATATCTTCACAGTAACAATGCCATTTCCTCTGTTTGAAATGCTTGGCCATACATTTCGTTTCCAGATCAATAGTTGTTGCCATCTTACTCTATATGTCCTCTCCATTTTTTGTTTTTTGCCAGTCCTGAGCTTGAGCTCAGGGCCTGAGCACTGTCCTTGGACTTTCTCAAGGCTAGAGCTCTACCACTTGAGCCTCAGCACCATTTCTGACTTTTTTTTTCTATGTAGGTGGTATTGAGGAATCGAACCTGGGTCTTTGTGCATGCTAGGCAAGCACTTTTCAACTAGGCCAAACTCCTGGTCCCTGTCCTCTCCAATTTTATCCTACCTCCTTTCCAAAAGTTTCTTCCTTCATGAAATGTTTTCTTCCTTTCATACATCAAGACTAGTTGAAACATATTAGAAGATGTTGATAAAATAGATACCTTATATTGACACAAAGTTTTGAAAATTTGCTTTGATTTAAATTATGTAGTAAGACTATTGAGTCTTTTGATAATAATTGATAAAACCCACATAACTCTTATACTACATTACTAGAATACAGACCTATCATATATAGTTTATATGCTTTCGTGTGCATAAGTTTATCTATAGTAGTATAGCTATATGAATACATTAAATATGTAATAAGAATTGAAAACTGAGAAACATATTTCTTTTTTAATTTTCCCAGTCTTGGGCTTGAGCTCAGGGCCTGAGTATTGTCCTTGGACTTTCTCAAGGCTAGAGCTCTACCACTTGAGCCTCAGCACCACTTTCCGCTTTTTTCTACGTATGCAGTACCGAGGAATTGAACCCTGGTCTTCATACATGCTAGGGAAGCACTCTACCACAAGGCTAACCTCCTGGCCCCGAAACATGTTTCTTTTTTCCCCATTTTTTTATTGTAATTAATAAAAGGGTTACATTATATTCATCAGATAGAGGGTGCATTACTTCACATACATTGATACCTTGTCTCATGTCATGGTCCACATTTCCCTCTCTCCACTCCCACCCCTCATCTTGTTTTCTCCCCTTCCCTATCCGATTTCAAATAACCAAATACAAATATATCCAAAATGTCAGATAACAATATGAGATAACCAAGGGACAGCAAAAGAGATGAGAGATAACATAGTACATTAAGGACAACAATCATTCATTACATGGCTTTTATTTCTATATCCTGGAAGTCCTTTCAATTAGCGTCATACTATATGGCCTTATGTATCTAGGTTTTGTTCTATTGTAAATCTCTGCCAAGAGAGCCCAAGGTTTCTACTGATTATGACAAATGAGGGAAATCATTGAGCCTATGTTCCTTTGAGTCTGGCTTACTTCACTTAATATGATTTTTTCTAAGTCTTTCCATTTCCTTACAAATGGGGTAATGTCATTCTTTCTGACAGCAGCATAGAATTCCATTGTGTATAAATACCACATCTTGCTGATCCACTCATCAACTGAGGGGCATCTGGGTTGGTTCCATATCTTTGCTATGGTAAATAGTGCTGCAATGAACATCATTGTGCTAGTGGATTTAGTATGTCCTTGTTTCTGGACTATTGGGTAAATGCCAAGTAGTGGAATTGCTGGGTCATAGGGGAGCTCTATGTTTAGTCTTTTGAGGAACAGCCATACTGACAGCCATACTGCTTTCCATAGTGGTTGAATGAGTTTGCACTCCCACCAACAGTGTAGTAATGATCCTTCCTGGACACATCCCCTCCAGCATCTGTTGTTATTAGATTTCTTGATCCTGGCCATTCTAACTGGAGTGAGGTGGAATCTTGGAGTTGTTTTGATTTGCATTTCTTTTATGGCCAGAGAAGTTGAGCATTTCTTCATGTGTTTATAGGCCATTCTTAATTCTTCTTCAGAGAAGACTCTCTTTAAGTCTTTCACCCATCTTTTAATGGGATGGTTGTTTCTTTGGAGATTAGTTTTGGAGTTGATATATTTTAGATATGAGGCCTTTGTCTGTTGTAGGGCTAGTGAAGATCTTCTCCCATTCTGTAGGTTTTCTAGTTAATTTGCTAGCTATGTCTTTTGCCATGCAGAAGCTCTGCAGTTTAATGTAGTCCCACTTATCCAGACTTTCTCTGATTTGTTGTGATTCTTGGTCCTTATTAAGAAAGTTTCGACCTCTGCCAAGGAGGCCTAGTGTATCTCCTATTCTTTCTTGTAAAGTTTTCAGTGTGTTGGCTTTTACCTTGAGGTCTTTGATCAATTTGTAGTTAATCCTGGTGCAGGGGGGCAAAGAAGGATCCAGCTTATTTGTCTGCAGGTGCTTAACCAGTTCTGCCAGCACCACTTGTTTTGGCCATAGGTCTGTGGGTTAATACCTGGGTCCTCAATTCTATTTCATTGGTCTTCCAGCCTGTTCTTTTGCCAGTGTCAAGCTGTTTTGGTCACTATAGCTCTGTAATAGAATCTAAAGTTTGGTATTGAAGAAACATGTTTCTTTTATATTTGTTCCATGGTACTAAAGAGTCATGTTTTAATTCTCTAGTATATCATTTGTTAGTGTTCTGAGTATATATTTTAATTCCTCCAAAAGACTGTTTTGACATCAGGCTCTCTGGAATATAAGCTAATATTTCATGTAATATCCAGCATATTATTAGCACACAATAATTATTCAGTTAAGTACTGATTGATAATTAAGATTTAAAAATAAAAAAGCAAAAGTAAAAAAAGCACACTGGTGCTAAAGAAATGTTTACACATTTTAAAAAATGCTTAGAAAGAGAGTTTCTATAATAAAAAAAATGTTGTCACCTGCATTTGAGCCTGTTCATTCCCTTTGAATATTTACTGGGAACTGGGAATTCTAAGGTTTTAGCCTTAAATTTACAATTGTGAGCAAAACAAATACAGGGCTTGTAATGTGCCTAACTCAGAGATGAAGAAAATAAATCAGTTATTTAAGATAACAAATTTAGAACATATAGAAATGAAAAAGGATCCTTCTCCATGGTGAGGAAGTTTTGTTTGACTCAGAAACTGCAATTTGAACAGAAAATGGAAGTACTATAATTGTTTACAAATGGGCAGCTAATTGAGTCTAATAAAATGAAACAAAATAAGGAAAAGATTTTTAAACAGCATTATCTTTTTTTTTTAATTGTAATTAGTAAAAGGGTTACATGATATTTGCCAGATAGAAGGTGCATTAATTCACATACATTGATACCCTTTCACATGTCTTGGTACCCGTTTCCCTCCCCCCCCACACCCCCTACCCGTCTTGGTTTTCCCCCCTTCCCTATCAAATTTCAAATATCCAAATACAAATAAATTCAATATATCAGATAACAAAGTGAGATATGAGATAACCAAGGGACAGCAAAGGAGATGAGAGACAACATAGTACATTAAGGACAACAATCATTTATTATATGGCTTTTGTTTCAATATCCTGGAGGTCCTTTCAATTAGCTTCACATTATATGGCCTTATGTACCAAGATTTTGCTCTATTGCAGATCTCTGCTAGTAGAGCCCAAGGTTTCTACTGATTATGATGAATGAGGGAAACCATTGAGCCTGGCTTACTTCACTTAATATGATTTTTTCTAAGTCTTTCCATTTCCTAACAAATGGGGCGATGTCATTCTTTCTGACAGCAGCATAGAATTCCATTGTGTACAAATACCACAACTTGTTGATCCACTCATCAACTGAGGGACATCTAGGTTGGTTCCATATCTTTGCTATGGTGAATAGTGCTGCAATGAACATTGTTGTGCTAGTGGATTTAGTATGTCCTTGTTTCTGGATGGTTGGGTAAATGCCAAGTAGTGGAATTGCTGGGTCATAGGGGAGTTCTATGTTTAGCCTTTTGAGGCATTGCCACACTGCTTTCCATAGTGGTTGAATGAGTTTGCACTCCCACCAACAGTGTAGTAGTGATCCCTCCTGGCCACATCTCCTCCAGCATCTGTTATTATTCGTTTTCCTGATCCTGGCCATTCTAACTGGAGTGAGGTGGAATCTTAGAGTTGTTTTGATTTGCATTTCTTTTATGACCAGAGATGTTGAGCATTTCTTCATGTGTCTATAGGCCATTTTTGTTTCTTCTTCAGAGAAGACTCTCTTTAAGTCTTTGGCCCATTTTTTAATGGGATGGTTGTTACTTTGGAGGTTAGTTTTGGAGTGATTCAATTTTTTGAGTTGTTGATGTATTTTAGATATGAGGCCTTTGTCCGTTGTTTGGTTGGTGAAGATTTTCTCCCACTCTGTAGGCTTCCTGATTAGTTTACTAGCTATGTCCTTTGCCATACAAAATCTCTGCACTTTAATGCAGTCCCACTTATCCAGCCTTTCTCTGATTTGTTGTGATTCTTGGTCCTTATTAAGAAAGTTTAGACCTGTGCCAAGGAGGCCTAGTGTATCTCCTATTCCATCAAATGTAGATCCATGCAGTATAAGGGATGAAAGACGAACAGAGGTCCAGAGATAGAAAAATAGAATGAGAGAGGTCAGGGGGTAAGTAGGTAGCGTATTTGAGTACAAAGTTGGGAAAGTATTAGAATAAAACTTATGTGTTGCTTCACCACTAGCTCTTAGCCCAACCAGTGGCCTCACAGTGGACCATGGGATGGGTCTGGGAGCTCTCGTCTGAGCGTGGTTGGCAGAGGTTTTCCTGTGCTGCTTCCAGGGGTGGCCCCAAGCCAAGGGTCTGGGGATTGAGAGTTTCAGGGGCTCTCAGCAGGACCAGCAGGAGACCCCTCTGTTCCCAGGGGCGGGGCTCAGCTGGGGTCATGGGCTCCAAGGGCGGAGCCTTGCCTTTTTGATTCTCAGAAGGGGAGCTTGGCTGCTTCTCGGCCCTTCAGATCCCTGCTGTGTTTCCACTGCTTTGTCAGAGTTTGTGACTGTGGGGGGCCCCTCGGTGCTGTCTTGCTCAGGGTTTCCAGCTGGAGGATGCCCCGCTCAAGAATTGAGGGGGAGGCAGATGCTGGCTCCTATTTTCCCGCACCCCCTACCCACTGTTGTAAGGCAGGGTCCCAATGCCCTCCACTCTCCAGATCCAGTGGCCTGGGAGAGGAGCCTGGTGGGCGGGTGGGAGCTGGGACAGCCCCGCCTCCCCTGGTGGGGTGCTGAGTCTTAGGGTCCGCCCGCTTGTCAGTCCAGTCAGAGGGCTGGGTGTTGAGCCCATTGGGCGGGTGGGAGTTGGGACATCCCCGCCTCCCTTGGTGGGATGCTGGGTCTTAGGTAGCCCGCCTGTCAATCTCCAGTCAATGGCCTGAGGGAGGGGGCTGTTGAGGGGAGGGGCAGGATTCTAAATTCCTTTCCCCCCTGCTCCCGCCAGTCTTTCTCGGTTGGGTGTTGGGGTCTGAGTTAAGTTCTATTGCTTGGCACCCGCTCCGCTTTCCCGATGTGTTTGGGGACGCGCTGTATTACTCACGCCTCTGCGTCCGTCTGCGGGTGCTCCACGGTGGTGGGGAGTCTTTCACTCCCCTCGGGTCTCCGCCACCGCCTGTGTTCTGCGTCTGGGTTCCGCTGCTTGCTGTTCTGGTTCCGAGTCTGGGTTCCGCTGCTTCCGCCATTTGCTGGCCCAGTTCTGTGCTGGTTTCTGTAGCAGTTGGGCTCCTGGCCTGGCGCCCTCCACTGCCGCTGCTTTTCGTGGCTTGGAGCCGGCACCCGCCGCCGCTTTCCCTGCGTGGAGCAGGCACCTGCTCAAGCCGCTTTTCGCGGCTCTCCACAGCTTTCTCGGCTTGGATCCGGCGGTGAGAGGTGGGGGAGGGGTCCTCGCGTTCCGAATTCTTTGAGAAAGTTGGATGTGAGCTTTATCTGGATTTCTTTTCCGGTTTGAGTCCTTCTCCGTTGCTTTTTGAGTTTGTTGTTGTGGATTTCTTAAGGTAGTTGGCTCGTGGGACTCCCTGGTTCTCTCTTTTTGTCAGAGAGAGCTAGGCAGCGTCCCTATTGTCTCGGCGCTATCTTCCTTTCCAAACAGCGTTATCTTGTGTGGAGAAACCCACACATGGGGGTTAATTCTGGGATTCTGTGAATTGATTCTATTTTTTTCCATCTGCATCACGTAGATCTCAGGATATGACTTTAATTTCAGAGATAACTTCCTAATTATGTTTATGTTAGAAAAAAGTGACAAATATTACTATCCTGGTTCCTAAGATATACTATGACCAGAGATAAAGGAGTTTTAATGTTGAGGGATAATTTTTTTTTTTTTGCCCGTCCTGGGCTTGAGCTCAGGGCCTGAGCACTGTCCTTGGACTTTTTCATGCCTCAACACCACTCTTGGCTTTTTTCCATTCATGTGTTACCGAGGAATCGAACCCAGGTCTTTGTGCATGCTAGGCAAGCACTCAACCACTAGGCCAAACTCCCAGCCCTACGGATAAATTTTACTTGCAAATTTTTAGTAGGTTACATTAGAGATCCCGAAGATGCTCCTATTGCTTTCTTCTGTCATATGTGTTTTTTTTTCCATATCCACTAAATTGCAGAAAGCTTAGAGCATCACTCTTTTTTCTTTTCTTTTCTTTTTCGTTGGTTGTGGGACTTGAGCTCTGAACCTGGGCATTCTCCCTGAGCTCTTCAGCTCAAGGATACTGCCCTACCCTGTGAATCACAGTGCCACTTCCGGTTTTCTGGTGATGAATTGGACATAAGAGTCTCATGGAATTTTGGTGCCCAGGCCAGCTTTGAACTGTGATCCTCAGATCTCAGCTTCCTGACTAGCTAGAATTTCAGGCATGAGCCACTGCATCCAGATAGAGCATTACTCTTGATGATTTCAGGACATGTTAAGAACATATATATGTAACAAATTGAGTCACCAAGAAAGAGAGAGAGAGTGAGAGATTAGGACTTCAAAAGTCTTATCATCTAAGCTTCTATTCAGAACCTCTATATCACTATATCTATTTCACTATATCACTTTTCTGCCTATAGTATTGGGAATTAATCACCTCTAAAGATTGTCTGTATGATACCATCATTGGGTAACTCTAAAAAGCTTTTTTCCTATAGTAGAAATATCTGCCATTTTTTTTGTCTGAATAATGTATAAAGGGTTACAGTTGCATTTGTCAGGTAGTAGGTACATTACTTCTTCACATTGATACTCCTCATATTTTGTCCTTGTTTCCCTTCCCTCATCCTTCCTTTCCCCACTTCAAATAAACAAATAAATATATATAACATATACCAGGTAACAAAATCAGATATAGTAACTACATGAGATTAACCATAAGGGCAAAAGAAAAGAGAAATAACACAGTATATTAAGAACAACGATCACAGAAGATAAAGCTCTTGTTTCCATATCCTAGAGTTCATTTTATTTAGGCTCATCCTATATGACCTTATGTACCTAGGCTTTGAGCTTTTGTAATCTTCTGCTAGGAGAGTCCTAGAACACATCTGCCATTTGAAAACATCACCCATTTTGCTCATGGAACAACATAAAACAAATCTAATTCTTCTCCCTTACAGATGTAAGAAATATGAACACATTTCAACTTCTATATTCTTTCAGTCCCTTTGACTCTCACAAGGATTTGATCTTCCTTGATACTCTCCACTTGACTTTATAGAATTTCCCTTTTCTCTCATTTCATTTAAATGATAATTCACAGCACTTAGGTACTTGCTAATTTCCTTCCTAAAGAAACTTATTCCCGTCTCAAGGAAAATTTAAATGTTTTTGACCCGAAGAGAGTTCAGTTTTCTTAAGAACATTTTTGTTTGTTTGTTTGTTAAGTTCTTCCCAGACACTTGTTCTTTTTTTTTCAGTGCCGTGATCTTCTAATATGTTCCCAGATTCTACCAGTTTGAAATTCCTGGCAAGGTTTTGCTGGGCTGTGTATCCTAAGGAAATAAAGGCAGTGTTTCCTGGAAAAATACATTCCACTGTCTTCTCATGGGTGAAATCTTGATAAGAGTGAGGAGAATGGTTTTAAAGGAAACATTCTGAAAAGTTACTATCAACGAGCATAAGTAGTTCACCCAGATGACAATATCATGGTAAATAGAGCTCAGCAGGTACTGAGTAAGAGTTTCTGATGTGCCCGAAGAACAGCATGGGAGATAGCACCCACTTCCTATCTTTTTTTTCTTTTAAAATTCAGCCTTGTCATAAATCAACTGAAGAAATGCTTATATTACTTTGAAACCATTGGAATCAGTTGAATATTCTGGATACTGTCTTAACATTTGTTTCCCCTTCTAAATGGTAGAATGCTTTCATTAAGCCTCTTGCTAAAGCTGGAATCCTTTGTGACATTGGACTTTTATGTATAGCCATTAATAAAGATGCCACCTACGAGGGCTAATGACACTGAATGAAGAAGTGAGGATTAGGAGTAGGTAAACTTAGAAACTGCTTGATTCCCGCTGTCATGCAAATGTCCTTGATAATGAACAAAGGGGCATGAAATTATAGTTCATAGGGCTGTATAGAAACAGAATTGTTCCTATAGAGAATGATTTCTAAAGGTTCCCCCAGGCTATACAGCTCTTTAAATCAGCAAGCCCTTTTTTATTTTCAACCACAAAGTGGGAAAAAAATACCTCCTTTTCTCTTATTCTCTTTCAAGAAATCCAAACTGTTAAGTATTGTTGAGTCACCTAATCTCCTTTGAAGAGAAAAATACCATCCCTTTGTGCCATGAATGTTGAAGATTTATGAGGGGAAAAAAGTAAGAGTAGAGGAAATGGATTATAACAGCCTTGGTTTTAATATTTTCTTTATTTTACAATGCTCTACCTTGCTTGACATGTTTACTTTACAAACACTTACATTCCTGGCTCAGAGTCACTCTCTGAACACCATGGTGCATAATTAATGTCAAGGTGGAAGGCGATTATGCTACAAATGCTACTCCCTGGGCTCTGAAAAGCATTTTTAAAGCCAGTTTAGGTCACACGTGATTCAGTGTCTTAGAAATCTTTCTTAATTGTTCATGGAAAGAGAATGCCTCAAGGTGTTTATGAACATACGTTGCAATGGGCTGTGGATCCTGGGTGTGGGAATGTGCTGAGGAAGAGCAGGGTATCTTACAGTATGTGCTGGGGACCCCAAGAAGGTTATTTTTTTTTTTAATTTAGAGCTTTCTACAACTCTAAACAAATCAAAAGAGCCCATATCACAACTTAGCTAAAATATGTGTGATAAATTGTGTACTGGTTTCAAGACGGAAAACAGTTCTAAAAGTCCCTGGTTTGGTCCTGGGTTTCGGCACCAGATGTAAAGATTCACGGAAGAGAAAACCACCACGTAGTCCAGGCAGAAACAAGTTTATCATCAAAGAGCAAACTTCCAGACCCTCCAGTAGTGAGGATTCACAGAGAAGGGTTGACCCCTGACAAGGTCCAAGTTTAAGCAGGGAGGCGGGTGGAAGTATGACCAAGGTAGGTCCAGAATGTGACCTCAGAACAAGGGAAGGTGCCTGCTTCTGGGTACACCAGTTACCTAAACAGATATACAGGAGGGTGATGTATCTGCACTAGGGGCTGGAGGAAGTGGGTGGGAGTCTACATGGGGGCCTACCTGGGTGCACATTACAAAAAGGTTCTTGGTTTCTTCCCTGGAGTAACTCCTGAGGTTCACCTTGTTTGGAACATGTCAGTCCACAAATCAGGTACAAAATGCATTTTACATGAGTTATTTATTTTTATTTTTATTTATTTAATTTTTGTGAGTCAGGGGACTTCATCTCAGCCTGAGCACTGTCCCTGAGCTCTTCAGCTCAAGGCTCCAGCTCTACCTTTGAGACAAGCCCCACTTCCCACTTTCTAGAGATTAATTGGAGATAAGAGTCTCAGATCCTCAGATCTCAGTCTCCTAAGTGTGAGCCACCGTGGCTAGCTAGCTATTTCTTTTTAGGATCAGTCATCATTGCTGCTTTGTCTGAGTCCTTGGCTAGCTAGGGGTGAGGTTGCCTAAAGTCAATATGATGGAAAGATCTCAAGCTTCTCTTAGTCTGTAACCCTGGAGCCAGAACATATGTTGGTTTTGGTAGTGAAGGTTTATTTAGATTTATCCTCAGTCCTGGGGACTAGACCAAGTTAAATTCATAATCAGATGTCACCTTCTTCCTTCCATTCTTTCTTCTCTACTTCCCAATGTCATCATATAACTTATATTGCTACACATTTCTGGAAAATAAACATCTCTTACACATAAAATCACCATGTTGACTTGGTTAATCAAGAAGCAGAGTTTAAGACTGGGATTCTCCTACATAGAGTTGGTGAGAATTCTCATGTAAAATATAAGGGAGAGAGAAGTAGGAGAGTATGGCAGAGAAGAGCTGAAATGTGGCTTCTCCTAAAGTACCCCCTTGTAAGATTCTCCAGGGAGCCCTGGTCATGGTACATGCTTAATCTTCCTGAAGCAAGGATGCATTTTATATTCCAACATCAAGCAATTATACCTTATGAGTTTCTTCAAAAAGACAAGTAAAAGCATGTGTGTGTGTGTGTGTATGTGTGTTCAGATAAGATCAGGAGAAGAATGTGTCCCTCTAGCAGAAAAAAACTCAAAGCCATTTGGGGATGGAGGCTTTGTCAGTTATAACCAAATGCTAATAAGAGCACCAATAGTGTTTATTAGATATTACACATTGAAAAATTCTATATTGCTTAGCAATTTGTTCATAACTAGGGCAGCTTAAGACCTATTATAGATGAGCTAACCTCTGTGTGAAAGCAATTGGAGACAGCGTGAAGAGGTCAGCAAATATTTACTGTAAGGGGTTTGGGAATAAATACTGTATACCTTGTAGGTCAGATGGTCTCCAATGTTCAGCTCTGCTCTTAGCATTAAAGCAATAATATAGACAACATATAACTAATAGGGAAGGCTGTGTTCCAATAAAACTGTTTACCAAATCAGCATGCTAGATTTAGCCTTATGGATTGTTGTTTGATGACTCTTGGGCCAGGGAGAGAGGAACATTATAATCAATGTTCTTAATTTATGTAGCCTACAGAAATAATGTGAATGTTCTCAAAGTTCATAGCCTATATTTTTCAGTTTTAACTAAGAATGTAGGCTTTACTATTACCTTGGCCAGGATTCTGATCCTGTCATGCTCTGGGCCATTTTGAAGATGGAATGTGTCTAATGTGCTTATAATATAATATGGTGTCTTTTTTGTATTACTTGCTTAATAAATGGTACTTAGTTACCATTGTTGTTCTTTTCCATGAAATATTGTTTTATAGCCACTTCTCTGACATCATCAGTATTTTTATTATGTTTAATTTACTTTTAAGACATTAAAAGATTGGTAACCAAATTTTGAAGAATGATATGACTGCAAAAGAAATGTGGGTTTTTTTGTTACATCAAGTTGATAGAAGATCAAGATACATGCTTTCTAGTTTTCCAGTTTCCCCTTTCTCTGGCTCCACAGAGATAGATGGAATGAATATGTGCAAAAACCGTTCTCATGTAGAGACAGAATTCATACTGTGGAAGAAAAAAAAAACCCATATCAGTGTCTAGTAGACAACTGGGTCTATAAATGGATCCTGTCTGTTATAACCAAAAAATTATCAGAGGGGGTAAATGAAAATGACATGTGATAATATCTTATCTTGGGCCCTCCTGTGATTCTCAACTGTTCCTGAGTACCTGAGTGAGTTTTGGCCATCATTTAGTATAAGTCAAAACCATTTTCACTTGTTTCATTTACCTTTCAATATAGGACCAATGTAAGCCTTGGACTGGAGGCTTAAAATAGGGCTGTCTCACTGTGTTCCTCAGAGAGGAAAAAAAAATAGAAGCAATTTTTTCCCTTGTCTCTAAGGAGCCTGTGGAGTTGGCATCTTTTCTAGACAAGAAGCTGGAAGGCCCAATCTGGCTGATGTAGATTCATTGAGGACGTGTACTCCTCAGAGGCCAGCCATCCATCACGACTCACTTGCCTGGCTTTCTCTTCCCAGACGACTACATAATGTCCAAGTTGAACATACAACTCCGTCTCAGCCCAAGGGAAACAAATGGCACCCCTTTGGTAGATTAAATCGATTGGGCCATCCAAGGGAATCTGTTTTACGGAATCATTTGGCCTACTGCACAGCCTCATATCACAGATAAATAAAATCCTACAGCAAAGGAGCCAAATCTGCTTTTTAGTTATTTCTTTTTTCTCCAGAAGTACAGTCTTCCTTGCCAGAAAAAGTTTGTTCGATGTCATATGACTAATGGGGGATACTGGACTTTGAGACCACAGCATTATAGTCTGGGAGTGTTCTCTGCTTTGTAAAGGAAACCCCAGTTCCTTCATCATGCTGTTATATCCCATTCTCATGCCTCTTCTTCTTTCATGCATACTGCCAGCCATATTAGCTTTCTTTTGTCCTACAAGTGTGTTCCTCAATTATATAGGTCTCCAGGGACTTTGCTCTCATTTTCTTGCCTGGAACTTGTTTCCTTCTAATCTTCCCAAGACTGGTTCTTATTGAGCATCGATTGAACTTTCCTTCTTGCTCATTACTAAGAATCCCCTCTGAGAAGGCTCATCACTCTGAGCCATTGTTCTGTATGTCTTCATTATGTACGGCTCTTATTTATGTGTTGACTTGTATATTGTTTGATTTTACCCTTCCAAAGTAAAAGTCTCATGAGAGTAGTGTTCTTTTTTTTTCCCCTGTGGCCTTAACCTTTAGAACAATGCCTGATAGAAGACATGCTAGAAGAATAAATGATGAGTCTGATCATTTGGATCATCTTCAAATCTTGTCAGAGCTGGAAATTTTCATACCTTTTCTGAGTTTTCGTTTTCCCAAAATGAAGAGTCTTGCGAAATTTGTGTATTTATAAGCTATTATTCTGTGGAGACTTTTCACTAACATCCCATTTTTCTAACTATAAAATAAAGATCACAATATTAGGATGATGAGTTAATATTCTATATCTTTCTCAGTGACTATATACTTATAAGGCCAAATAACCCACTCACTCCCTCAATCCCATGTTCTGATATCATGAAGAGCCTGTTTATTTTCAAGTTGTGTAAATATAATTCAAATGAATAGTTAGAGATTAAACTGGAACAAGTGAACCTAAAACCCCAGGACATGTGATATAAATATTATTTTTTCTCTATTGCCAGTAGATTATTTTCCCTGGGGAAGTGACCCTTAATGAAGAGTGAGCTATGTATGACATGACCACTAGAATCTATGTCAATAACATTTAAGAAATGCCAACATCGCATTTGATTTTGTTATTTGATTGAAAATTTCTCCTAACATCCATTTTCAACACACACTACTGTCCCTGTCACTTATTGTGAAGACTAGCACATGTTTTTTTTAGTCCTCGGGTTTGAAATCAGGTCCTGGGCACTGTCCCTGAATTTCTTTTGCTGAAGACTAGCTCTCTACCACTAGATTACAGTGCCACTTTTGGCTTTTTCTGTTTACTGATGAATCGAACCCAGAGCTTCATGCATGGCTAGGCATGCATGTCACTAAGCCATATTCCCAGCGCAATAAGTATCTATTTTTCCCAATAACTTGATGAGACAAAAGTATTAAATACTTGCCCTAATTAATTAAATTTTCACCCTAATTAATATTCTTCCCCTTAAATATTCTGCCCAACATTCATTCTCAAGAATTTGTACCAATTCTTGATTACTTTTTATGTAATTAGCACTGTTGCCTTTTCTGTGCTTGGCAAGGTAGGAGTTAAGTCAGTTGTCCCCATTTTTTGGTCTGATGGAAGCTAGGTGATTAAACCTAACTTGTGGTAATCCTATTTTGGAACTACTATTTGGGTATAGGTACACAAAGAAGGAGAGGCAATTTTGTGAACTATTTTGATAGCAGAGGCTCTGTGAGTACTTCCTACTGCTTATATATCCTGCATTAACAGATTTTAAGCCTTGTCCTTTACCCTTTCAGCATTCATAAATTTCTTTATGCTTATGTTAGCTATATCTGTTTCTGTTGTTTCACTGAACATACCCCATTAGTTATAGAAGTGCTACATGATTCCTTATCCTTTTGTGTTTAGGTCTAGTGGGGATAAGTCTGACTTGTTTTAGATTTGTTACTAGCATGGATGGATTTCCCAAAAGATTAAGCATTCATTTGAAGCCTGGGTTGTCACTGAGACTTTGGTAGCAATGCTCTTTTTTGAAGAGCTTTCATTTTTATATTGTTAAATTTGACTTCCTTTGACTCACAGGTCCCCACATTCTGAGTCTGGGACTAAAGCCATCATTATTATTTCTTTTTCTTTTGCCTAATCTTGAAATCTTCTTATAAGACTCATTTTTTCAAGTGGAATTCCTGGGGTTTATCCAGCCTTCTATATTGTCTGTGTAACAGGGATTGAAATGAATGATTATTCAGAACTTTTTCTACCACCTTGGTAGAGATTTTTAAAAGTAAGTACTTGTTACCAAGTCTCTCTGTTCCTAATGAAGGATTTAGAAAAAAGATCTACAAGAGACCCAGTGGCTAGATGGAGACTTGGCTGTATTGAGGTAGATCTAGGATCTTAACCCCAAATTCTCTCCTTCCCTGGCTTTCACCACATAGCCATGTGGTATTGCTTTCTTTCTCACTCATGCATATAGTTCATAGAATACTTTGGAGTCTGCCCTAGCCTGATTCTGACACTGGCAAATTCCATAATGTATTCTAGATCTGAGACCATTCAGGAACACTGGACAGGAACCAACAGTAGCATCTGTTTTAGAAAGCCATGTCTTTCCCCTCCATTGTTCTGTGTCCTGTTGGCAGATGAACACATTCCCCTTTGACAGTTTCCTTTGGCTCCTTTAGAGCCTTACTAATTCTCCATTTGCCATCTGGGTGCTTTCCTATTGTTGTCAAGTGGCTTTTACCATTGCTGCTTTTCTTCTTTTTTTTTCCCCCCCCTGCTTTAAACATTCATACTTTACCTCTGTCGTCTTGTTTTTTCTTGCTCATATTTGAGCAGTATTTATGCTCAGTGTATAGTCTCATCCTAACTTTTCTTTTTAAGTGTTTAGGGTGTATAGTGGTGAAACTATCAGCTCTTATAGTCGCAATGGCAAACATTTAATACCACTCTTCATAACCTGAGCACGCTTTTGTTACTGTTCTCACATTTCAGGCCTCAGTAGTTGCTGTAAGTTCCCCGTGGTATTACAAAAGCCTAGTCAGATACTCAATCCTTGTATCCACTGGGATATCATAGATTGCAAAGGTCAGATTTTCCCTTCTGTGAAATTGCACAGTTTTACTCTTTAAGAAATATTGTATGCTTGGCATACTAGTTCAACAAGAGAAAAAATTCCATACTCAAGTAACTTATTTCCCTTACTTGCAAATATTCACTTGAAAATATTCACAGGTCCACAGGGATGATTCACAGATTTTCTAACCCATCCAGAAAGTGAATGAATAGGGTGCTTAAAATTCTGTTTCTTCACTGTATCTTTCTTACCCTGGGGTCATGTCTAACAGTATTTATAACACATTTATCTTTGTATAGTGTACATTTATGTTTTCAGAAAGTATGCTGGGCATTTCAAATCAAGCAAATGGAATACTTCCATTGAGTGTTTTCAGCAACTTGATTTAATTCAACATAATTTTCATCTTTATAGCTTGGAGGCAGGAATTGCACTTTCTTCTCAACTCCACATCACTATTCCCGTAATAAAAGTTGAACAGCCCTGTTTTCTTGGAAGTGACTGGGAGAGGTCAATGGAGTTTCTCAAATATGTTTAATCCCATGAGGGCATTCAACCCTAAAATAATAATAATCTCACTTTCTCCTTCCTAAGATTAATTTCTCCTTCCTTCTCTGGTCCTAGGTTTTAGTCAGCTCTTTCCTTGATTGCTTTTTTGAATTCCTTCTCTCATACATCACATAGATCTCAGCTTTTCTCTGTGTGCAAGTGGTTCAGGATTTTCTGCTCCTCTGAACTGTGTTAATGCTCTGGTTTCATCCTATCCTGTTTATTCCTGGATGGTTTATAGTGGGCTTACGCTCTCATTGTCCTACTAACCCTCTAAGAGTAGTTGACTCTCCATGATTTGGGAGTGGTATTTGATGGTTGACTCATTTGGGCTAGGAAGGGCATATCATAAAGAGAGAAGGGCAAGAACAAAAACTTGGAAGAGAGACTGACAGGATCCATTTAGTCACACTTGGATGAAATGGCAGAATTTTGAAATTTAGAGCAAAATCCTCTTTTGTAACACGGGGCGGGGGGTGAATAGATAGCCTTAAACTTTTTCTGATACCTTTCCCCAAGATTTTTTTCATTGTCCCAGTTATGATTTGAAGTCCCATTTCCAGACTGCATGAGTTGTACATAGGCTATAATAATCTTTAGAAGACTACCTTTTAGGCATCTCTTTGCTTTATGTGTAACTCCCACTTACTATTCCTCTGGTATAATGATTCTGCTATACACTCCCACATAGTAGCTTTCCTTTCTTTTACAAATGCATTGGCTTACCAATATGCAGCTGGGAGAATATTTCCTATATGTGAGACATTTGTTCATGGAGTTTGATTCTGTTTTGGGAACACAAAAGCAATATATGCGTGAATGCTGAAATAAAATTCCAAGAATCAATTTTGAATAGTGCTATGATTTAGTATGGCTTGATGGTGTGTCCTAAGGGTTCATGAATCAGAACATGGTCTTCAGTTTGATGATGAAGATGGTTCAGTGAATAACTGCATGAACTCCTGCATCACATTGCTGAATTGAGTGATGGGAAGGTGGTTTTAACTGAGACATAATCAAGTTACAGATTGTATTCCCTGAGAAGGAACTGATATAGTTCTTATGTGAGTCTTTCCAAAACATTGCCAGGCTATTGGGAATTTCATCCTGTGAGACTTCAAGTGAGACAAACCTATTTTTTTTCTAAATTACCCAGCTTCTAGCAATTTGTTATTTGAAAACTGACTAATGCAATTGTCTATGTGGATGAGTGGCTTAGGTCTATAAGATGGTTTGTCAAACCATCTCATCTTTCTTTGGTGGCTTAGAGGGTCTCTCAAGGCATTGTCTTTCCACCTGTTCACTTATGCTGTTGTATATTGATGGTTCTCTTTTCCTGCTCAATTTTTAGAGTCCATGTGAAGAAGAGTCCTTGAATCCTATACCAATTAGTCGATTTGTGGGAAAGAGCAAGTTAATGAATAAGAACAAGGACTCGTATCAGATTGCTAAAGTTGACCTAGACCATCACTTTTTAGTCTTAACGCCTTCATCCAGTTACCTAATCATCTATAACCCCAATTTCTTCATTAGCAAAATACGAATAGCAATGGAAAATTTCTCATTATATCACTGTGTGAAGTGTGTTAACACACATACACACATACAATGTTTAGAACAACATTGTGGTGGAGTAATTTCAAGCTCCTGTTATTATTTTTAATTATATTATTTATTTATTATTATTTTATTCATTTATTTTTTTGGAGTGTCACAAGATCTCAATAATATATAATTGCTTAGAAGTAACTTTCTAGGACAAAGGGCACAGTAGATTATGGCTAACCATCAGTTGATCTCTTTCTTCTTTTTCTTTTTCTTTTATTTTTCCAGTTCAGGAGCTTGAACTTAGGGTCTGAGCACTGTCCTTGGACACTTTTTGTTCAAGGCTAGAGCTCTGCCACTTGAACTACAGCACCACTTCTGGCTTTTTCTTTGTATGTGATATCAAGGAATTGAGCCCAGGGCTTTGTGTATGCTAGGTGAGCACTCTACAACTAGGCTACACTCCTGGCCAATTTCTTTCTTCTTTATGATATTCTTTAATCCCTCTGTAGCATAGAAGTATTGGGTTATCATATTGTCTTCCAAGAAGATACCATATACCATGAAAGGTAATTAAATGATGCTTTTCTGGGAAAGCTGTGTTTTTGTTTCTTTCAACAAAAACATTTAGAAATAAATATTTAGAAAATATTTTGTACACCCTTGTGGTGTACTCTCATATGTGTCTGTTATATTCCTTGCTGTATTCTAGTCACCTCACCCTAGGATAATAATCGTAGACAAGTAAGTCATATTCAATTTGTATTTCTCTTATATAATCCCAGGATCTAAAGGAATAGAAGCCTAACGAAGAAGCCTTGCTGGTGTTTTTTTCTTCCCTTGTAGGTTGTGGGGCTTTTATTCAGGGCCCAAGCACTGTCCCTGAGTTTTTTTTCTTTTTCTCAAGGATAGTACTGTATCATTTTGAGCTCTACTTTTGGTTGTCTGGTGGTTAATTGGGGATAAGAATTTCTTAGACTTTCCTGCCTGGGCTGGCTTCTAATCATCTTCTTCAGCTCTCAGGTTCTACAGTAGCTAGGATTACCAGCACTGCTGTTGATAATATTGTATTCATAGGATATGTGAAGGTTCAACACTGAACCCTTTGTGATAGCTATTATAATTTACATATATTAATTTATGTACCTTAGACATTTTTCAGAGGAAAATTAGCTAGATAATTTTGGGACAAAAAGTTTTGATATCTACTCCTTAGGTTTATGAATCTTTTCCTTTTTTTCATGAATGGATTTTCTTTATCAGAACAAAGTTTTTTTAAGGTGGATTACAATTTATTTTTTATTTTATTTTATTTTTGGGATGATGTATAGAGGGGTAACAGTTCCATTTGTCAGGTAGTGAGTTCATTATTTCTTGAACATTGATTTTCTCCCACTTTCCCATGATTTTCTCCCACTTTCCCTCCCCTAACCACTCATCTTGTTTTTCCACTTCCCTTTCCTATTTCAAATAAACCATATATACAATATATCAGGTACCAAAGTCACATATAGTATCAATAGGGGATAAATCATAAGGGTGGAAAAAAAGAAAAAAAGTAATAACTTCACATAATACATTAAAAACAACAACCACAAAGATAAACATTTTGTTTCCACATACTGGAGTTCATTTCACTTAACCTCTTCTTATTTGGCCATATATACATAGCTTTTGAGCTACTGTGATCTTCTGCTAGGAAAATCCTAGACATATACTAGTTATTGCAATTGAGGGGAATCCATGGAGCCTATATTTCTTTGGGTTTGGCTTTCTTCACTTAATATGATTTTTTCCAAGTCTTTGCATTTCCTTATGAATGGAACAATGTCATTCTTTCTGATGGCAGCACAGAGTTCCATTGTGTAGAAATACCACATTTTTTAAAAATCCATTCATCTACTGAGGGGTGTCTGGGTAGGTTCCATATCTTAGCTATGGTAAATAGTGCTGCAATGAGCATGGTTGTGCTGGTAGCTTTAGTATGTCCTTGTTTATGTACATTTAGATAAATACCCAGGAGTGGGATTGCTGGGTTATAGGGGAGCTCTATGTTTAGTCTTTTGAGGGACTACTACACTGCTCATCAGAACAAACTCTTAATTTCAATTTTATTATATCTCAGTTTGGACATTGCTTATATTATGTACTTTATAAAAAGTATTTTACCCCTTTCTTTCCTTTTCTGGGTTCTACTTATAGCTTAATACTATCTGTCCTTTATGGCAGGAAAACCTAGGAGTCTGTAAGCAGTTATTTCTCTGAACAGTAATTGCACTAGTGGTCAGTTCAATATCTTCTCAGATGAGACTTTAAAGCATAGATCTTCTAAGACCTTACAGAAGCTGGTCAAACTTCTCCAGTTCTGTAGACATGTAGAACTGTCTAGTACTGTTGAGTCTCCTGCATCTAGATAGAGCTGGAGATCCTACAGTGGAAGCATCTACTTTTGGAATTTTCTTCATTTAGCACCCTGTCTAGTGGCTTGAATTTGCAGCTTGAAACTGGAAAAAGACCAGTCAGCATTTCATGTTGCAATAAAATTGAAGGTTGATTTCTACTGTCCATCCAACTTTCAATTTAATTTTAGCTTTTCCTCTAGGTTATTATAGTTCTGCCAAGTATTGTTATTGTGTTTCCCTCTGATACAGAGAGAGACTTAAATGCTACAGACATTTTTGTCCTGTTGCTCATGTCAAAATGTCTGTGATGCTGAAACACTCTTGAGACTTTGGTTTCCAAAGCTGAAGACTGTGATAGGGTCTCTGACATTGGGACACTGAAATCAGTTTAATGGGAAAAGAGAGTTGTGTGACTTTCTGTTAAAAAAAAAACTTGAGCTGAATCAAGTGTACTTTGGCTGGGAGAAAGAGGACTAGAGCCAAGGTTATCTGAAAATATCCATCTGTACACAGTTGACCCCGTTCTGAAGAGAGCTTAAATAAATCCTTCTCCTTGGCTGATCCATCCTCATTTTCCATAATTTCTGCTATACGTTTACTTGAAAGTATTCATTTTGTTTTGTATTTAGAGGGAAGAAGATAGTATTATAAAATCAGAGTTTGGGCCTTTGAGAGCTAAAAGTGAACTAAGTATATTAAAAGTGGATAATGAAATCTCCTGGGAAGAATTTCAAATAATTTATATTCATACTCTGTGTTCAAGAAGTGGATTGAAGAATCTATTAATGAAAGAGGGGAAAGGAACCTGACAAATACTTCTTCGGCTAGAAGATCAAAGTCAACATCAATCATATGTTTTAGTATGAACTCTTGACATAATACAAATGACCCTCCCTCTCTATGGACTTGCTCCAGTCTAATCTCTTTCTATATATATTTAAATCATACATTTATAATCTTGTTATTTCTTCTCAATCAACAATTCATATCCAAAGCTTATCCTAATCTTCCCAATGAATGGCTTGTGTCTGCCTTTGGCATAATGTATTTACATTATATTCATTTTGATATCCTTACTGTTCACTTAGAGGTCTTTTTTTCCTCATCTGTAGTGTTTATAATGTAGATTTGAATATCATTCAACATATTATAGAATGAAAATTCATATCACAAATCATCTTTGCATGGTAAATTAATACCAGATAAATTCTGGAGACTTAGTAACATTGTTGTTTATATTTTCACAAGTTCAACTCCATTCCTAATTACGATTAACCCTAATTAGATGTTATACCACATTACAACTAAGTAGGTTATATATGATCTTTTTGGAACAGAAACAATCTATCCCTCTCCTCCCAGGAACTGCAAATAAACTTTTCAATGGCAGCCACCTTTGTGTCTATTCATAGATTTCACCACTTGCTGTTAATTTACAGATGTTCTTAATGATACTTCATATTTTCAATTTAGTTACTCTTTTATATTCTTAATTCTATCGTGTAGTTTGTAGGTCTGATTATTTCCCTTCAGTGAAGAACAAGTTTTTTCCTTCAACTCTCTAATTCATACATTGATTGCAGATAAATATTCTATAAATATTATTCCTATTGTGAAAAATGGACTTCATCAACTTACCATATTTACTAGATAGAAAAAAATCCTAATTAACAGTCCTTCATAGTATGGATTTTTCCCTTCTCTCTTGACGAAGTTGAATTTGACTTTTCCATTGTAGGATAAAAAGTTTCTCTCCAAAGAACTATGAAACTTTATGGCCATACATTCTGTCCTGCTTCAATTATTTAGATGTCATTAAATAGTAAGCTTCTCAATGAGAGTTTAGATCTTACTTTGTCCTTTTCCATAGTGATTAGAGAGGAGCCTTAAAATTACTAGGTGGGCAGGACACTGGTGGCCTGTAATCCTAGCTGCTCAGGAGGCTGAGAGCTGAAGATCATTGTTGAAAGCCAACCTGGGCAGGAAAGTTTGTGAGATTCCTATCTATAATACACTACCAAAAAAGCCAGAAATGGAAGTATGGCTTAAGAGAGAGTACTAGCCTTGAGCAAAGGCTAGGGCTGTTCAGACACCATGCCCTGAGTTCAATCCCTAGGATCAGCACACATGCTCACACACACACACACACGCACACACATGCACACACACATGCACACACATGCAAAAAGAACTAGTTGAGATATTACTTTTAATAGGACAGAACATCAAAGTGCTTCAGCAAGAATCTTGGGGCCATCTGTAAGAAAATAAAGATTTGTTTTTGACAAGTATGTTTCAATTAAACAATTAAAGAAATATCCATATTGCCAAATATACCTGAGTTCTCCCGGTGCTTTCGACTTATACATTAATGTTTTAAAAAGGGTTGGGCAAATGCAATGTGTTCTATGTAAGAAAGGAGACAAAGTGAGACAAATTAAGCTGTTTATAGAAAAGTCAAATAAATCTAAGGCACAGAAATAGCCTAATACATCATGGGCTCCCACACACCACAGACTTTGAGAGGGCAGCCACATTCTCTTGCCTGGAGCCAATGAGGGGGCAGAGCAGTGGAAAGTCTGATTTATTACCCTCCATTGAGTAGACTGAATGCTCTTTAGTTACTCACCAAGTGTGATCAGGGCAGGTGAGAGAAAGTAAGAAATGGAGTCTCAGCAGCAGAAAAGGTATGAGAGGTCATTTGGTTCAATCTCCTGTCCATAGCTGGTCCTTTCTAAATAATACCGCCATATGGCTTCTGTTGAACATCCCACCGAGAGTGAGAGTGAAGATTGCTCTGTAGTAGCATCTCATTTTACTTCAGGAAAGCTAATTGTTAGGAAAATCCCTCTGTCTATTGAGCTGAAATATGCTTCCTGCTTCCTATGACGCTAATCCAGTGGCCCTAATTTTATCCTCTAGAGTAATACAGAATAAATTTGATTCATTTTTTTAGGAATTGCCCTAATATTGCTCAAGATCTCTTTCGTGTTCCTTTAGAGTCTTTTCTGAAGGATAAAACAGAAATCTTCATTTCTTATAAACCAAGTCCAAAGCACTTTAATTACTTCTTCTCATTGGCTTTCATATTATTTGCAACTCACATATTAACTTGTGAGCATTTCTGTTTCCCATTGCCTTCCATGCCTTGTGCTGAACCGAATTGCTAATCTTTTCACTTCTATTCTGACTCTTCTAGCCATCTTTCTCAAGACCCACCTCAGGATTTTGATGGCTCCTTCAAAAATAAGTTCCAAAAGATGGAGGTGACAGTATGGCTCAATGTGGTAGAACAGTAGCCTTGAGCTGAGAGCTCAGGAACAGCACCCAGGCTGAGTTTAAAAAAAAAGTTCCAAAAGAGAAAAGGGAGATGAGGAGTAACATTATCTGTTTTGTAAAGTAGATATGCAATAATTGTACAATAATTATATGTACTTGAATACAATGTGACAATTTCTTTGTATGTAATGGGTGATTATCAAATCAGATCAAGCACCATTTTAATTTCCTTAAAAATGAATCATTTCCTGGGGTAAGTAACTCAAACTCTACTCCATTAGATCTTTACTAAAATAAATGGTAAATTTTTGGGATGGGCCCTAGCCCTACTGTACCATAGAATATCAACACTTATTTTAACCATGTCACTGTATTTTGGTAAATGTTATTTTTAAAAATTTAATCTCCTGTTAAGGCCTCCCTTTTTTCTTGCTTGTGGGGTTCAAAGCCTGTTGGAACCCTTTGGGTTCCCTTTGGGAATCTGGGGTGATTATAGTTTCTCTTGATTATGCCAGTATAGTTCTCTGAAGGCAATCACAAATTATAATTTGGTGACTGAAAGCTGAAGGTCATGACTTACTAACAGGGTCAAGTCAGCTAGGGTCTTCAGGACCTCACTCCCTGAATCTCATGTGTTTACTGGCACAAGCAGATGCAGTTCCCCTAAATACTAGACAGAGCACTTGACTTTTGTTACAAAATGTTGTCACACTAGTTTTTGTCCTCTCTCTCTCTCTCTCTCTCTCTCTCTCTCTCTCTCTCTCTCTCTCTCTCTCTCTCTCTCTCTCTCCCCCTCTCTCTCTCTCTCCCTCTCTCCCCCTCTCCCTCTCCCTCTCCCTCTCCCTCTCTCCCCCTCCCCCTCCCCCTCCCCCTCCCCCTCCCCCTCCCCCTCCCCCTCCCCCTCCCCCTCCCCCTCCCCCTCCCTCTCCCTCTCTCTCTCTCTCTCTCTCTCTCTCTCTCTCTCTCTCTCTCTCTCTCTCTCTGTCAGTCCTGGCTTGAGCTCAGGGCCTAAGCACTGAGCTTTCTCAAGGCTAGAGCTCTACCACTTGAGCCACAGAACCACTTCCGGTTTTTTTCCATGTATGTGGTACCGAGGAATCGAACCCTGGTCTTTGTGCTTGCTAGGCAAGCACTCTACCACTAAACTCCTGCCCCCCTCTCTTTTTTTATCCTTCCCAATCCCTTAAGAATTCTCTACTATTTGATTCTGTTACGAGTAAACATTTCTATAATCTTTTATTTACTGGGTGCAACATTCATGTCTTTCAGATTTAGGTAACATTACTAAACCAAATAGAATAGAATGAGGAGGCGGTACCTTAGATCTGCAATTTAAGACTATTCTTCAGATAGACATGGATATTCTATCTAGATTATGTAAGTTCCAATGTCCACCCTTTGTGAAAACATATGTCACAGTTACTAGTCAGCAAATATGCCTTCATTTTTCCTACAAGTGTTCTTAAGTGTCTTCACCATAGCTGTGCTCATGTTTGGTGGTGGTATGACTATGCCATATCGCACCAAATTTCCTGAACAGAAAGAGAAGGAAGCCAGAAAGGGAATGAGCCCACAATGGTTGCTGAAAATTGCCATGTTTTCTTCTTTACATGAAAACTACTCAATGGAGATTCAAGTAAAATATAATTAATAATATTATTTGTCTGTGACTTTTAGAAACTGTTAAAAACTAATTTTGGACATGCAATTAGTGGGGATTTTTTTGTCCTTTGAAAGTCATCCGTAGAGTATTTTGTGATATGACTTATTGTGGAAAGCTATTTATTCAGCTCTTTATCATGCATCCAGATTTCTGAGGAGTACTAAAAAAATCCCTGTATGTGAAAATAGTGTTCATGACAAGTGCTTTTTGTGATGTTGAAAATCTTATGTATCTGAATTCTCCAGCACAAGAGCCACATCCATCTACTGAACACATGAAACATAGCAGGTGCACCTAGCGACAGATTCTTAAATCTTTACCTTTAAATAGCAATGAGTCCTTAATGGCTACCATATTGGATAGCACAATTGTAGAATTTCAGACTTATAATGAGCAACATTTATTTATTCAGATGCTTCTTTCTTTGTTTCATTTTTGGAATAACTAGTAGTATATAGGGAGATTTAAAACAATTGGTATGCCTCACTTATCATAGGATCATTTTTATTCTTAGAGCTGTTTAAAGACTGCTTTTCTTGGTGTATGTAGATATTTCTACATATACAGACTTTTTAGAACAGAAATTTAAGATTCGGCATGGCACTCAGGAAGAAAGAATTATTCTAGCTACATATGGCAAAATTTTTGCTAAACAATTAAAGGCATAGATTTTTTTTAACCCTCTTGTTTAGTTTACCTATTCTTCACATTGCATTCCACCAACCAATTCTTCACCCTTTCCATTTACACAGGACAAGGTCTTGAAGTTTCAGATACTTGACACAATCTGGACAGGTAGAGAAATGTTTTCAATTAGAAAAGTGCAAGATGTTAACAATTAGTGCTTACTACAAGAACACATAAATTATTTAAAGGCTGAAATCTAAGAATGTTAGAAAGGTAAAAACCCATTGCTTTACCAATTACCTGATAGGGTTAGAAGACAAAAAGTTTATTATTGAAAGGTATAATGTAACAATGTCTTGAATCTACATTTTTTATTAATATATTTTCATTGTAATTAATACAGGAGTTACATTATATTCGCCAATAGAAGGTGCGTTACTTCACATACATTGATACCCTTTCACATGTCTTGGTCCCCATTTCCCTCCCCCCACCCCAACCCCTCAACTTGTTTTCCCCACTTCCCTATCCAATTACAAATAACCAAATATGAATATATCCAATATATCAGATAACAAAGTGAAATACTGTAACAATATGAGATAAACAAGGGACAGCAAAAGAGATGACAGATAACATAGTACATTAAGGACAACAATCACTCATTATATGGCTTTTGTTTCTATATCCTAGAGGTCCTTTCATTTAGCGTCATACTGTATGGCCTTTGTATCTAGGTTTTGCTCTATTGCATGTCTCTGCTAGAAGAGCCCAAGATTTCTACTGATTATGACAAATGAGGGAAACCATTGAGCCTAAGTTCCTTTGAGTCTGGCTCACTTCACTTAATATTATTTTTTCTAAGTCTTTCCATTTCCTAACAAATGGGGTGATGTCATTCTTTCTGACAGCAGCATAGAATTCCATTGTGTATAAATACCACATCTTGCTGATCCACTTATCAACTGAGCATCATTTGGGTTGGTTCCCTATCTTTGCTATGGTAAATAGTGCTGCAATGAACATCATTGTGCTAGTGGATTTAGTATGTCCTTGTTTCTGGACTATTGGGTAAATGCCAAGGAGTGGAATTGCTGGGTCAAAGGGGAGCTCTATGTTTACTAATCTTTTGAGGAACAGCCATACTGCTTTCCATAGTGGTTGAATGAGTTTGCACTCCCACCAACAGTGTACCAGTGATTCCCTCCTGGCCACATCCCCTCCAGCATCTGTTGTTACTAGATTTCTTGATCATGGCCATTCTAACTGAAGTAAGGTGGAATCTTAAAGTTTTTATTTGCATTTCTTTTATGGCCAGAGATGTTGAGCATTTCTTTATGTGTCCATAGGCCGTTCTTAATTCTTCTTCATTGAAGCCTCTCTTTAAGTCTTTGGCTCATCTTTTAATGGGATGGTTGTTACTTTGGAGATTAATTTTGGAGTGATTTAATTTTTTGAGTTGTTGATATATTTTAGATATGAGTCCTTTGTCTGTTTGTTGTATGGTTAGTGAAGATCTTCTCCCACTCTGTAGGCTTCCTATTAATTTACTAGCTATGTCCTTTGCTCTGCAGTTTTATGCAGTCCCACTTATCCAGCCTTTCTCTGATTTGTTGTGATTCTTGGTCCTTATTAAGAAAGTTTTGACCTGTGCCAAGGAGGCCTAGTGTATCTCCTATTTCTTCTTGTAAAGTTTTCAGTGTGTTGGATTTTACCTCAAGGTCTTTGATCCATTTAGAATTAATTCTAGTGCAGGGTGACAAAGAAGAATCCAACTTTACTTTTCTTCAGATGCTTAACCAGTTCTGCCAGCACCACTTATTGAAGTGGCTGTCTTTTTCCATTCTATTTTTTTTGGCTCCCTTGTCAAAGATTAGGTAGCCATAAGTCTGTGATTCAATATCTGGGTCATCAGTTCTATTCCATTGGTCTTCAGGCCTGTTCTTGTGCCAGTACCAAGCTGTTTTGTTCACTATAGCTCTGTAATAGAGTCTGAAGTTTGGTATTGAAATTCCTCCTGTGCTGTTCTTTCTGCTAAGAAGTGTTTTTGCTATACGGGGTCTTTTATTATTCCATATAAAATTTTCGATTGCCTCTTCCATTTTTTTAAAGGATGACATTGGGATATTGATGGGTATTGCGTTGAATTTGTAGATAGCCCTTGGCAAGATTGTCATTTTCACTATGTTGATTATTCCAATCCAGGAGCATGGGAGGTTTCTCCATTTCCTCAGTTCTGCTTTAATTTCCTTTTTCAGGGTTTTAAAGTTTTTATCAAAAATTTCCTGTACATTCTTAGTTAAGCTAATTCCTAGGTACTTTATTTTCTCTGAGGCTTTTGCAGAAGTGGTTGCTTTACTCATTGCTGTCTTGTTCCTCTCATAATTGGTATATAGGAAGGCAGTTGATTTTTGAGGGTTAATTTTATATCCTGCTACCTTTCCAAAGTTTTGAATCACATCAAGGAGCTTTGGAGTGGAGTCTGTAAGATTCTTTAAATACACAATCATGTCATTTGCAAAGAGGGATAGTTTTACTTCCTCTTTCCCTATTTGGATCCCCTTTATGCTTGCTTCTTGCCTTATTGCACTGGCTAGGAATTCTAATACTATGTTAAAGAGGAGTGGAGAGAGTGGGCATCCTTGTCTCATTCCTAATTTTAGAGGGAATCGTTTTAGCTTTTCGCCATTAAGTATAATATAGCTGTGGGTTTGTGATACAAAGCCTTTATTATATTGAAGAATGTTTCATGGATTTCTAGTTTCTCCAGAGCTTTTAAGATAAATGGGTGTTGGATGTTGTCAAATGCCTTTTCTGCATCTATTGAGACAATCACGTGATTTTTGTCCTTGCTCCTGTTGATGTGTTGAATTATATTAAATGATTTGCATATATTGAACCAGCTTTGCCTCCATGTGATGAATCGTATTTGATCATAGTGTATAATTTTTTGGATAAGTTGTTGTAGACAGTTGGCCAGTATTTTGTTGAGAAGTTTTGCATCGATGTTCATCAAAGAAATGGGTCTATAGTTCTCTTTCTTTGATGAATCTCTGTCTGGTTTGGGGATGAGGGTTATATTGGCTTTATAGAATGAGTTTGGTAAAGAGCCTTCATTTTCAATTTGTTGAAGAGCTTGAGGAGTACTGGTGTGAGCTCTGCTTTGATGACCTTATAGAATTCAGCTGTGAATCCATCTGGCCCTGGGCTTTTCTTAGGTGGAAGGTCTCTTATTGCTATTTCTATTTCAGTGCTTGAAATAGGTCTGTTTAGTTGGGTTAGTTCTTCTTGCTTCAGTCTGGGTATGTTTATATTGGCTAGAAATTCATCCATTTCTTCTAGATCCTCAAATTTGTTGGTGTAAAGCTTTGA
The DNA here is from genome assembly GCF_031878675.1 of Megascapheus bottae. Classification (NCBI taxonomy): domain Eukaryota; kingdom Metazoa; phylum Chordata; class Mammalia; order Rodentia; family Geomyidae; genus Megascapheus; species Megascapheus bottae. The sequence continues at coordinate 17,622,311 of NC_143522.1, forward strand.
GAAGTATTCCCTCATGAAGGTTTGGATCTTGGTAATTTCTGTCATGATTTTACCATTTTCGTCTGTGATTTTGTTTATTTCAGTATGCTCCCTTCTTTTTTTTTTATAAGATTTGCTAAGGGTCTGTCAATTTTGTTAATTTTTTTAAAGAACCAACTCCTTTTGTTGATTCTTTTATAGTTTTTTGGATTCCAAGTCATTTAATTCTGTTTTGATTTTAATAATTTACTTCCTTCTACTGGGATTAGGGTTGGTTTGTTGCTCTTTTTCCAGGAGCTTAAGGTGACACATTAAATTGTTGGTTTGGGATTTTTCCAATTTGTTATTGTAGGCACTCAGAGATACAAATTTTTCTCTGAGTACTGCCTTTGCCATGTCCCAAAGGAGCTGGTATTTTGTGTGCTCCTTATTGTTAAATTTCATAAACTGTTGGATTTCTTTTTTGATCTCTTCGATGACCCATTTTTGACTCAACAATGTGTTGTTCAATCTCCATGAGTTACAGGGTTTTTGTTGGGAGATGGTTGTTCAGTTCCAGTTTGATGCCCTTGTGGTCTGAGAGAGTTCACGGAATAATTTCAGTGTTTCTAAATCTGCCCAGGTTTGTTATATGCCCTAAAATGTGGTCTATTTTGGAAAATGTTCCATTTGTTACTGAGAAAAATCATGTATTGTGTTGTTGCTGGGTGGAAAAATCTGCACATGTCTGTTAGATAACCTAGTTGGTCTATGCAGTTGTTCAAATCTAAGGTTTTTGTGTTGAGTTTTTGTCTTGTTGATCTGTCCATAGGTGAGAGTGGTGTGTTTAAGTCACCAACAATCACCGTGTTTCGATCTATGTATGGTTTCAGTGAAAGTAAAGTTTGCTTCATGAAGTTCGGAGCTCTGGGAGGAAAGATTCCTTTATTAGTATGTAGTAACTTTTGTCTTTTCTCACTAATTTTAGTTTGAAGTCTATTTTATCTGATATGAGGATGGCAACTCCAGCTTGTTTATGGGGGCTGTTAGCTTGATAAACTTTCTTCCAAACTCTCACTTTGAAAAATGTTTGTTTTTTGGGGTAAGATGTGGCTTTTGAAGACAGCAGAACGATGGATCTTGCTTTTTGATCCAACTAGATAGTCTATGTCGCTTAAGTGGAGAGTTAAGTCCATTGATACTGAGAGTCAGGATTGAGAAATATTTATTAGTTCCTGCCATTCTAAAAAACTTTCATTAAGACCTGTTTCTTGACAGTTCTTGTGGTACTTAGATGGTATGATTTTTAGGTGCTATTTCTTTCTCTATATTACATTTGTGTTGGTTTTCTATGTGTAGAACATCTTTGAGAATTTTCTGTAATGTTGTTTGGTTGCTACATAATGTTACAGCTTTTCCCTGGAATGGAATGTTTTTATTTTTCCCTCAGTTATGAATGAGAGCTTATCTGGGTACAGTATTCTTGGTTGGTAGTTATTTGACTTCAAGGCATGACATATATCCTTCCAATCTCTTCTTGCGTGCATGGTCTCTGCTGAGAAATCTGGGGTATTCTGATTGGTTTACCTTTATAGGTGATTTTTCTCTTCTCCCTGGCTGCATTTAAGATCCTTTCTTTGGTCTTTATTAATCCAGTTCGGATTATAATGTGGTGGTGGTATGTCCTTTTCTGGTCAGGTCTGTTTGGGGTTCTAAAAGCTTCTTGTATCTGGATGGGCCTGCCCTTCTGGATATTTGGGAAGTTCTCTGAGATGATTCCCTGACGTATATTTCCAATACCATTGACCTCTTTTTCCATACCCTCCTTAATACCAATTAGCCTTAAATTAGGCTACCTAATTGTATCTTGGACCTCCTGAAGCATTTTCTCATATTTATAGATTTGAATTGACTCATTTTCTGTTCTTTCTATAACAACTAAATTATCTTCATCCCTGGAAATTCTCTCTTCTGGGCTCTGGGCTTGCGCAGGCTCTGTGTGGCTCTGTCTGCAGCCAGCAGGTCTGCGCCACTGAGAGGCACTGTCTGCTCAGATTCAGAAGAGCTTTGTCTCCATGGCCACTCCATGGATGGCAGGGCTCCACGCTGTCTTTTCGCACCAGTATTCTGACTTTTTCCTCTTTGACTGAGATCTCTGTGGCGCTAAAGCTTACTCAGGATCAATCTTTGGTAAAGAACTATCCCCTATGCTGCCAGAACTTGCATCTTGGTGGAAGCTCAGAACGACTCACACTCTGAAAATTCATTTTTTAATATGCTCCCCACATTTCTTTTTGACTTTGGAGTCTATATTGTTTGGCATGCAGGTGTTGATTTACAGAGTGATATGTGTGTAGTTGTATGCTTATGTTTAGATATATACATATATACACATGTGTATATATAAATACTTCAAATATGTGTAGGCCAATCTGTATCTATACTGCCATTCTTCTTACATCAGAGTTTATATTCCACATTTCCTTATGAATACTTAATTCTTGCAGCAAGAAATCTGTCAGATTTATTACCTGTGTGTAGCTGTTAGGGGAACTGAATGTTTTATCTCCAACAATGAAGGAAGAACTAATAAAGCACAATAATTATACCCTGCCTTTGCAGGCCTGAGTATGGAGAATGTCTTCCTACCCTGGACTTCTTCTGGTACAGCTCTTCTGTAGCAGGAGAGGTTAGGTTGGTCTGACAGGCACAGCTCACTCATACACTGTCTCACAGTGAAAAATCTGGGATGCTGTAGGCCCTCACTCCCTTTGTTTCACTGCTGACAGATTTGAAGGATGGGCAAGATGACCAGAGTAATCTCCTAAGGATGTCTGTTTGGTATAATGAATTGATAAATGGTCAAGTGCTTTGAAAAGAAAAAGAAAAACATCTAAGTAAAGTTCTATTATTTTATGCCTCCAGATACATGGGGCTCATTTACAGGTGCAATTCTCTTGTTTATTTTTGACTAAGTTGGAAGAGGAACAATTAATTCTGGCCCTTGTAGTCTAAGTAATTACTGCTTACCCCATACCTTCCCAGGAAACTAGGCAGAATGCAAAGTAAAGGGAAATAGTGACCTGTGGGTGGTTTTTAGTGTTTGTAGCTACAAGCCACAGCACCCTAAATCCCTTTATGCCTGTGTTGCTTAACTTTCCTCAGCTAGCCATGATGGACGACAGTACTTGAGTTCAGAGAAAGGAACCCTGAGGCCTTTAGTGCATCACTGCACTAATAGATGGTGCATTTGTCTGACAGAGAGCAATTAATTCTTAGAGTAGCCTGATAGCAGAAGTTTCCAGAGCTTACTTTTCTTTGTGTCCTATAGCTATCTCATGATTCTCTTTGAAGTCAAATATTTATATATCTATATAATATTTATGGACCTATTTCTAGATACATATGCACGCAGACACAGATATAGAGATATACGGGGGGGGGGAGAGAGAGAGAGAGAGAGAGAGAGAGAGAGAGAGAGAGAGAGAGAGAGAGAGAGAGAGAGAGGAGAACAGAGTACAAATCTTTAATTTTTAGTCACTCAACTTCTGATGTATTTCCCCCTGGAAGAAAGCAGATATGCCCACCCCTTGCTCCTTCATCTCTGGCCCTCTTCCTTGTTCCCTTCATCCCTCTTTTCTTCCATTCCACTTCATAAAGATCATCTGAGTACCAGGCATCATGTTAGAGGGTAATAACTGATGGAGGAATGCATACAGTAAAAAGGTACATTCTGTAGGTCATAGTCTCTTCCATGTTGCTGTTCTTCCTCAAATGGCTCCTTTGGCTCCAATGCAAGTTCACAGAAAAGAGAGATGTTGATTTTAGTAGAGGGAGGGAGGCTTGCTGGAATCATGGAAGAACTGAGGAGAAAGACAGAAGCACAAATGGAAGCTAGGCATTAATAGATTTTTAAGTAACACATTTAAAGGTTGGCTGCTTTTGTGTTAAAACCATTAGACATGATTAACACTGTGGCAACTCCATAAATAAGAGCTTTAGTTCCTTTGAAAGAGTTCTGGGTGGTGGGTGGAGAGAGCAGAGGGAGAAACATAATGAGAGGGTAGGTGGAAAGGCAGGAGGGCACTTTCAATGTGTTTACTTGGGGACTTCCTTTCTTAACACGTAACCTAGCCAGTTCACCCTTCCTTTGTTATATGCCCAATGATGTTTTTTATTCTGGTTCTGTAATTGAGGGAGATTATAGTTTAGAAGTAATATTTAAAAATGGATTACCTAAATGTATACTGCTTATTATGTTGGCTTAGTACATTATGTGTATAGGTTGTAAGGTATTTTAAGGATTAGGTTGTAATTAATTTTTTATCACTTTATTTTTTTTACATGGTTTCTTATGCCTATTGGCTTGCCATAGTCTCTAAAAAAGAATTTTCTAAAGATACATGAGAATGTTTACCTAATAGCTAAGAAATATTTCTTGGTATAAATCATGTGGAACAAATCCAGATGAAGATAAAGCTACAGTGCAGGAAAAGGACAGTTTTCCCAGTCATGAATTTCTGTATTCTATACAAGTCTACATTAAGACTGCTTGAATTTACTCTAATCTTTTAAAACTTGGAAGTAAGAGGTGATAGAATTTGTCTTCATTTAAACATAAAGGAATGTTCAAGATGCCATTGTATACATTTCATAAATATCTCTCCAATTGATCATAAGGGAGTTTTTTATTATGCCAGTTACTTTTTACATTAAAATATATTTAACTTGAGGACTTCACTAGATTAATGCAGTATTTTGATGGCACCCTGTAAAAGCTCTTATGTTGATGTCTATGAATAAAAGAATCAATGTTGATAACTTAAGAGTCAAAATACCAAGTCCAAAACCTAAAAAGAGACTGTGCAGATGGAAAGTTTCTGAGATTATCTGGATTTAAGACAAATCATCTACTACTTTTGTAATTATTAACAATGTTCACTTTTACCAGAGTCATATACTGTCATGAAAGAACAAAGACAAGAAATCCCTCCCACTCTGTGTTTTAAAAACTGCTCAGCACAAAGCAAGGTTTCCCTTTTGGCTTAGAAAGCAGGCCAGTTTTATTCTTTATCTCCCAAATGATTAGCTCAGTTCTTTAGTCCTCATCAAATGGGACTAAATGCTTGTTAATCAGGTCATGGAATGCCAGCCAACCTCAGCACAGTCTACCCACATTCATTGATATCCTTTCACAATGAAATAGCCTATGTGCAGATTCAATCATTCCACCTTTTCATCCTGCCTTCTGTATACCTGGCTCTAGGTAACCGTGTCCAGTTCTCTCTCCAAAAGAAAATCCTTCCTACCCGAAACACTTGTAGATCTCATTGTCAGAATTTTCTTCCTTTTTAAGTAGTCTCTCTTCTTCAGTGGATCCCTGCTTTTCAGTGAAGTCTTTTCTTACCAAGTCGAGATTTGTTTCTATTTAGCATCTGTTTACCTGTCAAATAAAGGGTCTTAAAGCACTCAGAGAAATGAAAACAGCATTCTAAAAGGTTTCATTAAAATAACTCAGATATAATTTCTCTCTCTCTCTCTCTCTCTCTCTCTCTCTCTCTCTCTCTCTCTCCCTCCCTCCCTCCCTCCCTCCCTCCTTCTCTCTCTCTCTCTCTCTCTCTTTCTCTCTCTCTCTCTCTCTTTCTCTCTCTCTCTCTCTCTGCCAATTCTGGGGACTGAACTTGGGGCATGAGCACTTTCCTCAAGTCTTGTCCTCTATCACTTGAACCACAGCACGACTTCCAGCTTTTCAATGAATATGGTGCCTAGGAATTGAATCTGGGGCTTTGTACATGCTAGGCAAGCACTCTACCACTAGACCAAACTACTGGCCCTAGTTTTTCTCTTTTTTTTCCCTTTCTCCTTCCCTCTCTCCTTTCCTCCCTCTCTTCCTCCTTCCTCCCTTCCTTTTTCTTTCTCTTTCTCTCCCTCCTCTCTTTCCCTTCCATCTCTATATCCTTTCTTCCCTCCTTCTCTCCCTCTCCCTCTTTCCTTTCTCTCCCTCCCTTCCCTTCCTCTCCTCCCTCCCCCTCTCCCTTCCCCTCTTCTCCTCCCTCTCCCTTCCCTTCATCTCCTCCCTCTCCCTCCCTCCCTCCCTTCCTTCCTTCCTTCCTTCCTTCCTTCCTTCCTTCCTTCCTTCCTTCCGTCCGTCCTTCCTTCCGTCCTTCCTTCCTTCTTCCCTTCCTCCTTTCCTTTTTCCCTCCCCTCCTTCCCTCCCTCCCTCCCCTCCCTTCCTTTCTTGTATCTTGAAATCATGGGCTTACAAAAACTCTGGTTCTCTAAAGAAATTTATTCTCAAAAACTCCCCAATACTCTCTATAGGTGGCCTATATTCTTTTTCACCTTGGATGTAAACCAAGGTGAAAATTTGGGGTCCTCATTATATTCTTGTGCACCGGGTACAGAATAGAATTTAGGCATCAGGGACTTGTTTCCAATACTTTATAGGTTGGAATGAAATGACCAGTGCGTCCCTAAATCCATGATTTAAATTGACAAACAAATTAGCCAAAGGCAGACACATTTTATTTTTTATTTTATGTGCACAGAGGCTTCACAGGCGTGGTGGCTCATGCCTGTAATCCTAGCTACTCAGGAGGCTAAGATCTGAGGATCAAGGTTCAAAGCTGGCCCAGGCACAAAAGGACCTGAGACTCTTATCTCCAACTAACCACTACAAAAATGGGAAGTGGGGCTTGGCTCGAGGGTCGGGAGGTAGCCTTGAGCTGAAGAGCTCAGGGATAGTGCCCATGCCAAGTTCAAGTTCCAGGACCCACCAAAAAAAAAATTCCAAAAGTTGGGGAGACCTAGGGCCTTGTATACCATTTTAATGAGAAGTAATATAATTATGGCAATGTAGCTATACAAAGAAAAAATAATTTAGTCTCCTTAGGGCAGTAAATTGGAGAAGAATGACTAGGAAATACAAGTTAAATAAGCATTGTTTGCATAGGTTTGTTATGCAAACAAGTCACTTTTTTCTTGTACAAAAAAATAGAAAAAATTTCTACAAGAAAAATATGTGCCCGATGACATGATTTTGTATTTAAAGAATCCTATAGACTCTACTCCCAAGCTCCTTGAGGTGATTAAAAACTTTGGAAGGGTAGCAGGGTATAAAATTAACCCTCAAAAATCAACTGCCTTCCTCTACGCCAATAGTGAGAGGAATGAGACCACAATCAGGAAACGAACTCCTTTCGCAATAGCCTCAAAGAAAATAAAGTACCTAGGAATTAGCTTAACTAAGAATGTACAGGAAATTTCTGATGAAAACTTTAAAACCCTGAAAAAGGAAATTAAAGCAGAACTAAGGAAATGGAAAAACCTCCCATGCTTCTGGATTGGAAGAATCAACATTGTGAAAATGACAATCTTGCCAAGGGCTATCTACAAATTCAATGCAATACCCATTAATATCCCAATGTCATTGTTTAAAGAAATAGAAGAGGCAATCCAAACTTTCATATGGAATAATAAAAGACCCCGTATAGCAAAAACCCTTCTTAGCAGAAAGAACAGCGCAGGAGGAATTTCAATACCAAACTTTAGACTCTATTACAGAGCTATAGTGAGCAAAACAGCTTGGTACTGGCACAAGAACAGGCCTGAAGACCAATGGAATAGAACTGAGGACCCAGATATTAAACCACAAACCTATGGCCACCTAATCTTTGACAAAGGAGCCAAAAAAAAAAATAGAATGGAAGAAAGATAGCTTCTTCAACAAGTGGTGCTGGCAGAACTGGTTAAGCACCTGCAGAAAACTAAAGTTGGATTCTTCTTTGTCACCCTGGACTAGAATTAACTCCAAATGGATCAAAGACTTGGAGGTAAAAGCGGACACTCTGAAAACTTTACAAGAAGGAATAGGAGATACACTAGGCCTCCTTGGCACAGGTCGAAACTTTCTTAATAAGGACCAAGAGTCACAACAAATCAGAGAAAGGCTGGATAAGTGGGACTGCATTAAAGTGCAGAGCTTTTGTATGGCAAAGGACATAGCTAGTAAATTAATTAGGAAGCCTACAGAGTGGGAGAAGATCTTCACCAACCAAACAATGGACAAAGGCCTCATATCTAAAATATATCAACAGCTCAAAAAATTGAGTCACTCCCAAACTAATCTCCAAAGTAATAACCATCCCATTAAAAAATGGGCCAAAGGCTTAAAGAGAGTCTTTTCTGAAGAAGAAACAAAAATGGCCTATAGACACATGAAGAAATGCTCAACATCTCTGGTCATAAAAGAAATGCAAATCAAAACAACGCTAAGATTCCACCTCACTCCAGTTAGAATGGCCAGGATCAGGGAAACTAATAACAACAGATGCTGGAGGGGATGTGGCTAGGAGGGATCACTACTACACTGTTGATGGGAGTGCAAACTCATTTAACCACTATGGAAAGCAGTATGGCAGTTCCTCAAAAGACTAAACATAGAGCTCCCCTATGACTCAGCAATTCCACTACTTGGCATTTACCCAACCATCCAGAAACAAGGACATACTAAATCCACCAGCACAACAATGTTCATTGCAGCACTATTCACCATAGCAAAGATATGGAACCAACCTAGATGTCCCTTAGTTGTTGAGTGGATCAACAAGATGTGATATTTGTACACAATGGAATTCTATGATGCTGTCAGAAAAAATGACATCGCCCCATTTGTTAGGAAATGGAAAGACTTAGAAAAAATCCTATTAAGTGAAGTAAGCCAGACTCAAAGGAACTTAGGCTCAATGGTTTCCCTCATTTGTCATAATCTATAGAAACCTTGGGCTCTCCCAGGAGAGATTTGCAATAGAGTAAAACCTTGATACATAAAGCCATATAGTATGAAGCTAATTGAAAGGACCTCCAGGATATTGAAACGAAAGCCATATAATGAATGATTGTTGTCCTTAATGTACTATGTTATCTCTCATCTCTTTTGCTGTCCCTTGGTTATCTCATATTGTTACAGTATCTCACTTTGTTATCTGATATATTGGATATATTTGTATTTGGTTATTTGAAATTGGATAGGGATGGGGGGAAAACAAGAGGAGAGGTGGGAGTGGGGGGGGAGGGTAATGGGGACCAAGACATGTGAAAGGGTATCAATGTATGTGAATTAATGCACCTTATATCTGGCAAATGTCATGTAACCCTTTTATTAATTACAATAAAAAATATAAAAGAAAAGAAAAATATATGTCCTTTTGTAAAGCAAAAATGAAGGCAAAAGGTAGAAAACTATGTCTACTTTTTTCATATATTTTTTATTGTAATTAATGGAAGGGTTACATTATATTCACCAGACAGAAGTGCATTACTTCACAAACATTGATATCCTTTCTCATGTCTGCTTTTGTAAAGCAGAAATGAAGGGAGAAGGTAGAAACAATGTCTATTTTTTTCATATATTTTTTATTGTAATTAATGGAAGGGTTACATTATATTCACCATACAGAAAGTGCATTACTTCACAAACATTGATAGCCTTTCTCATGTCTTGGTGACTATGTCTACTTTTTAAAAAATTGTCTTTAATTAGAAATAATCCTCATAACAATGTATAATATTTTGAATTGGTTTATCTGCTCCATTCTACTGCCTATTTCGTAGCTGTGCCATCACTATGCCATTTAATTTATTAGTAAAAACAATGGTAATTCAGGGCATCCTGCTGCAGAGCTAGCTAGAGATAGAACAATTTTGTGGTCTGGATTGATAGCAGAGGGGATAACTGGTAAATAAGAGGCAGGCTTTTCCTCCTGACTCCCTTCCCAAGGTCAAAGCCAGAAGAAAGTGCTTTTACTTTGACTCCATGCCTCTGTTACCTATCCTGTTGGGCTTAATTCTGTTTTTAATGAGATGAGCACCTGTGTCCCTGGATGGCTGCCCTCTACACAGTGGAAAGAGGGGAGGGAGGGTGGATTCTTTCTTTTCCTGAGCCCTAAGATTCTGTATTGTGCCTGCCTGCATTTTGTTGAACATCCCAAGTGGGTGAACTTCTTCCCATTATGCTAAGAAACTACCATGGGCTTTATTATGCAGATGAAGTTTAAAGACAGTGAAATTTCTCAGTTAAATGTAGTCTCCTCTTGGCCAAGCAAATTTCACAGATTGTGTGTTATGGAAGGGAATTGTGGCCTGAGTTTTGGTTTGTTAATTTCCTGGTTAGGAGATTGACTAAAGTTCAACTCAGAGAAGATGGTGGTAAAGACTGTCTAACCCTTTGGTTTTAGGTCTCAGCCTGACAGCAAAAAAAAAATGTAAAATACAACGTAAGAACATAAGATCTGTAACAGACTTTTTTGGGGGGTCCTTTATTCTTTCTTGGGTAGCATAATAAGGATCTGGTTTGTGACATTGGGTGTGAGTGGCAAATCCAAATTTCTGTCTAATCATTACTATACCTCAAGAAAATGCCTGTCCTGTTATGTTAAAAACATAAACAACCCTTGCTGGAAATGATGGGACAGAGAGCATTGACAGTCCAGTGCTGGCCTATCTATTGACATTTGTCAGACATGTAGAGGGATGCAAATGATGTCTGCAATATGACCTTACCCTCCTACATCCCAGGAGGATAGTGCTAGTTTCTGCTGATTCATGACAGGTTTGTTTCTTACACAGAAGATCATAGACAGCATCATCCACGATGAGGCGTGACTGGAGCGGCAGTCTTTGCCTCTCAAAATGTTCTACTACCACACAAGTTTTGTTTGAGGTGAGGTCCACTAAAGGGCAGGGAATATAGGAGGTCTTTGCTGTCTTCCTGTCTTCCTAGCTTCCCTTTGTGAAGATATTCCCTTTCCTTGCTCTGAACTTGGAAAAGAACTTTTCTCATCAGAAATTGAAAGCCAGGTCCAAGATGGCTCTGTACAATCAAAGCTTATGAACATGGCCTGGGGCTTCCGTCAGACCCTCTATATATTTGTCTAGTTTCCCTCTCCCTACTACTAGAAGCCCTCCTCTTCTTTTCAGTCCTGTTCCCTTTCTATAAATTTATCAACCTTTGTTAGAATGTGTCTAATACACTTCAAATCTTTACTTCTTTTCTATGTTATTTTCATGTATGCAAATATTGAAGTAGTAACTTTGAATTTAATTCATAAATCTCATCTGTTTGTCTTCTGTTGGCCTTGTTCACCACAGTTCACAGTTCTAGAACCTAAATGTGAACCTAAAAATACATATGTGTATATACATACACACACACACACACACACACACACACATATATATGCACTTTTTTGGCTTTCAATTCCCTGGCTTCTACCTGCTCTGTGCCTTTCCTTTGTCCTTCAGACCACACCATCTCTCACTCACTAAGTTCTTGCTAAATTGGACTCTATTTAGTTTTTCAAATACCATTAGCATATCACTGTCACTGAGATTTCCTGTAATATAGCTCTATAGAAGAGGAAAAATACCTTTTTCTTTCTCCTTTTAAATTTAAGTTTTTGGCTGGGCCACATGTAACAAAAGAGAGATTAACAAGGAAACCATGTACCAATTTCTTTAATATTAATTTTATGTCAATCAGGAACCTTCAGAAAGAAATAGAGACTCCAAAATAATTAAACCGAGGATATTTATGCCAGAGTTAACAAAGTGTCAAAACTTGTGGAAGAGTGGCACTATGTAGTTAAATATATATATATATATATAGATATATATATATATTCTATATGCCTAGAATAATATTAAACATATGCCATGCATTTGCTGCTTTCTGAAAACTCAAAAGTGATCCTATTTTTCCAAATAAAATGCCACAGTCTGTGATCTATCTATCAATCTATCTATCTATCTATCTGTTTATTTATTTTGGTTTGGTTGTGGGTCTTGAACTCTGGGCCTGGGTGCTGTCCCTGATCTCTTCAGCTCAAGGCTAGTGCTCTACCACTTTGAGCCACAGTGCCACTTCCAGTTTTCTGGTGATTAATTGGAGATAAGAGTCTCATGGACTTTCATGCCTCAACTGGCTTTGAACCACAAGCCTTACTTCTCTACCTTTTGAGTATCTAGGATTACAGGCATGAGCCACCAGTGCCCAGTGTACTATGTGATTTTTAAATTTTATTTTTGGATGTTGGATGAGGGTTTGCCTATCTGGAGCAGAGAAATCTCCATAAAATTCAGGGTTCAGGACTGGCATGTTTTCTTTTCTTTTTTTATGGTAATTAATAGAAGGGTTACATTATATTTGCCAGATGGAAGGTGCATTACTTCACAAACAGAGGACTAGCAAGTTTTGTCTTCAGTCTTGTCAAATGTATATGGTCAGTATTTCTAGCTATTATAATAGTAGTACCAGAAATAGATCATATCCCACAGCATATTTCATAATGCTGTGGGATAGTGCTTCTCCTTCTAAATATAATTATCCCTTCTCTTATTTTAATAGTCTTTTTTTCTTTCTTTCTTTCTTTTTTTTTTTTGGTAAGTGAAATTGCTGATCAGGGAACAATCCGACATTCCTAAATTATTCACAAATCTTAGGCAGAGCTAAGTACTAGCAAATGTCAGATGTGATAATTGTTATCTAGACAGGAAGAAGAACATGTTTTCAATGTGCATTTAAATGAATATGAAAACAGAAGTAGAAAAATGACCCACCCTCTCTTCCTTAAATGCCCAGACAATTAAATGCAAATGATTTCCCCAGGCTTCCCACACCAGCTGCTCCTCATCCTTCTCAGACTGGAAGGAAATTGCCATTCACTGTGTCGTTTTAGAGCTGAAGGCCTGACATTCACCCAGACTCTGAAACATCCCACCAGCACTGATCTCCATAAACACCTGTAGTGAGAATGTATGTGCAATATTGATCAAGGCTTTCCCTCACTTTTCTAAACTATCATTTGTGATAATCAGATTCCTGGTATTGTTCTGAAGTTACAATGTCTGTGCTCTATATTTACTTTGGTAGATTGATGATATGCAGAAATTAAAAAGTGATTAATGTAACACCACAAAATTAAGTTCAAAGACAGTGAAGATGAGAATACTCAGTTTCTTCACTGACTAGTATTCATTTTCATAGGATTGCCAAAAGTAGCAACGAAAATCATGAAATATCATTTTTATATTTGTGGGACATAATTTTATAAAATGTTGTTTGTAGCCTGAAATTCAAATTTAACTGGACATCTAGTTTATCTTGCACAGTTACATTGAAATTGCCTTTGGAATAATGTGCAGAAGCCTGGTATGCGGAATGCTGGAGAGAAGGCAAATGTAGGCAAGGGATTAGCATGTGCAAAATGCCCTAAAGCAGGAACAAGGAGGAGTGAATGTTTGTGAATAATAGCTAGGAGTTTGTTCTAACCAGGCTGTGGAGGACTTTGTGAGTCATGGTATTATTGTGAACTTTATCTTATGTGCAATGAAAAGCTACAGAGGAAACATTTAGGAAGAAGAATTTTATGATCTGTTTTTTTTTTAAATTATCACATTAATCACTCACATCTGTAATACTTAGCTACTCAGCAAATTGAGATCAAAGCATCATGGTTAGAAAACCAGCCCTGGAAGGACAATACATCTCCAATTAACTATCACAAAGCTGGAAATGGAGGTGTGTCTCAGGGTCAGCAACCAGGCCCTGAGTTCAAGCCTCAGGACAAGCATGTATGCATGCACACCTGTGCGTGCACTCACACCACATGCACACACACACACACACACACACACACACACGATCACTTTGAACTCCTTGAGCTGAGAGAAGTAGAGGAATGATTGGAGGAGGTTACTACAGTGGGCCTGACATAAAATGGCGAGTTTGAAGCAAAGTGGGAGTTGTGGAGGCAATGAGACATACTTTGGTTTATGATCCATTTGAGAAAACATAGATCCAGTAAGAGTTAGGATCACAAATGGAGTGCTGGGAAGAAAAGAATCAGTAATGATTCCAAGCAGCAATATATGTGTGTGTGTGTGTGTGTGTGTCTGTGTGTGTGTGTATGTTGGTATTGAAACTTAGATTCTGGGCTTTATCACTGTATCTTAGAATTTTTCCCTAGGGCTGAAATTCTACCACTTGAATCAGAACTTCACTTATGGCTTTTTGGTGGTAACTGGAGATAAGAGTCTCATGTACTTTCCTTCCCAGGCTTTGAACCATAATCCTCAGATCTCAGTCTCCTGAGTAGCCAAGATTACAAGCATGAACCACTGACATCTGGCTTTAAAGCAGTAATTTTTAAGTAGAAGTGACAAAAATTTCTCTAGATTTTTAGCCATTCCCTGATCTGAGTTATATATAGTATAAACAGTGAAAAAATGTGTAAAGAATAATCATTTGATTTTGCTCTATTGAAAATCTCTGCTAGTAGAGCCCAAGGTTTCTACTGATTATGACAAATGAGGGAAACTATTGAGCCTATGTTCCTTTGAGTCTGGCTTACTTCACTTAATATGATTTTTTTTAAGTCTTTCCATTTCCTTACAAATGGGTCGATGTCATTCTTTCTGACAGCAGTATAGAATTCCATTGTGTACAAATACCACAACTTGTTGATCCACTCATCAACTGAGGGACATCTAGGTTGGTTCCATATCTTTGTTATGGTAAATAGTGCTTCAATGAACATCATTGTGGTAGTGGATTTAGTATGTCTTTGTTTCTGGATGATTGGGTAAGTGCCAAGTAGTGGAATTGCTGGGTCATAAGGGAGTTCTATGTTTAGTCTTTTGAGGAACTGCCATACTGCTTTCCATAGTGGTTGAACGAGTTTGCACTCCCACAAGCAGTATAATAGTGATCTCTCCTGGTCACTTCCCTTCCAGCATCTGTTGTTATTAGATTTCTAATAACATGGCCATTCTAACTGGAGTGAGGTGGAATCTTAGAGTTGTTTTGATTTGCATTTCTTTTATGACCAGAGATATTGAGCATTTCTTCATGTGTCTATAGGCCATTTTTGTTTCTTCTTCAGAGAAGATTCTCTTTAAGTCTTTGGCCCATCTTTTAATGGGATGGTTGTTTCTTTGGAGATTAGTTTTGGACTGATTCAATTTTTTGAGCAAAACCTAGATACATAAGGCCATATAGTATGACCCTAAATGAAAGGATCTTTAGGATATAGAAACAAAAGCCATATAATGAGTGATTGTTGTCCTTAATGTACTATGTTATCTCTCATCTCTTTTGCTATCCCTTGGTTATCTCATATTGTTACAGTATCTCACTTTGTTATCTGTTATATTGGACCTATTTGTATTTGATTATCTGAAATCGGGTAGGGAAGTAGGGGGAAACAAGATGAGGGGTGGGGGCCGGGGGGAGGGAAATGGTGATCAAGACATGAGAAAGGGTATGAATGTATGTGAAGTAATGCACCTTCTATCTGGCAAATATAATGTAACCTTTATATTAATTACAATACAATATATGAAAAAAGAATAATCATTTGAAATGGAAATATGTGAACCTGAGAGATTTTTTAGTATCTGAAACTATCTTCAAGGGTTTGCAAAGGATTGGCTTCCTGTGGCTTCCTAGTAGCTCTTTAATGAGAACTGTCACATGATAGTAGGTGAGGCAATTGCTGGGTTCTGAGACTAAGCTCTGCCTGGTAACATGCTGCTTGTGGAAAACCATTTAAATCCAGAAATCTAGGACACTCACATTAACATGTAGGGTCCAGTACAAAAGCTTTCCCCTGTGGAAGACAATTGTAGTTCCCGAAAGAGGTCCACATCTGAACTGTCGACATTTTAAGCAGCAAAGTTGCTGATTGGCTGATCTTAACATGAGGAAAATTTCCTGCATCATCAGATAGGTAAGCTCTAGTCACAACATGCTTTAAATGTGGAAGGTAATAGAAGAGAAGGGCCATGTGCTACGAGCAAACTCAACTTGCTATCGCCAGCGTTGAAGACAGACGACAAAGAATTTGGACAGTTCCTTCCAAGGCTCCAAATTGTTGTTAGCTTTCTAGAGTAATGGTGAAGAGATGAGGGTCAGATTCCTCTATAAAATATCTTGATTTTTCAGTACTCCCCACCCTATACATTTTTTCCGTATATTTTTTTTGGCAATTAATAGAAGGGTTACATTGTATTCACCAGAGAGAGGGTGAATTATTTCACATACAATGATACCCTGTCTCATGTCTTGGTCCCCATTTCCCTACTCCTGCCCTGCCCCTCATCTTGTTTTCACCCCTTCCCTATCCTATTTCAAATAACCAAATACGCATATATACAATGTATCAGATAACAAGGTGAACTACTGTAACAATATGAGATAACCAAGGGACAGCAAAAGAGATGAGAGATAACATAGTACATTAAGGACAACAATCACTCATTACATGGAGGTCCTTTCATTTAGCGTCATACCGTATGGCCTTATGTATCTAGGTTTTGCTCTATTGTAAATCTCTGCTAGGAGAGCCCAAGGTTTCTACTAATTATGACAAATGAGGAAAAACATTGTGCCTATGTTCCTTTGAGTCTGGCTTACTTCACTTAATATGATTTTTTTTAAGTCTTTCCAATTCCTAAAAAATGGGGTGATGTCATTCTTTCTGACAGCAGCATAGAATTCCATTCTGTATAAATACCACATCTTGCTGATCCACTCATCAACTGAGGGGCATCTGGGTTCCCTATCTTTGCTATGGTAAATAGTGCTGCAATGAACATCATTGTGCTAGTGGATTTAGTATGTCCTTGTTTCTGGACTATTGGGTAAATGCCAAGTACTGGAATTGGTGGGTCATAGGGGAGTTCTATGTTTACTAATCTTTTGAGGAGCAGCCATGCTGCTTTCCATAGTGGTTGAATGAGTTTACACTCCCACCAACAGTGTAGCAGTGATCCCTCCTGGTCACATCCCTTCCAGCATCTGTTGTTATTAGATTTCTAATAACATGGCCATTCTAACTGGAGTGAGGTGGAATCTTAGAGTTGTTTTGATTTGCATTTCTTTTATGGCCAGAGATGTTGAGCATCTCTTCATGTGTCTATAGGCCATTCTTAATTCTTTTTCATTGAAGACTTTCTTTAAGTCTTTGGCCCATCTTTTAATGGGATGGTTGTTTCTTTGGAGATTAGTTTGGGAGTGACTCAATTTTTTGAGCTGTTGATATATTTTAGATATGAGGCCTTTGTCCATTGTATGGTTAGTGAAGATCTTCTCCCACTCTAGGCTTTCTAGTTAATTTGCTAGCTATGTCCGTTACCATACAGAAGCTCTGCAGTTTTATGCAGTCCCACTTATCCAGCCTTTCTCTGATTTGTTGTGATTCTTGGTCCTTATTAAGAAAGTTTCAACTTGTGCCAAGGATGCCTAGGTATCTCCTAATCCTTATAAAGTTTTCAGTGTGTTGGCCTTTACCTCGAGGTCTTTGATCCATTTGGAGTTAATTCTAGGGCAGGGTGACAAAGAAGCATCCAACTTCAGTTTTCTGCAGGTGATTAACCAGTTCTGCTAGCACCACTTGTAGAGGCTGTCTTTCTTCCATTTTTGGCTCTCTTGTGAAAGATTAGGTGGCCATAGGTCTGTGGTTTAATATCTGGGTCCTCAGTTCTATTCCATTTGTCTTCAGGCCTGTTTTTGTGCCAGTACTAAGCTGTTTTGCTCAGTGTAGCTCTGTAATAGAGTCCAAAGTTTGGTATTGAAATTCCTCCTGCGCTGTTCTTTCTGCTAAGAAGGGTTTTCGCTATATGGGGCCTTTTATTATTCCATATGAAATTTTGGATTGCCTCTTCCATTTTTTTTAAAGGATGACATTGGGTATTGATGGGTATTGCATTGAATTTGTAGATAGCCCTTGGCAAGATTGTCATTTTCACTATGTTGATTCTTCCAATCCAGGAGCATGGGAGGTTTTTCCATTTCCTCAGTTCTGCTTTAATTTCCTTTTTCAGGGTTTTAAAGTTTTCATCAAAAATTTCCTGTACACTGTTAGTTAAGCTAATTCCTAGGTACTTTATTTTCTTTGAGGCTTTTGCAGAAGTGGTTGCTTTCCTCATTGCTGCCTCGTTCCTATCATTATTGGTATATAGAAAGGCAGTTGATTTTTGAGGGTTAATTTTATACCCTGCTACCTTTCCAAAGTTTGAATCAGCTCCAGGAGCTTTGCAGTGGAGTATATAGGGTTCTTTAAATACAGAATCATGTCATCTGCAAAGAGAGAATGTTTTACTTTCTCTTTCCCTATTTGGATCTCCTTTATGCTTGCTTCTTGCCTTATCGCTCTGGCTAAGAATTCTAATACTATGTTAAAGAAGAGTGGAGAGAGAGGCATCCAGTCTCTTTCCTGATTTTAGAGGGAATATCTTTAGCTTTTTGCCATTAAGTATAATGCTAGCTGTGGTTTTGTCATACATAGCTTTTATTAGACTGAGGAATGTTCCATTGATTCCTACTTTCCCCAGAGCTTTTAGCATAAAGAGGTGTTGGATGTTGTCAAATGCCTTTTCTGCATCCATTGACACAATCATTGATTCTTGTCCTTGCTCCTGTTGATGTGTTGAATTAGATTAATTGACTTTGCGTATGTTGAACCAGCTTTGGCGCCCTGTGACGAATCCTGTTTGATCATAGTGTATAATTTTTTTGATGAGTTGTTGTAGACGGTTGGCCGGTATTTTGTTGAGAAGTTTTGCATCGATGTTCATCAAAGAATTGGGTCTATAGTTCTTTTTCTTTGATGAATCTCTGTCTGGTTTTGGGATGAGGGTTCTACTGGCTTTGTAGAATGCGTTTGGCATAGAACCTTCATTTTCAATTTCATTGAAGAGCTTGAGGAGTATTGGTGTGAGCTCTGCTTTGAAGACCTTATAGAATTCAGCTGTGAATCCATCTGGCCCTGGGCTTTTCTTGGATGGAGGGTCTCTTACTGCCATTTGTATTTCAGTGCTTGAAATAGGTCTGTTCATTTGGATTAGGTCTTCTATTTTCAGTGTCAATTTGTTAATATTGGGTAGAAATTCATCTATTTCTTCTAGATTCTCAAATTTGTTGGCATAAAGGTTTGAAAAGTATTCCCTTATGATACTCTGGATCTTGGTAATTTCTGTCATGATATTACCATTCTTATCTGTGATTTTGTTTATTTGTCCACCCCTATACTTTAAGTTCCTTCAAAGAAACTATGTCTTCTTCAAGAACCTTAGCTTAGTATTCAACAAATGATCATTGAACAAACATGAAGAAATGTAGAAATGAATGAATATTTTCATTTCCTTTCGTTTTGACAATTAGGTATGATATGCCAGTGTTTGTTTACTAACTGTGTGTGTTAGGGGATCACAAGTTAAGCTTGAATTTATGCAAGTCACTTTACAAGGCCTAGTTTGACAGATCCGTTTGTCATGTGAGGTCATATTGTTGTAATTATTGTCCCTTAGCATACACATGGGCCAGAAACCCAGCATTAAAATGCAGTAAGTCCTTGGCATCTCATCTCTTCCTTCATTGCTTGACCTGATCTCTGGCAGTCAAAAGAATCAGCTTGAAAAGTCATCTGCAGTCCCTCTAGACTGCTTGCTGGAAGAATGACAGCTTCTTCCTACAACTGAGAGCAGGAAAATGGAACACAGTTGGCTTCGAGGACAGATTCTAAGAGCAAGGAGGGCAGAGTGAGAGAACATTACAAATATAGTGCAAAGGCTAAGGCTGTTTCAGGTTAAATGTATTCACTCACTGGATGCATTACGCATAATACCATGCAAAATACGCTTTGGTGGTTCATCCAAGCTCATATCTACTTCTTGTTTATTATGTTTCTGAAACTGCAGAACACTTTAACAGGAACATCTCATTTAATTTTTAACACAGTTTTACAGAGCAATTATTATACCCACTAAACTGATGAAGAATGTTAAGCTTAGTAACAGTAACTTGCCCAAGGGTATACTGTAAATGGCAGAATTGGAAACTCAAACTGAGGTCTGATTCGAAAACCAGGTCTCTTAACCAGTGGACATTTTCGTCTGGTCTTTAATCATTGAAATTAATAATCTAATTGCTTTACTTTTATTCCAGTAGAGGAAACAAAATACATGAATACAGAAGTTATGAGTCATAATGGGATAAATGCTGTACAAAAGGAGTAGGCTTCACATCCTGGGTCACAGAATTTCTGGAATGGAAGCCAAATGGGATTTAAGCAGCAGTAGTTGTCACGTCACCTAGTACCCACTGAGAGTTTACTATAAATCATGCACTATGGTTGCATTTATACATTCATCCAAAAACTATCCACTAATTACCAACCATTTGTCAGGGTTCCTTCTAAGTAGTTTGAGTCTATTAAAAGATGAAATAGATAAGGATACCTACTACCAAATCTTACATTCCTGTAAAGGGAGAAAAGAGGAAAGAGTAAACTATGCCTAGATAATTTATACATACTAACACATATATGTCATATATATTCATACACATTTAAAAATGTTAGAGGACATTAGATGCAGTAAAAAATAAACATATCAGGTATCATGAATTATGCCTGTAATTTTAGCTACTTAATAGTCTGAGATCTGAGTATGGCAGTTTAAAGCCAGCCTAGGCAGAAAAGTCCCTGTGAGGCTCTTCCCCAATTAACAACTGAAAAATTGGAAGTGCTGTGGCTCAAATGGTTAAATGCTAGCCTTGTGCACAAAGAGCTTCCAAGATAGTGCCGAGGCCCTAAGTTCAAAACCCCACAACTGACAGAAAAAAAATAGAAGGATAAAAGGCAAATAGGATTAACCATACAGTGAAATATCTCCTTGAATTCTCACAACAAGCCTCAAACTCTTACAAGTTACATGCTAATTTTGAGTTGAGGTTTAGTATTCTTAGAGTAGTGAATGTGCAGTGAGTACATTTTAACAAACATGCATAAATGCTATTAGAAGTAGTGGGCAATGTTTATATCTCCTTTGTAATTTTGGCCTGGGATGGGGAATAGGCAGGTTGAGAATTATTGTGAGTTGTTAGAGGAAAACCATTGGAAAATAGAAATAACATGAACCACATTCATTCCAGTAGGATGAGTAATGGCAATTTGTAAGAAAATCAGAGTGAGTGAGGCTTGAGTCTAAGGACAGCACTGGGAGATAGAAGCTTCTGGAGCATATTGCTCCAGGTGTACCGCATTGAGCCAGAGTTTTAGTTTGATGGGGGTAATATATTAGTGAAGAGATGATTGTGGAACATTCTAGATCAGGGGGCTTAGAATGAGTAGACCTGGGACGAATGCACTTCTTAAATTACTGTGAGAGTAATACAGAGTTAGTTGGGTTCACTAAGAACCCATGCCTAGCCAATGTAGGATGCTGCTCAGAAAATAATTAATATCTTTCCTCTGGTCTTGTTTTCTTTTTGGAAGTTAGAAACTTTGTTCTGTAATATAAGTACTACTAGAGAGGTTAAGGATAGGATCAAAGGCAATTTGACTTTTGTGGATTCTGGTATGGAGAAGGACTAATGGGACTTTGCTCTATGGTGGAAGTAGTCTCTATCTGCAGTTTTCAACATGGTAGATAAGTAACATGGGGATTGGTGGCTTAAAAATATGCAAGCATGACTGAAAATGTCAATTCCAAAATTTGCTTTGAAGAAATTTAAATAGTCTCATGTGTCCAGTGATTACTACCTTGGACAGAAATATGTATTTGATGCAAAAGTCTATGCTACAAGTTGGTATGTATTCATCTTGGTTATATATTAACTGTAGCAGCAAATTCTTTTTCCTTATCACAGAATTTAATTGTTAATTAGGTTCATTAAGCAAGCAAGAGAAACAGGGTTATGGTTAATAGGGAGAAAATGAAGATGCCTAAATAGGAGGCAAAGACTGAAGGGAGACAGTAATTTAGGGACCAGCTGTTTATCCTACACAAATAAGAAGCTGGAGTGCATCAGCAAGTGTGTATCTATCAGAATAACACTGTCTAGATTTGCAAAGAAGTTCAGACTCATTCCAGCCTCATTGCAGGTAACAAATCGAAGAGAATGAGTGTTATTTATATTCACTTGGCCTAATTTGTTATTTTCCTCTTTCTGGTGGCTGTAATGGAAGTGGAGCAGTTAAACCATGTTCTCCAGGGTACTCGTACTACTGCCAAGAGCAGAAAACTTTCATCTTCCAAAGCCTCAGCCACTTTCTCATCTGCATCCCATAAATCATCAAGAAGAAACAAGCTCATTATCTCAGCACCAGGGACAAAAGTCTTTTACATGACACTGAACTTCTCTGACTATTGCAGACACGGCAGCTTGCCATTCTATCTTTCACAGGTGTGTTTGTCCCTTGAACAGACTGGGTCAGAAGTTTGAGGCAAGGGCCGGAAATTTCAATCTTGATGTGTGTTGTGACTTGCAGTGGGCCCGTGTCCAAAGGTAATTGGACCCAGCAGTCTATGGAGTTACTTGAATGTCTTGTAGTTTTAATAGGTTTTGGGGAAGAGAACTGGGAATTTCAATCTCTGAGGACACTATTCTTTCTTCAAGGAATTAGGCAACCTCTTTATTATACTTTGTTAAAAGTGCTACCCCAAGCCTTTGGGGGAAGCTCTCAGATCCAGGCAATTAAAATGTCCTATTTTAACAAAAATTTTGTTAGTAAGCAAGTAAGTGTATACTTTTGTAGACTTCAGTGGTATTTCAATACATGAAGGCAAAGTGAAATGGTCAGGTCAGAGAAACTGGACAATTTACTGCCTTACATTTTGTTTTTGTCATCACATTATAATGGGAACGTTTAGAAGTTTCTCTATTGGCTATTTTGAACCACACATAATTGTTGCTTATCATTGTAATGTTGCCATTTCCAAGGATGTTAAAATAATACCTCTAATTCAATTGCACCATTCTACCTATTAATTATTCTCAGTACTTCTTGAACTTTCCAAGCCTCTGGTAACCATCATTCTAAACCAACCAGCCAGCCACCTAAGCAACCAAACTAATGCTATATCATAAACAAAAACAGCATAGTAGGCAAGCATTCTCTTAACTATGTGTCTTCTCCACTGCTATGTTTAAACTCATGCTAACCATTATGAACAAGATCTTTGAATCAAATGATAGTGCACTATGAAAGTACGTCAGTACAATAAAATTACTTGTGACATGGAATAAAATTCCTATTCAGCTGTCCTATTTCCACGTAAGATTGATTAGATTCTAAAACCATCCACATTACCCACTATCTGATATCTTATGTGTGATAGGTCTTCATATTATTCTTAGTAAAAGAATCATATTCCAGGAAAAAAGCCTTTCAACCTTTACCTCCCTTTTTAAAAATAGAACAAGTGTTACATGGAGGGTTCTCTACACATTGACATACATCTACCTGTCTCTTCATCAAGAAAAGGCCTTTAAACTGAGTGCTGGTGGCTGACACCTATAATCCTAGCTACTCAGGAGCCTTTGATCTGAGGATCATGGTTCAAAGTCAGCCAAGCTAGGAAAGTCTGTGAGACTTTTATCCCTACTTAACCACCAAAAATTAGAAATGGAGCTATGGCTTAAGTAATAGCTCAGAGACAGTGCTCAGACCCTGAATTCAAGCCTCAAGACTGACATACGAGAAAGAAAGAAAGAAAAAAAGAAAGAAAGAAAGAAAGAAAGAAAGAAAGAAAGCAAGCAAGCAAGCAAGCAAGCCGGGGGTTTGGCCTAGTGGTAGAGTGCTTGCCTAGCATGCACTAAGACCCGGGTTCGATTCCTCGGTACCACATACATAGAAAAAAGGTGGAAGTGGTGCTGAGGCTCAAGTGGTAGAGCTCTAGCCTTGAGAAAGTCCAAGGACAGTGCTCAGGCCCTGAGCCCAAGCCCAGGACTGGCAAAAGAAAGAAAGAAAGAAAGAAAGAAAGAAAGAAAGAAAGAAAGAAAGAAAGAAAGAAAGAAAAAGAAAAAGGTCCGAGTGTTGGCTGTACAGCTGCCGGGGCCGGGCGAGGCGGGACTGGAATACTTTCCTGCTGCGGTTTAATGATTTGGACTTGTGCTTATCAGAAAACCAGACCCTGAAGCATCTGTGGAATGACACCACAACTCCAGAGAGCATGGTGACTAGGGGGCAGGCCCAAGTGTCCACCCAGGCCCCACAGGCCCTGGAGGACTCAGGCCCAGTCAACATCTCCGTGGCCATCACCTTGACCCTGGATCCACTTTGGTCCTTTGGAGGGTACTCACGAAATGTCACCCATCTGTATTCCACCATCCTGGGCCATCAGATTGGACTTTCAGGCAGGGAAGCCCACGAGGAGATAAATATCACCTTCACCCTGCCTGCAGCCTGGAGCTCCGACGACTGTGCCCTCCACAGCCACTGCGAGCAGGTGGTGTTCACAGCCTGCATGACGCTCATGGCCTCCGCTGGCGTCTTCCTGGTCACTGTCCAGCCCCCTCACTGTGTTCCTGACACGTATAGCAATGCTACCCTCTGGTATAAAATCTTCACCACTGCCAGAGACGCCAGCCCAAAGTATGTTCAAGACTACAACCCTTTCTGGTGTTACAAGGGAGCCATTGGGAAAGTCTACCATGCTTTAAACCCCAAGCTCACACTGATCATCCCAGATGACGACCATTTGTTAATAAATTTACATCTCATGCACACCAGCTACTTTCTCTTTGTGATGGTGATCACAATGTTCTGCTACACTGTTATCAAAGGTAGACCCAGCAAATTGCGCCAGAGCAATCCTGAGTTCTGTCCTGAGAAGGTGAACAGGGGTGGGAGTGTGGCCCAGCATTTTGCTCCAAAACCCCCAGTTAATGCTCACCCAGCTCATGTCGCTTTGGCTGAAGCCTAATCCCACAGCCTTGTTTTCTGAGAGAACCATAATCATTGCCTGCTGAGTACAGCCGGGCCTGGCCACTCTGAAAACATGACCTTGCAGTGTTGGTTATTCCAGCCAAAGACATTCAAGTGCCTATAACTGACTTGTACATATTTATAAAATCTATTTGGAAATTGGTCCAGTGATGCACGTGCTTTGCACTGGGGAGCTGGAGCCTTTGGCTTCACCCAGGCCTGTGCACGTGTTCCCATGTTGTGTGGAGAGGGTTTGCTGGTTGCCGTGTACGTACTTGCTCCCATGTCATGTGGAGAGGGGTGGTGGGTCGTGCATATGGACATCTCCATCTAGCACAGATGGAAGTCCAAGTTCTGGACTGTGTGGGCAATCTGCACCTTGGGTCTCACTCAGCATCTTAGAGCCCCACTCTGTTCTGTGGATGTTACCTGAAAAGCTAAATAATTGGAGAAACAATAACACTTTATTTTACTTGCAAGGAAACATTCCTACCTTCAGTTTTTTTTTAATGGTCAGTTTGAATACTTCTTTAGTTAGTGCTTTTATCTGCAGTTAAGTGTCACCTAGCTGGTGATGGTCTTAGGTTTATTTTTTTGGCCAGTCCTGGGGCTTAAACTCGGGGCCTGAGCACTGTCCTTGGACTTTCTCAAGGCTAGAGCTCTACTATTTGAGCCACAGCACCACTTGTGGCTTTTTTGTTTACGTGGTACCAAGGCACTGAACCCAGCCAGGGCCTTGTGTACGCTAGGGAGGCACTGCCCCACTTGGCCATGATCCTGGCCCGAGGAGGTTCCACTTTCCACATGAACTGTGCAGCTTGGTCCTGGCTGAGTCAGCAGGAATCGCCGAGACCCGCCCGCTGTGACACCATCCCTTCAGAGGACAGCTAGGGTGAGCGGCTGTCATCCTTATGGAGGCAGATGGTTTAAAAAGGGTGGAAGAGAGAATGACAGGCTTGGCAGAGTCATCATGAAAGGGTTCTTTGCATCTTTCACACAGCCAGCATGGTACCTGGCAGACGGTGTCTGTTATGACAGGGGTGCTTGTGGCATGAGTAGGAGGGCAGTTCTGCCAAGGGAGGCATTTCTTTTGCAGGCTTGCCCTTGCGGCCTACTCATTCCTTCATTGTCGGAAGTCATGCACTGTCTTTTTCAGTCCTAAGGACTTTTGTATTTTGTATTCTTATTTTCCTCAACAACTCTTTGCCTTCATAACTCATTTCATAGTCCTCCACAGGACAGGGCAAGACTGCCAACCCTTTTCCACTCCATTCCCTGTCTGGGGATTCCTACATGTGAAATGGATTGGATCAGAACATTCTTGAAACAATTGTGTCCTTTTGTTTTAACTATGGTTGCTTTGTATGTTAGTTTCCTTTTTTGTTCCTGCTAGTCTTGGGGCTTGAACTTGGGGCAGAATGCTACTCCCAGCCTTTTCTGTTTCTGTAATACCAAGCAATGGAAACCAGGGCTTCATGTAAGCTAGCTAGGCAGGCAGTCAAACACTAGGTCACATTCCCAGCCCCTGCGGTGTTTCTTTTCCCCTTCTGTTTGATATGAGTTTGATACACTGATACCCACTTGCATGGTTAACTTGTTTTCTCTTTAGAGATCTTCATAAGACAAAATTGTGGAAGAGCTGTTTGTCTTGGTCTTTGGAAATGTCATTATCAACACCATCATATTTCAGAGTTGTTACTGAATTAGGTTGGGCATTATGGCTCACGTCTGTAGTTCCAGCCACTCGAGGTAGAGCTTTGGGTGATTGTGGTTTGAGATTGATCTGAGCAGAAAGTTGGTGAAACACACTTTGTGCACATGTGATTCCAGCTGCATTAAAGGCATGGGCAGGATCACAGCCCAGGGATGGCCTAAGCCAGACACAAGGCCCCATCTGAGACAGTAGCCAAAGCCAGAAAGGGCTGGGAGCTGGCTCAAGTGGTTCATCACATGCCACCAGGAAAAGAAGTGTCCCTGTAAAGTGTTGTAGCAATAGAATGCAGAAGGTAAGAGACAAATGACCAAGTCCCGCTTTATTGGCTGGCCCCTGTGGCCCCCTGCTGTTCCTTAGTCCTCAAGAATGGCTGGTCTAAGTAGGGAGCTGTGGGTGGGATTCTGTCCAGTTGAAGATGGGCTAAAACAATGGTTTCAAATCATATTGATCTTTTTCCTTTCTCCTCCCTCCTGTGACTTGAGTCAGTGTTGATTCTAGGTTTCATGGTCTGGTGTCTGGTTCCCCACTCCTGCAGGCACTGTGGGTCTGAGAGCACTGGTGTACCTGCTTACCTCACTTGCTGCATGATCTGCCATGGTGGTCACCTCCTGGTCCACTTTCTGTGTTTGAACTATGTGAGTATGTGCTTTACAGAATAAAATACTTGAATTTGCAAAAAAAAAAAAAGAAAGAAAAGAAAAGAAAGAAAGAAAGAAAGGGAAGAAAGAAAGGAAAGAAAAAAGAAAAGTATACAGTGTCCAGCATTTGTGGCAAAGCTTTGTTGTGGCTTTTGGCCTATATGATTTCTGTTTTGCCTAATCAAACTAGTAGCAAAGGTAAAAGCATTATAGAGATAAATGAGCATGGCTGGGCCCAATAAACTTTACAGAGCACACTGAAATTTGCATTTCATGGAATCAAATAATTCTTTAAAAAATCACAATAGAAAGATCATTGCACAAGGGTTAACTTTTATACCCTACCTTTCCAAAGTTTTGAATCAGCTCAAGGAGCTTGGGAGTGTAGTCTGTAGGATTCTTTAAATACAGAATCATGTCACCTGCAAAGAGGGAAAGTTTTACTTCTTCTTTCCCTATTTGGATCCCCTTTATGCTTGCTTCTTGCCTTATTGCTCTGGCTAGCAATTCTAATACTATGTTAAAGAGGAGTGGAGAGAGTGAGCATCCTTGTCTCATTCCTAATTTTAGAGGGAATGGTTTTAGCTTTTCGCCATTAAGTATAATATAGCTGTGGGTTTGTGATACACAGCCTTTATTATACTAAGGAATGTTCCATGGATTCCTAGTTTCTCTAGAGCTTTTAAGATAAATGGGTGTTGGATCTTGTCAAATGCCTTTTCTGCATCTATTGAGACAATCATGTGATTTTTGTCCTTGCTCCTGTTGATGTGTTGAATTATATTAAATGATTTGCGTATGTTGAACCAGCTTTGCCTCCATGTGATGAATAGTATTTGATCATAGTGTATAATTTTTTTGATGAATTGTTGTAGATAATTGGCCAGTATTTTGTTGAGAAGTTTTGCATCGATGTTCATCAAAGAAATGGGTCTATAGTTCTCTTTCTTTGATGAATCTCTGTCTGGTTTGGGGATGAGGGATATACTGGCTTCATAAAATGAGTTTGGTAAGGCGCCTTCATTTCCAATTTCGTTGAAGAGCTTGAGGAGTATTGGTGTGAGCTCTGGTTTGAAGACCTTATAGAATTCAGCTGTAAATCCATCTGGCTCTGGGCTCGTTCAACCACTATGGAAAGCAGTATGTCAGATCCTCAAAAGACTAAACATAGAGCTCCCCTATGACCCAGCAATTCCACTACTAGACATTTACCCAGTTGTCCAGAAACAAGGACATACTAAATCCACTAGCACAACGATGTTCATTGCAGCACTATTTACCATAGCAAAGATATGGAACCAACCCAGATGACCCTCAGTTGATGAATGGATCAACAAAATGTGGTATTTATACACAATGGAATTCTATGCTGCTGTCAGAAAGAATGACATCGCCCCATTTGTTAGGAAATAGAAAGACTTAGAAAAAAATCATATTAAGTGAAGTAAGCCAGACTCAAAGGAACATAGGCACAATGTTTTTCCTCATTTGTCATAATCAGTAGAAACCTTGGGATCTCATAGCAGAGATTTGCAATAGAGCAAAACCTAGATACATAAGGCCATATGATGCTAAATGAAAGGACCTCTAGGATATAGAAACAAAAGCCATATAATGAGTGATTGTTGTCCTTAATGTACTATGTTATCTCTCATCTCTTTTGCTGTTCCTTGGTTATCTCATATTGTTACAGTATCTCATTTTGTAATCTGGTATATTGGATATATTTGTATTTGGCTATTTGCAATTGGATAGAGAAGGGGGAAAAAAGGTGAAGGGTGGGGTGGGGGGGAGGGAAATGGAGACCAAGACATGAGAAAGGTTATCAATGTATGTGAAGTAATGCACCTTCTATCTGGCAAATATAATGTAATCCTTCTATTAATTACAATAAAAATGTATGGAAAAAAAGAAAGATCATTGCACAAGGTTTCAGAGAACTCTTGATTTCAGCTGATTTCTGACACAAAGTCAAGGCTTGTAACCTTAATTTTTATGATCTCTTAAAGGGGGACTAATGCTAACTCTTTACTCTCTCACAGTTTTGAGAAAATCCAAATGAGATTGTGCTTTTTAAAATGCTAGAAAAATCAAGTGCTACCGATGTGATTTTTTTTTCAGGAATACCCTTCACCCTTCCACTAAAAATGCTGAAGAAGATAGGTTGTTTAATTGTGTGGGCAACAAACTTCATAAATGGATAAATATAGACAAATATTTTTATATTTGTGTGGTAATGATATGATAGGAAAAATATCTTCCTTGAATGTTTTATCTTTTAGTAAATGTAACTTTTGTGTCACATGAGAATTGTCTAAAACTATGCTTTCTTTGTTTATTATTCTATCTTTTCTGACTTCCAACAAACATGAGTTTGGTCAAATGGGTGAAACCACTTTGCATGCAACTTCAGGTGTAGGAAAATATAAAACAATGAATTGAGGACTGGATTAGAGAAAGAAGAACCCAGCTGTTTTTTAGGTGGTTTCCACTAAATATTGAAAGGCTAACAGTTAACATTGTAGAAAAGAGAAGAAATATCACAAATGAGTAGTGTGTTGTAATCGTACATAAGCATGTGCATGTATGTTATGTGTGCGTATGTGTGTGTAAATAAAATGAATGGGTATATACAATATGCTAGAATGGGGAATAATTTCAAGGGTGAAAAATGTTCATCTTAAAATTATTCAGTTTGTTTCATTTAGTTTAATCAGTTTTGTAAAAACATATTTCTAGAACTGTATGAAATGATTCAATTTAGACCAGCAAACATTTTCGAAAGGGAAAAATTTTGTTTATGTTTCTTAGGATATAAAATCACTTGTCTTCTAAATGGAGAGTTTTAATTAAAATAGATGAGAGACCAGGGAAGTGGAAGAGAAAGACATTGTGAAACATTTTTCTTGTGAGAGTTTTTTTTTTCATGTTTTCTTCATAAACACTGAATTTCCCTTCTGGGCTTTACAATATAGTTTATGTAATCATTTTGGAGAAATGAGAAATGTGAGAAGGTAAATGAGATATTTTAGAACTAACCTCAAATAGATGCTACATCTGGCTGATTTCAGCTAACTTCCAAGCAGTACTATAACAGTATAGATGTCAGAAATTATAATGTTTTATATTTTCCACTTCTGGCACTAATTTTCACAGTGCTGGCATCTCTGGTCACTTGTTTTTATTCTTCCTGCTGATAGATGTACATGCAATGACCTAGTTCTTTTCTTTTGGCCATTTTTTTCTATTTTGAATATTATTATACCCCATAATAACGGTAATATAAAATAGAACACATGTAACATACACGAGATGCAGTAATTTACTACCTGTAGATGTTTTTGATTTATATGCTTCTACACTATTGGCAGCCATCCTCAAGAAATTTGACTTTGGGTGAGACAAACTTACCGCCTATCTACAATCTACCTTCTAATGAAAGAGCGTTTAGTGACGGGTCAATGCTAATCATCATTTATCTCATTAGATAAATGCTGCAGAGTTCTGGCACTGTTATTGCTCCCTTCAGCTTTAATGAGAAGAGACCATAACACACACTAATTCTAGATTCAAAATTTCATAGTATAGAACTTGTAGAGCCTATAAAACCTAATGATGCCAAGTACGAGTTCAGAAGCCTTCAACTACTGTATGATTTTGTTGTATTAAAACTCCCTGGAAGAACAGAGAAATAAAAGGTGTACAATATGCTAAATACCAAATTTTAGAGTTTGAAATTGGAACCAAATGTAAACTCCAAAATTTTTAGGCACCATGTCAGAATTGTAAGTGGACCCCAAGTTCATAGTCTTTAAACATCCATGTAAAACACCTGTCCCATGAAGGGACAATGCTGTCTTCTAGATGGGCAATCAGTTTAGAGTCAGGTTTTAATCCCAGCTGTATTGCTCAATAGCTGAGCAATGTTGGACAAGGTGCTTATTGTCTGTGACTTTATCTTTTCCCCCTTTAAAATGGGTACTAGAAAGCATACCTTTTGATGGATAGTCAGTGAAGTAAAGCATAGCTCATATATAGCACATTTATAAAGGGTCAATACTACTAAGAATCTAGAGAATGTTTTCTAGGACAGTGTAAAAATACAGCAAGATATAGCCTACTTGGAAGGTGTTGATGGTCTTTCTGGAGTCTAACTCAAGCATTAATTAATTTTGGAAATGGGGTCAAAAGTATATCTATAAATACTTCAAGAATCGACGTGGTCAGCTTGAAATATACTAGGGATTTAGAGAGGATGGCATCCATCTAGAAAATTTCTTGAGGCCAGAAGCAGAAACAGAAACTGGAGTCTCACAGACGTAGAGAGAGAGAGAGAGAGAGGACACCAAGGTTAAAAAACTAGAAACTAGGTTCTACTGATATTGACCTAATGCAGATTTGCACTGCTTTTAGACCATATTCCAAAGGCAATCATGAACAAGAGGTGTGAATTTATTATCTGAGGTGCAATAACAAGATATTACAGACATGGTAGCTTAAATAACAGAAATGAAGTAGGGGTCTGCACCTTGGAATCCAAGATCAAAGTGCTGGCAGGCTTGCTTTCACCTGAAGTCTGTCTTCTTGGCTTGTAGAAGTTGCTCTTTATCTTGTATCTATATATGGTCTTTTTCACTGTGTGTTCTGGGTGTCTTTTATAATGGCACCAGTTCTACTGGATCTCATTAACTTCATTTACTATCACTTCAGTATAAGTATTGTGTGAATCATTGTAGAAAGCAACAGAATCGTTAACAATGGTGAACAGATGGGTAGAAAAACAGGTCTTTTTGAAGCTTCTAACCTCTAGGTTCAGACTGAAGTTTGGTTGTGGATTGAGGACACTGAGAATACTTCAAGTTACTTATCTGTAAACTGAGAGCAAGCATACTTCATTTGGGAAGAGTTGGTGTTGTTTTTTAAGTGCTTTTTGATGTTGTAAATGGAGATGCCTATTATGTCATAATAATAATTAGAAACATGTCTCATCATGATCCTATTCCTTCAAAACTTCACTTCCCTACTCTCCTTTCCCTCATATCTTTCTTATATATTGATTACTCAAAGAAATATATTTGGAGATTTGATATTGACTTCATTATTCTTCAAAGACAAAAGGCTGCATGCTTTTGAACTTTCTGTATCCAGAACACCCATCAACACCCTGTTTAACTTGATCCCTCTAACATTGCCATGTCAATGAGGCCACAGGGTTGTCATTTGTCAGCCTGGGGAGGTGTGTCTAGCAGCCTTCCTTTCTACACTGGGAATGCTCGGTGCACTGTGTATCACTCAAGCGTCACGGTGACAGTGTTTTTAGCGTTCATCTGTGGGGAGTTCCAAAGATTGGACACAAAGGATGATTTTCTTGGCAGGTATTTTCCTCCACAAACAAGCCTGTTTGAAATTCAAGGACTATATGAAGCTTTACTTGGATGACTTTGGAAAAACATTGGAAAATACCACCTGGGAACGAGAGTAAGCAGTCATTCTCCAAATCTATAACTAGGTGCATCTTTCTACTTTATTGGAAAAGAGGATGATGGAGAATAAAGGAGAAGGATAGAATCTGTACAGGAGTGGGAGTTTTTACTGGTGTGAAGAGCAGGAGGTAATTTGACATATCCAAGACAGCAGCGTATGTAAGTCAGAATGTGATTTCAGTCCCGCTAATGTCCTTGGAGATTTCTTGTGTCCCCAAGCTATTCAGTTCATCTTCCTTCCAGGGCGGGACTTGACAGGTCATTTGTTCATAGAAGATACCTCTAGACTTAACCTTCAGCATTTACAATGGAAATCCATTCTCTGTAGAAGACATAAGCAAAATAGACTACTGCTATACTTACTTAAAAAAAAACCAAACAGATATGTTCCCAGATAACCTTTTCCTTTCTGCATACAAATTTGGGGTACCCCCACCATTCCTATACTTCTAGGAGGAAGTGCAGAGTTATTTTACTTTATTACATTATTTATGCTTTCAGAGTATTACTGGGATTAATTGCTATTGCAGCCCAGATTTAATTAGTGTAAGCTTCAGTAACAGCTTAATATAAATTAAATTACAAGCCATTTCTCTTTGAGAAATATTAGGATTTATTAGCATCCCCCCAGAGTAGTTATTTGAATGGATACATTTCCCTGTTAAGCCATGGAGGAAGCTTTGTTTGCTGTTGTTTGTAATTATATCCAGCATATTCTCTCCCTTCTCCCCTTTTTGTGTCAACTTGGGTGATTAGCCCGTGTAAGAGATGCATTGTCTCCTCGCCTAAGGCCTTAGGAAAACCATAATGGTCACTGAAAGAAAAATTGGCTCCTCAAAGAGAAAATGAAGAAGAGAAGGAGGGACAGCTTGAGAATAAGGAAATGGTCATAGTTTAAATTAAGAATAAATAATAAAGATGTGGAGGTGAGAGTGTGGGTGAACCGAGCATTTTAAGTGCAAGAACTAGGAAACAACTCTCTCATAACTCTCTAAATGAATAAAAGAAACTGTAGTTAGGCATTCCTGCTTGTGCTGTAGGCCAGGAAGAAGACAGTGCATGTTCTGTGTGCTGCCAAATTAATCTTCTGAAAAAAATTATGTGGTCATGTAATTGTCCTGTTCAAGAGTAAACAGTGAAGAGAATGTGCTTTGGAATCCAGCAAATTTGTTTCTGTCTTGACTTCACCATTTTTCTATTTGACCTTGGGCAGCCCAGTGACTTCTTAGGTCTTTCTGTTCATGTGTAAAATAGAGGTAATGATAGGGTTATTATCAGGATTATATGAAATGATACAGGCAAGACTCTCAGCCCATTGGTACGCAGTAAGATCAATATTTGCTCTTTTGAAGAGATGATGTCCAGTTTCCTTGGTGAGTCAGAGGTCTTGCTGTGACAAAATACCTCACATAGACAACTCAGAGGAGAAAGCTTTATTTGGGATCAGAGTTTCAGAAGGTTTGCTCCATAGTTAATGGTGCTGTTAATTTGGGACAGAGTATCTCGGAAAAACAAGCATGTGGCAGAGGCTATCACTACCCAAAGGCAGACAAGAAACACAGAGAGAATGGAATCAGTGACCTAGTTCCACTTCTAAAGTTTCCATTGCCTTATACATGTGCCCCTCCAGCTAGGGTCCCAAGCATTTAACTCATTAGCTCCAGGTAGACATTTTCTATTTAAACTGTAACACCCGGTATAGTCTTAGAAGTCTTGTGCTATCTGACTTCCACTGCCATTCCATTTTAGGATGTACACACTCCTGCTATACAACCAGTTTATTGTATACTTATTTTGAGTGGCACTGGAGTTTGAATTTAGGATTCATAGTTGCTATTCTACCATTTGAACCAAGTTTCCAGAACAGCTATTGTTCTGCTTATTATTGAGATTAAGGTCTTACTGTGTGTGGATTGTGGTCCTTCTCTTTATACAGGCTTACACCACTATTTCCAGTTGCTGGTTGAGAAATAGTCATAAAATTTCCTTCCCAGGCTAGATTTTCACTGTGATTCTTATATATATTTCTTGGAGAGTTACAGTTATAGATGTGGGTTGTATGTTATAATTTAATATATAGTTTTCCTCTATCTTATGGTAAGTGTTGTATAAGACATTTGTTATTTAAAAGGAAGAGAAAGAGAGAGAGAAGGGGAGGGGGTGAGGGAAAGAAAAAAAATTGATTTCACTTAACCTGAAACTCTTATTGGTCAGGAGCATTCCTAAAAAAAGACACAAACACGTCATTAACTAAAGAGATGAATTCTGCAACAAACTGTAAACATCTAACTTGTTTATAAATCCACAATGTTTTAAGAAGGATATGTTAGTCTGTTTATCACTTTGATAGAACATCTGAGATAAACAACTTAGGGGAGTATTTTTTACCTCATATTTTTTGAGAGGTTATTCATGGTTCCTTGGCTCTATTGTTGGGGACCTGAGAATATCACTGTGGAGAAAGTTTGGTAGAGTGAGATGTTTAGGTCCTGATGCCCTGGAAATAGAGAGAAAGAGTGGGGCCGGGGTTCCATGAATATGATAGGCCTTTCAAAGGCAGACCACCCCTCTGTGCATGATCTGTTTTCTCCAGCTAGAAACTCAGCTCATTCAGCTATGAACTCATCGATGGATTTTTCTATTGATGAAGCTAATGTCCCCATGATCCAATCACCTTTCCATAGTGCTACAAGTGGGAAATCAAATCTTAGATTCATGGTCCTTCTAGAGAATACTTAATAACTAAACATGACAAGGGGCTTAAATGTACCAGCAGGATGTAACTTGGCCTTGAGTTTCCTGTAAAGCTTAATGAAAAAAATTAAATGAGATAATTATATGAGATAATGACTTAAAATGTCTTCATTTTATTTAATCTGATTAAACTTCAATGATATTTTCATGATGTCAAATATCACTAATATAATTTTAAAAGAAGTGATATGCTTAGAGACCTAAATGTTTTGTATCATATGGAAAATTTACTGTTTTCTTCCCTCCCTCCCTTCCTCCCTCCCTCCCTCCCTCCCTCTCTTCCTTCCTTCCTTCCTTCCTTCCTTCCTTCCTTCCTTCCTTCCTTTCCTCCTTCCATCTTCTTCTTTTTTCTTCCATTCTTTCTTTGCTAGTATTTTGTTCTTGCTTGGCTTGCTTGCTCATGGCTGGCACTCTACCATTTGAACAATGCTCCAGTCCATTATTTTTCTGGAATTTACAGTTTACTTCTCTCTTTCTTTCTTTCCTTCTTTCTTTCTTTCTTTCTTTCTTTCTTTCTTTCTTTCTTCTTTCTTTCTTTCTTTCTTTCTTGCCATGGTTGGCTTTGAACTGTGATCGTCTTATCCCAGGCTCATGACTAGCTAGAATTATAGGCATAATTCACCAGTGTTCAGGTTGTTTTTGAATTGTAATGGTTTTAATGAAATAATTCATTTTAGTAGACTTACATATTTCATAAGGAAAAGATAAGCAAAGCAGATGGTTGGAGGAATTAAAGGATATAGATTTCAGGTCACACATATTATATACTTTACCTATATATAATATGCTTTTCATACATCCACACCTGTACATATAATATATAATAGGTACATTATATCATATAATAGGTATATTATTTCATATAATAGGTATATTATATCATATAATATATAATAGGTATATTATATATTATATCACTTACTTTTGCATGTATTCTTGAACATTTCTTAGGAGAAATACCAAGATTTCCAGTGCTATCAGTTGTTATAGATAAAAATAATAATAAGAGAGATAATGTTTGTCTGTGGAGAGACCTCATATAGTGAGTATAAATGCCTTACCAGTGCCCTCTGTCAATTAAGAGGTAACTGGGTCACCAGTCATAAGGTGGTTCACACAGTTGTAGAAGGAATGTTTCCACATCTGTGACTGATCTGCTCCTCAGAGATGTGTTGAGAAATTAGATGATGCCAGTGTTCTCAGGAGCTAGATGGCATAGCTAATAGTAAATTAACTAAGTTACTAAATGGAATACTGGCTTACTTGAAGAATTAAATTTACCTCATGTGAATGAGCGTACAATTTTCTTTCAATACATAATTCACTCAATCGTGAGCTTAGCTGGTATATGGTAATGCAGGTCAAATTCTCCTGATGAAAAAGAATTTGCATTTTAAACCTCTTTCCAATTTCTCAGCCAGACATATGCTTATTTTCACACAAATCCAAAACCATATACACAGTGCTGTGGTCAGCCACAGTGTATGTAAATGAGCTCCCACACGATTGTATTGTGATGGTAAATGTACCAAATAAGTGTTTTAGAAAATGTTTCTTTTGGTATGTTTTCATGCAGTCTTTAATTTGGAGTTAAAAATAAGAGACCCATTTGGGCTCCAGTGGCTCAGATCTGTAATCTTAGCTACCCAGGAGGCTGAGATCTGAATATTGTGGTTCAAAGCCAGTGTGTGAATGTCTGTGAGACTCTTATCACCAATTAACCACTAAAAAGCTGGAAATGGAGCTGTGGCTCAGTGGTAGAGCACTAACATTGAGCAAAGAAGCTCAGGGACAGTGCCTAGGCCCTGATTTCAAGCAGCAAGAGCAACGCGTGCACACACACACACAAACACACACACACATACACATACGCGTGCGCACACACACTCACACTAAGAAACTCAAATGAATTGAATTACTAAATGAATTGAAAAAAGACAAATTTATTCACTTCAAATTTTGTAGGATGGTAAGCCTTTGATGCCTTTTTGTCAATTTTTTTCGCCCAACCCTTTGTAGAATTTGAGTTTCAGACAGAATTTGTAGAATTTGAGTTTCAGACAGAAAATACAAAAAAAGTAGTGCCATGTTCAAAGAATTTACTATTACCAAAATCTATTCTTAGCATGATACACATATTATCCTATCTAATCATTACAAATGCTTTCAGTTAAGGCAAATACAACTATCATCCCTATGATTAGATATGGTAAATGAGACATAGAGACCTTAACAGCTACCTGAGTTACATAGCTCATGAGAGCTAAGCAGTCTGACTTTAGGACCTAAGTGTCTACCCTTTGTCAAGTGAGCTTGTGTCAGAGATCCCATAGATTGGTAAGAACTACTCTGAGAGTTTCTGAGTAATCTAGAAAATAGTTGTTAGGGAAAACAATGCCTATAACAACAAATAGCCAAGTCTTTTCTATTGTAAAAGCCATGGAGCCAGTCACTGTGAAGCCACTGGGGAGGAGGCAGGAAAATATGGCATCATTGGTTTGACATTTTGAGGCCTAAGGCAGAAGAAAGTTCCCAGGATAAAGGGGAATGAAGATATAGACACTGATGGATTTGTGAGAAGAGACTTTCAATCTGCAAAAACAGGTTTGCTAGAGCCGAAGAGAGAAGACCCCTGCCCTCTGTCTGGTGAAACTTGAGAGGTTGCAAAGCTCTGCTGGTCTCATTGTTCAGTCTTCTGGAGAAGCAGGCACAAAGTGTACAGACTTGTATACCCTTCAAGACTTCTTGAAGTTTCGATTATAGATCAAAGCAAAATTCCTACCCACACTTAGGACTTGGGTATGGCTGGCAGAAAGCTTGTAGATGGATGAAACTCTAGTGTTGAGATAAGCTTAAGCTTATCTTTACTGACTGATGGCTAAAACCATTGTGGGATGAGGAGGTTACTTTGTTTAGGTAGAAACAAAGTACTTAAAGACTACTGTTCCCAATTTCTCCCACACTGTAGGAAACATATAAAACGTGTATGTGTATATGAATGTATATATTTGCATATATATAATCATACATATGAATTTGTGCTATGAAATCAATTCACAGTTCAAATTGCTGTCTACAAACTTAAAGGAATCTAATGCTGGGAATATCTTTGCCACAGGTTGATTAAGAGACCCAGGGGTAGATGTAAAAAAAATCATTGTACAGCAACAGAGGTGACCTGTGGAAGGACAGAAACAGAGAGCAGACTCTGGAAATATCACTACTGGAATGTAAAGAAACTGAACAGAGCAACCAACTATTTCAAATTTACAAGGTAGAAATAAAACAGGTAGCTGAAAGGAGACAGTAAGAGCAAATGTAGCCTTGTAAGAGTTTATTGATACAGTTCATCTGAGAGTCAGACGTTCTTCCTTGGCAAGTGAAGGGAGTTTCCAGTAGTACAGCCCAGACTGCTAGGCTGTGGGAGGCTGTGAACTAGTCAGGAGTGCATCAGTCTTGACCTTCAGGATCCTGTATGGAAGCTTGTCATTGGAAAAGAATATGAGACCCTAAATCTCTCAAGCCCCGGAGAGTTAGCCATTGGTATACTTAAGCTAGTTTCCTTCCTTATAATAACCTTTAGGATAGGATTTTCCAGATGCCAGCCACATCACATTTATTGTGTAGCAGCTCCCATATTACTTCCATTATTTTTCAAATATCAAGAATAACACACCTGGTCAGGCACCAGTGGCCTGAAATCTTAGCTACTCAGGAGGCTGAGATCTGAGGATTGCAGTTCAAAGCCAGCCTGAGCATGAAAGTCTGTGAGATTCTTATCTCCAATTAACCACCAGAAAATGGGACATGATGCTGTGGCTCAAGTGGTAGAGCACTAACTTTGAGCTGAAGACCTCAGGGACAGCACCAAGGCCCAGAGTTCAAGCCCCACCACTGATGGAAAAAAAAATAACACATCTGAATAACTGTCAAAGGCCAACATCATGCTTGAAAGCAACATGATAAAATATTTGGCAAAATGATATTAAATACTTGTGGTTTTTATAAAAGCTCTTGGTTTCTCGAAACAAAGATTTCTAATTTTACTCATCATCTGGTATAGGCAATGGAATAGATGGTTTGGGTATGGATATTTTTATCAGTGTGTAAATGTACACAGTATGTGACCTATTATTTCTAAGGAACAGACCCCTTGGTTTTATTAATAATAGGAACACACTACTGAAAAGTCTACACTTTCCAGTCCCTTTTGTGGAAAGGTCTACTCATCTGACTACACTCTGGCCTCATGGTGAACAGAGAATTTCAGCAAAC
Organism: Megascapheus bottae; assembly: GCF_031878675.1. Taxonomy (NCBI): domain Eukaryota; kingdom Metazoa; phylum Chordata; class Mammalia; order Rodentia; family Geomyidae; genus Megascapheus; species Megascapheus bottae. The sequence goes on from NC_143522.1 coordinate 17,661,900, forward strand.
TATACAGTTTAGAGGGAGCAGAAGCTACACAGGGCTTTCCAGATATCTAGCATGATTTCAAATTTAGAATGTTTCTAGTTCACCCTGGGATTTGATAGTTCACTGGAAGAACTCAGAAAAAAGCTGTCATATTGGAGGACATGTATTAAAATCAGCCCATGATAAGGTCTAAGAAAGGTTCAAGTGCAGAGGTTCTGGTTGTTTTTGCCCATAAAGTTATGAGCTGTGGCTGGAAGTTTGGCCTAGTGGTAGGAGTGCTTATCTAGCACGCATGAAGGCCCTGGTTTGATTCCGCTGTACCACATACATAGAAAAAGCCAGAAGTGGTGCTGTGGCTCCACTGAGTCTTGAGAAAGTTCAAGGACAGTGCTCAAGCCCTTAGTTTAAACCCCAGGACTGGCAAAGAAACCCCACAAATGGTTATAAACTGTAGTACCTCCTACCCCTGCCATGGCTATAGCATATGACAATACATACAAAGTGTTGGTAGCTTGGTCGCTAGAGATGCTCACCTGAGTGGGTTTCATTAGTTTTCATTAGCACTTGGTAACATTTTGCCTAAGTGGCTTGCCTGTAGTCTCCACCCCATTTGGCGTTTGGACTGATATTTATCATCTTTAGTTCCTCTGAAACGAGCAAGAATAGTGATTCCAGACAAGGAAGGCAATCCTAACATGCAGAGGATTCCGGGGACCATGAGATCACCTTCAAATAACGTGAAGGCCAGACTTCTCTTTAAATAAGGGAAGTTTATTCAGTATCTAGAAAAAAGGGATTTTTTCCCTTTCTGTCCTATTTTGCTGCCTAGATCACCAGTCTGGTAGGGAAAATTCTTCTAGCCACCATTATTAGAATAAACTTACATCCTAGAGGGATTGGAGTGGTGCCTGAGCTGAACCTGGGTCTGATACTTGTCTTTACCCACTAGCTGGGACAACTTTAGATGTGTGAAAATGAAATCCATCTTCCATAAGCCATTTATTTTGACTATTTCTTCCTCACAGTCATTAAATATAATCCTAACTGAAACTGCATGTTCTTGGCTTTCCAATTTAGAGAGATAAAGCCTACTCTCTTGCTTTAGAAATGTCTTTTTTAAAAAGTCTCACTAATTATAAGAGATACAATTCGAATTTTCAAACTCAAAATACACAGTGTGAGAAGCATTTTAAATGCATTTGGAAACATATTTCCCCTTGAAGGCAAGAGTTCTCTTGGTGCTCAGAGTTTACATGGCTCCAAGTTTCATCAGAGTATTCAAGGTATAATTTTTACTAAGGACATACTCAAGGAAAAGATAGAATAGTCTCAAGTCAGTGAATTTTACTTATCTATTTCCAGTACTCTTAATCACCATAGACTTGTATCATGGCAGTTCCCCTTCCCTGTACACTCACTGCAAAGGATTCCTTTCTCAGCGAGATGGCAATTGGATTTTCCATAGTCACCTTTGGGTATGCTTGTATTCTCTGTCCCCATCCAACTGTGTCTTTCTCCCACAATCACTCATAAAACAGAGTTATAATAGCTATAATTCTCTAGCAATCAGTCAATTGCTATAGTTAACAAATGGTTTATTAGAGTGTTAACCTCCATTAGCTGAGAGGCTAGGTCATTAGCTTCCTCTGATAGCCATTTCTCAAGGTTTATGATTTAAATAATCACTTAAATAATTACTTTAATTCTTTGATATAGGTTGAAACAAAGTTTTATAAGCACTTAAAATTCAGGGAAAAATGAATTATATCCATTTGAAATATCTATAGACTTGGGCACTTCAGTTGCATTTTGTTTTAGGGCCCTGGTGTTTGTTTTAGAACTTCCAAGCTGAGAGAAGACATAGATACAGTCACTGCCAGGAACCAAGGCAACATTCCCAAGGAGAAATGATGGTTTTCTGCAGATCAGGGTATGCAAGTTCATTGCATTGTTTTCCTTTAACCTTCTGATTTCTTTTCCTAGAAATACCAGGAATTTTCACATAAGCTGCTTAGCCTCAATGCTTTGTGACCTATTACTTGCTGAACAATTATACACTATCTGCACAGCTCTTCTTTGACTTAAGATGGGGTTATATCACAAGAAGCCCACCAGGAATGGAAAATACTGTCAACTCAAAGATTAATTTAATACTTCTAGCCTATTGAACGTCCTATCTTAGCAACACAGTGTACACACAGTGTGAGCTGTTTCCCATTGTGATTGTGTGATCAACTGGGAGATTCAACTCCCTGAAGCATACCATGGAGGAGAGCATCATATTGCATGGTGCTAGCCTAGAAAAAGTGCAAGATCCACATTTCTAAGTGTAGTTTCCATTGAAGGCATAGAGCTTTTGGCTCCAACAAAAAGTAAAGGAGAAAAAAATAATCTGGGGTTAAATCATTATAAGTAGGGGAACAGCTGTACATAGAAGAGTATGAGTGAAAAGGATTGAACTATAACTTCTCTGTTTGGCATCTCTAATGGTTTAGGGTAAATTAGGAAGATGATGACATCATTCACAGCTTTGATCGTGCCTTACTACCATTCCCAAATCTTTTTTATTTAATTGTAAAGGTACAAAATAAGGCAATGAACACATTTCTTTTTAAACACTGTTACCTCCTCCCTCATTTTCTTCCACTTACCAGTCCCCACCTCCCCCCCCCACCAAGTGGTCAAGTTAGCTATGTCCTTTGCCATGCAGACATTCTAGATAAGATAAAAGAAATGGAGGAAGACATTTATGATGCCAACAGTAAACAAAACATGATGATTATTTTGATCTTTGGAATCAATAAACTTGTCATGGATTCCAGTTCCATTACTGAATACATATGGGCAAGTTACTTTAACTTCTCTATGCCTAAAATTCAAGATATGGAGAATACTACTCCTTAGGTGTATGATTAATGAATATAATGTCTAACATAATAAATAATGAATAATAAATGCTAGAATGACACTCATCATCTTTTTATGGCATTTTGAAAAATAGTATCTTTACTAACTTTTCTTGGTGCTCATATTTCTACCTTATAAAAATCCTTTGCTCTTTATCATTCTCTAAAATTTTGATTTTTTATGAATTTGGTCCTATGTATAACACTATTATATAGATTGGTGGTTAAATAGAATCTAACATACAAATTCAGCAAATTATTTTTGCTACATAGTGTACAAATTTGTTCAAGTTAATGGGTCGACATTTAAGAGAAATCTAACTTCTGTACTCTATTCAGGGAATAGAGTAACTAGGAGAACATTTACATTGAGTCCTGTGGTTGAGGCAAGGTCAAAAGAATATTGTCAGTGAGGCTTGAGAATGCAGAGGAAAACTATCCCTTAAAAATGAAACAATGACAAAGAAAATCTGCATTGTCCTTCACTGAAGTCTGAAGAAGTCAGTGAAAATTAATTCCCAGTGATCAACAGTAAACAAATTGCTTTTCTCATACTTATGGCTTGGAAAATAAAATTCAAACCTTCAAATTCTCAGTTGCCAAAATGAATAACAGTAATTAAAGCAAGCGTCTACATAATGGTCATTTTAATTACCATGTTTTGTACTTCTGAGATATAATTAGTTTTATTTTATTTTATTTTTTAGGGGGAAAATTTGAAGATTTTTTGTTTATTCCAGCTGGCTTTAGGTCTTGCTTATTTTCAGGATAATTATATCTTCCAAGCAACAATGTCCAGAGACTAAGAAAGGAAGAAGGATTAGATACGCGACAGCTTGTATTATAAAAAAGAATCTAAAGATAAGTTTGCTAAAGTTAACCCCAAGGTCCCTTTTAAGCTACTGAGCTAGTGGAGGAAAAAAACAACAACAACAACAAAACTGCTGCTCTTATTAATTGGCAGGGATGACTGACTGTCCCGGAAGCTGTACCTTCCCAAGTGTGTGCTCCACATTCTCAACACTGGTCTGGGTTAGACCCTTATATAAGGAGCTCAATGATACTCTAAGCTGTTATTGAACAGAAGGCTTCAGACTCCTCCATCAAGGTTCCCTATCCTTTATTGGCAGCGGGAGTTTATGAGTGGTCTCAATATTGTTCAAAAACTATATACATAAAGAGCCACCACTGTCTCAGTCACATCATTGACAAGACCACAGAGAGGCAATGAAGGGGCTTGCTAGAGGTTTATTCCAGCTGTAAAGCAACAGCAGATAGTCCATTTTTATTAACTAAGAAGCCAGCTGCACAGTATGCCCCTACAAGAGATGCTCTTTCTGAGCACAGTCGGTGAGCAATTAGACTGGGCTGCAAACTCTGGGAGGGGTCATACCTGTTTCATTTATGATGCACTGTGGCTGCAGTTACTATTTAGGAGATGTGTCTAGAGCTTCTGAGATAATGCTCCCTAATAGCAGTTTCTAGAAGATAATTAGGTATTACATAGAAAGCTATATATCCCTATATCGGCTTTAAATTTGCTGCCCATTAATTTGGGGCAGCCCTTGGCTCAGATGTAATGGGGGAGTAAAATTAGAAGTAATTTATGGTTCATCTCCATACTTTCTATTGTTTTATAGCTCCAGCAAGATACAGCTTCCAATTGTTAATGAGGACCCCTCTTGAAACAAGAGGGTAACAGGATGATAATGCATTCTATTTGTACTGCAAATGGAACCAAAGCCCTCACTCAGCCCTAGCATTATCACTATTGAATACCAACTGTGCAAAGAGCAGAGGTTAATAGATGTGGTTTATACTTCTGACAGAGGGGGCTCTTTTCCTGACCACTCTGATCTGCTCCAGAGTTGTTCTTCTGTCTTTTCTCTTTTACTTTGCCCCCAGGTGTGGCCTCTTCTTTACTTTCTAGTCTGTTTACTTGTTTTCAACAATTAAAAAAAATGTGAAAAGCAGGAACAAATAAAGAATAGTAGAAGAAGGAAATAAATCTGTGTGAGTTTCTTACTTATTTGACAATGAAAAATACTCTCAGAAATTTCTAGTAGTCTTGTTTAGTCCTGAATTTCTAAAGCAGACACTTCCAAAGGACCTTGCAATTGCTAAGATTGGCTTTAACCAATCAATTCCACTGGACACTGGACTATGTTGGTATCCTCATGTCTAGGAAAAAGGGGAAGAATGGCTGATGGCTAGACAATCGTATTTGGCAGCCACTGCTACTTACTGCAGCTCTTTGCAAAGTTACCCATCCTCCATTGTTCTTAAGGTTGTCATGGTTTCCTGCTTCATGTACAAAAATAAAAGAGGCAGCCAGGTTCCAGGAGCTCATACCAGTAATCCTAGCTACTCAGGAGTCTACTGGATCTGAGGACCACAGTTCAAAGCCAGTTGTGGTAAGAAAGTGAGACTCTTGCCTATGAAAAGTGGACCTATGACTGAAAGGGTAGAGTTTTAGACTTCAGCAAAAATACTCAAGGACAGCACCTGGTCCCTGAGTTCAAGCCTCAGGATGGACACAGACACTTTTTATGTTCTAGATTTTAAATACTTGATCGGATAGATGATTTGTAATATGATTTGTTTTCCAGGGAACAGCATGTCTATTCAGTGTTGTTGGGGGGCACAAACGATTTTTTTTACTTGGGAAGAACTTCAGCTTATCTCTTCTTGTCATTTCTCGTACTTCCTGTTGTTGCTCATGCAAAAAACACATGGTTATATCCGCTCTCCCTCTCACCACTTCCCTTCCCTTCCCTCCCCTCTCTTCCATGCCCTTCCCTTCCCTGCCCTGCCCTCCCCTCCCCTCTCCTCCCCTACCCTTCCTCCCCACTCCCCCTTTTGGGTTTTCACAGTGCTAGGGATTGATCCTAGAACCTCACACATGGCACACATGTACTCTGCCCTGAGTTAACAGCCTCCACCCTGAGTCTCTATTTTGGATTTTTGGTTGTATGGATGTGTGAGGTTTCATCTAAGAACTGGACAGTGCAAGGGGAAATAACTATCTCCAAGGTCACACAATATGTCCCAGAAGCAATGGAATGCGTGAGATTAAATTTTAATTGATTAGTTTTAATGCAGAAACAGCATTTTTTTTTTCACAAACAGAGGAGTGCAGACTTGCTCAAACCCCAAACTCCAATATTATAGAATGGAACCAATGTTTTTAAGTAAATTGATTCATATACTGAGTTGTAGATGAACATTACAGGACAAAATGTACCAGAAGTGTACATGCATCTACAATTGACGCCCTATGAAATCTGAAAATTATTCTTGACAGAGGAAATTAAAGTTGGCTAAAAGAAAGCTTTAGGCAATTCTAAGATATTGAATGAGCTCTTTTTCATGTATGCTTCCTCTCTTAACATCTCAGGTTCATGAACTCATTTTCTCTGGCTCATATTTCATCTTTATCCTAACAGATGGGGATATTATCCACATCTTGGCTAGGATAAGAGTGTACCACAGCCACATTTTTCTGGGACAGTTCCCATTTCCTGCAGGCTACATTCACTGTGCATTCACATATTTGAATGAAAAGACCACTTTCAAACTGTTTGGGTCTTCCTTCCTTCCTTCCTCTTCTCCCTTCCTCCCTCCCTCCCTGCTTCTCTTCCTTAGCCCTCTCTTCTTCCTTCCTTGTTTCCATTTTCTTATACTGAGAGAAATATAATCTCCAGAGTCCTTCACTCCTCCTGTCCTTCAGCAGGAAAGTATTTTATCTTTGTGTTCTTATCACTGTGTTCTTGATATCTTATGGTGTCAGTAGTCTCTTTCTCCCACAAATAACTGAAGGACATTACTTTCAATTACTCTGAAAATCAGATTTTTTGCTTGAAATTTGAGAGAAGGGGAAAAATAAAATTGGGTTCTAACAGGGGCAGAATTTGCAGACAGAAGTAAAAATCATGAAAAATATGTTAAAAATCTGACATCAAATCTTTTTTTTTTACAAGTGTTTGCATAAGGACCACAGTGTCAAAAGGGGATACTTAGAATTATTCAACTAATTCCTTGCATGGTTAGTCCAATTCAAGACCCATCTTCTACTCACCTCTTGGTTTGAATGTAGCTGAAAAGGCTTATTTATAAAGAAATCTCTAAAGATTTCTAAGTTTTAAAGTAGAAAAAGTCTAATTAGAATAACAATATTTAGCCATATGGTACAGATACTTTCTAGTGTCTTGCTTAGTTCCCTATCCTATTGTCCCCATACATGTTCTAAGAAGTTCTTCACATCCTTTATTTCAATTAAGATACAGATAAAGAGGACATTGCATATAGACTATTATGAGTTGCCAAATTGATGTCAGAATTCAAGATAATGTTTTCCTCTGATTCCATGTGTTTTGAGACAAGTTTTTCTGGCCTCCAATAGAGTAGTTCAGACCGACTTTGAACTCTGATCTTAATCTCTCAGCCTCCCATATGCCTGGATTACAGTTGTGAACCACCACTGGGCAGAATGCAAGTTTGAACTGTATACTGAGTATCATCAAAGTAATATGGGCAGTGATTTGGGTGGGATTTGTGAAGGTTTAGTGTTTCAGTTTTGGTCCGTATTTCAAAGCAAGAAATATTGAATCTGTTAGGCCTTTCAGCTTACCCCTGCCCTGACTCTTACATTTACAAAGTAAATGTAAAATTTGTCAGGAAGCACAAAATGCTTGGAATCTGATTAAGTAGGACTGAGGAATGCGCATGTTCAGATACTCTAGGGGAGGCCACACAGAATGGCCTTTAACCAGATACTGAAAGCCTTTTGTTCTGACTGAGAGGAAAGAGATGGCCAAGAAATCATGAACTTGCCCAAAGTCAACTACAATTAATGCCAGAAATAAAATTACAACTGAATGCCCCCTTCTTTGAAATTGAGTATTAAATGCTACTTTTGGGTTGGTTATTATTGTTTCCCTTACTTTTTCAAGTTCCAGCCCAGGCTGGCCTGGAACTCACATCCGTTCTGTGTCTCTTAAATGCTTATGATTACAGGTGTACATTACCATGTCCTGTATACTAATGCTTCTTAATGTGCTTCAAGGAGTCATATTTTTATAATCTTTTGTAAAGCCGCTAAAAGTGTTCCAGTTGGCTGCCTTTCTCCAATCATCATTTGTGAAAGCATTCTACCAAAATGAGAGGTAAGACTTTTAAAGTTAGAACAGTTCTTAGAATACAGAGACTGAATCCTATTAAGAAAGTAATCTCAAAATAATGTTACTTTCTGTATAATCAATGTGAAGAGATTTTGAGGAGTGATTTCTTTCTCAGCCCACAATATTTTGTCAAAAACTGTTAAATCTTATCCTGCTTGCCACTTGGTTATTTTCTCTTGGAATTTAGGCAAATAACTGTTGGTATCTGTGAAATTGAGTTTGAATTTTTCTCATTTGAATGTGGCTTCATGCAGGTAAGGGAACAATTCATTTGGAGAAATGGAATACGGGTCAGTATTATTAAGCTTATGAGGTTATGTTATGTATTCATGGCTCATTATGAAATATTTTTCTATCCCTTTGTGCTTGGGGGATGAATAATGTCCCCCATACAAATTAACAAAGCTTTATGTTTAACATAAAATACTTTAAGACCTCATGGGGAATCTAGTTTACAGTTAAAATGTCCCGGGCAGTGAGTCCCTCATTAAAACACAAAGTAAAACTTAACTCACAACCATTAAAATATCTCCATTCATTACTACAAACACACACCATCTGGGGTTGTTTCGTGCCTCCCAGTTTCTTATTAGCAGGGGAGAGATAGGGATTGACTTCCTCCAGAAATCAGTATGTCTTACATAATGCAAATGCACACTGCTGCTTGCCAGCAGTCTTTAATTACTAATGGGAGCCTCTGACCAAGTGCTAATGTTGGAGCACGTCCTTCATCAGTGCTTTCAGAATGACTCAAATTGCAGATTCCTACTGAGGTTTGCTTTCCTTCTTAATGATGCTGCATTTTATGATTAGAAAAGATAAAGTTTAATTATTAAAATTTAAAAATAAACACCCGTTTTTCCTCAACACAAAATGATGGTGCTGTAGTTTGGGGTGTCAATTTCTGAATTCTAGGTATTATCCCAGCCTGGTCTCCTTCATTCTCTCCACAACTCTTTTACTTAGACATCATTTCCTTCATCGTTTAGATGGTTAAAAGGTTTAGCACAGTAAATAAACTTCAAGGGCAAAGTAGCCAGTGAGTTAGAGATAAAGGCATGATGTTACCAGGAACACATTACTTATGAAGCTGCTTTTTGGGAAGCATGGCTACTGAGGATAAATAGGATTAATATAATAATGCCAAGTGCATTGGATACCTTGGTATTTTAGAACATGGATTATAGTTGTCCTCTGTATTCCATCTACAGTGTGATGCATGAATACCAACTTGATTTTCGTAAAAAATAATCTTAGGTACCATCCCCAAACGATATCATCTGAAATTGAATTTTAAAGAAATCTTTAAATGACTTACATATTTCTTTAAAAAATAGCTATTTTTTTGGCAGGGGGCAAGAATCCTTGACTTTAAACTCAGGCAGGTACTCTGCTGCTTGAGCCATACTTTGAGCTCTTCTTGTGCTGGTTAATTTTGAGATAGCATCTTGCCTTTTGCCTGGGCCTGTCTGAACCATAGTCCTCCACTTATTCCTCCTGACATAGCTGGGATGACAGGCATGTACCACTTTCTCACCTATTGGTTGAACTTTTTTGTGCAGGCAGGCCTGTGAACGGGCACAGTAGCTTTCAGACTCCAAGCCCACACACCAGAAGTTCCATGTGTCAGGTCTGGCTGCTCAACTTGGTATGTCAAATACCAAGTAAAGAATAGATATGCAAGGAAAGATAACACATCAGTACAACTTTTGCAGCTTACAGAGTACAGATATGAGTTGCATGCTTGAACAGATAGGGAGCTAGGATGGGGGTATATAAAGTGATTAAATCCTCCCAATCAAAGATATGGTCTTCTTGCTCATTACTTTAGCCTTTGTCTCTAAAAGGTTTCTGGAGGAGTTTTTGGTGCTACATCATTTGAGAGGAGCAGAGACAAGTCAGTTGCAGTTGCCTGATGAGTGGTCTATACTGAGGCTTTGGCTGTTTTCTTCCTTTAGGGAACAGATGTTTATAAATTAATTCTGTCCTTCCTACAGGCCAAGGTGATTACCAAATGGCTGCCTGAGGAAGGCTCAGGTAAAAGGACACTGAAACAATGTAAGGGAAGGCTGCTCAGCTTTCATCTTGTTTCTAGTTAACCTATAGACCTTAACCTTAGTCTTAAGCAAACGTATTTTTCATATACTTCTCATAGAACCATAATCCTGAACTGTGCCTCCCAGACCTAGCTAGAATTATAGGTGTGAGTGCCTTGCTAGTTTCTGGCCTTGGTTTTCATCAGTGGAGTAGATGATTTTAAATTGTGCCATCTGTAGTACCGGGCTCCATGCAAAGCAGAAGAGTACAAAACTCAGCTCTTTCTCCTAAGGGATTGAAAGATAGTTTTTTTTCCCCAGTGATTTTTGTTCCATGAATGGATTCAGGTCATTCTGAAGCACACATTGTATTATGGAAAAAGTTACATGGGCTTTTTTAAGGCATGGAACAAAAGTATATTAGTGAGACCTCAGGTAGAGGGCTATAGAGTGGGAAGAATCTCTTCTATAAATTAAGAATGTTATCTTAATTTAGGTAAAAGCTAGTGGTCTGCTAAGTTTAACAACATTCTAAACGCCTTACTTAATAGTCACAAGGGTCAGGTGTAGAAGTCTCTTGAAAATGTCTAGTCAAGGAACTAACCAGAGTCCAAGACAATCTTGGCTTTTGACCTCCAACATTTCATCTCTCCACAATCAGAAGGTTCTAGTTATTCAATCAGTGGGATCTTCAGCACAGAAGTGATTTCTTCAAAACAAATTACTTTATAGCTGTCTCACTTGCAAACTGCATCTCTCTTGAGATTCGCAGCTGTCTTAATACTGAAACCTTTCTTTTCTTCTCAGTAGATCTCTTTTCATATTTCTGTGCTTATTTCTCCTTTTGTTTCCTTAGCTGTTAAAAGGTGTTTTCATGTGTAGACAGTTGCTTGGTGTTTTTGTTGGGAGATGAGTTCTAAGGAACCATAAAGCTGTCATCTTACTGATATCTAGTTAAGATATTTTTTAATAGGAGAATAAACAAATGACCATATTATTTATAGGGATGCAATGAATAGAAAAGTTCAACTATTAAAGAAACCCATCATTATTACCCAAACCTTTAAAACAGCTAGTTTAGTCCCTGTACAGTCAGAGATTTTCAGTGTAAACAAACAATGATACTTTTTAGAACAATGAAACATGCAAGAGACCAATATCGGTCCAAACAAATAAGCTTGGGAAATTCTACGATAGTAATATGAGGTACATTTGTTCCCTGAGAGTATTCTAGCAGTACATTATGGAAAGACAGCACCAGCTATTGCTTGTACTGGCAGGGAGGTATCGTGGGACTGGTACATGGGCTTTTGAGGGCATAAGGTGGGGGACTGTGTCAGAGCTGTTCAGGGGGAGTGATCAGAGAGAAAAGAAAAATCAGAGGGAGTGGTCAGACCCACATAGATACATTCTGCTCCTGGTGTTCAAAACTACCATAACGTGCAGTTGGCAGTGAGAAATGGAATTAGAAAAAGGAGAAAACAAATGATGAGTAAAGGAAAGAGAAGGAATGGGGATCAGAATGACTAAACCTAATGTGAGTCAAAAAATAAAACAAAACAAAACTGCCTGTCATGGTCAGAGTCAGGATTTGTTTAATTGATATGCTAATTTATGTATAGAAGATATAAATTCTATTTGGTGTTAATGAGTGCTATTTTTAATAAGGCCTGAAAAGAAAAACTCCACAAAAGTAGAAGAGACACTAGAGATACATTTCATTTTTGTTTTATTGCTCATTATGTGATTTGAAAGTTAGCTTGAGAGAAATGAGAGGTGCGTCATTTCTATTGCTTTTAGGAAATTTAGATCCTGAAATTAATGCTTTGAAAAATCACCTTCCCCTGATTTAACCTCTTCCTGTATATCTCTTCCTACTGTATTCTAAAGCTCAGAAAGTGGAACCTTTTATTAAGAGGATATGAAGTAAACCATTCTGGCTCTTGATTTGGACTTCCCTTTTCCTTTGGTTTTAAAGGTAATAGAAATTAAGATCACAGCATTTCATATTCTAGAAGCCAAGCTAGATAACCTCTTGAATACATGTGGCTTTAACCCTCTCAGTAATCCTCCAAATAATAGTCGGGTCAGTAGAATGGAGTCATGGTGAAGACGATGAGCTTTTAAGACGACAGCCTAGGTTTCCATTTCATCTCTGCCACTGACCAGGTGTATGCCTTAGCAAAGTGGTAGACCTTTCCATTAGTAACATGAATATTGATAGCTCCTAGCTTTTTGAGTTATAAAAGCTAAAAAAAGAATACCTAGCAAAACGTCTGGCACCTACCAAATACCCTGCCTCAAATAATGGACTCTTGGACCGGGAGTTTGGCCTAGTGATAGAATGCTTGCCTAGCATGCATGAAGACCTGAGTTTGATTCCTTGGTACTACATACAAAAAAGCTGGAAGTGGTGCTGTGGCTCAAGTGGTAGAGCTCTAGTCTTAAGAAAGCCCAAGGACAGTGTGCAGACCGAGTTCAAGTCCTAGGACTGGCAAAAAACAAAAACAAGAACTAATAGGGGCCAGGAGTTTGGCCTAGTGGTAGAGTGCTTGCCTAGCATGCACAAAGACCCAGGTTCAATTTCTTGGTGTACCACATACATAGAAAAAAAATAATGGGGTCTCATGCCACCTACTCTACAGACACTGTCCTAGAAACAGTAACAGTAGAGTAAAAAGACCTTTGAGAATCAACTAAAGAGTTGGGGATACCTCAAATAATGCATAGTTACATGTATTTAAAGGATCTTGAGACTAGAAAGGTACAATAGATGGATGTGAAAGAAGACCAGGGAATTCTCATTTAAATTATTTTCTAATTTCTGATCTGCAATGCCAGAATTGTGGTGACTTGGGGATCATTGGCTCAAGTCAGTGGTTAAATGCTGACCACAGTGATCAAGTTTCTTCTTTCTCTGTCTTTTATTTTATTTTTTTAAATTTTACCCAGAGCTCAGAGTAAGCCAGCCCTGAGACATTCATTTTTAGAGTGATTATGGTTGTATTTGAGTGGGAATATGGAGCCTTGTTTGCATGTTGTGTTCCTTGCTATGCCACAGGTTGTTATTTGCTATGTAATAAACCACTATGATTATTTGAAATCATTTTTGGATGGAAAAAGGATGGTGTTTGCATCCTTTACAAATCATCAATAGCTAGAACTTAGCAGACATGGAAGAAGAGTACATGGGTCTGAACTATATATGGAAATAACCCTGCATCTAATGCTTAGTTGCTAAAATTTAATAGAATTACACTGGCATAAGTGCTAAATCTGTTGGCAAGCATCCAAGAGAGGGGGTAAATTTTTAGTATACGATGTTACTATTCTGCAAATAGGTGCCTATGATGTTTCAGAAGATCTTTAGCTTGGATATCGTCAAGCATCACAAGGATATTAAGAAATGATATTCTTAGGTATAATTGAGCCCTGGCTATTCAATGAAAATCAACACTAGTAGGTTAGAAGTCAGGTCTATCAAATATTTTGTTTATTCACATTGCTCTCTGTTCCCACAGTATGTGGGCATTGAAGACTCATTTCCACTGAGAATAACCTCTTCTAAAATATGCTGCCACATTAGCTAGAGTTGCTAGGTTTTCTACTCTGTGAGTTGGTGGAATCAAAAAGCTTGGCCTAGAGACTCAAAAGCTAGTTTTGGACTCTGTGCATAGTTAGGTGACTTCCAGTAAATAATTCTCCTAATTATCAAATGATTTTTTTGCCAGTCCTGGGCCTTGAACTCAGGGTCTGGGCACTGTCCTTGGGCTTTCTAAAGGCTAGAGCTCTACCACTTGAGCCACAGCACCATTTCTGGCTTTTGTTCTATGTATGTGGTACTGAGGAATCGAACCTTGCTAGACAAGCATTGTAGCACTAAGCTAAACTCCCTGCCCAATATGAAATGATTTGTAAGGCTTGTATGGCATGTGGTCTGGATGCTCCCCACTCTGTGAGCAAAAACAACTAGAATAATCGATAATACCGCTAATAACCCCTACCTTTCAAATGTTCTCTCATAGTATAAATCATGGCATGCTTTTTCTAATAAACGCCATTTGAAAATCATTTTCACTAGCTATTGCTTCTTTTTGGTGCTTTTAGTGCCAGCTCTCAGGAAACTTTATTAGGCAACTTTAAATCTAGCTTGTTTATTGCTTACTAATTATTGAATCAGGAACTACTGGACAGTAAAAGCTTTAGGCATTAAAGCAAAAGCAAACAGAATTTTATCATGTCAGCTGGTTAAGAGAAATATATCTGATCTTCCTCTCTTTAAGAATTTATACTATTTTAAAATGAGCATCTCAAATCCTATGTGCTTTATCCAAAGGCTGCCTACTTTGTGGCTTCATTTTTTCCTAGTACAAAGTTGGCTAACACTTATTTCTATCACTGTTCTCCAAATTATTTTTTATAAGGCAAGGTACTTATCTTACTGAAAGTACCTTCATATGATCTAATAGTCAGAATAGAATGATTCTAGGTTTTTATCTTTGCATTTTGCATATTTATACCCATTTCTGTTTTTTCTTTTCATTTCTGTTCTGTTCTATATTTTGTTGATCCTAGGGCTTGAACTCTAGGCTTGGACACTGTTCCTGAGCTCTTCAGCTCAATGCTAGAGCTCTTCCACTTGAGCCACAGCACCACTTCCAGTTTTCTGGTGGTTAATTGGAGATAAGAGACTTACGGATTTTCTTGTGACCAGCCTGGCTTTGAAGCACAGTCGTGAGATCTCAGCCTCCTGACTAGCTAAGATTATAGGCATGAGCCACCAGCACCCTGGTTTATGTATTGCTTTTTTATGGAATATACATGTGATTTTGTTACAAACTTAAATAGAAACAAATAGATTCAAGCACATGGGTCTTAATTTTATTGACTCAAGGTGGATGAACTGAATATCAGGCAACAGGGATAAAGATAAGAATATCTATAATTTATAGACAGATGTTCAGATTGAATGGCTAGACACATAATTTATTTGTTTAATGTATGTTTCCTGTGTTCCTTCTATGAGCCAGATTCTGAGCAAAGTTCTAAGAATATTCACTTTCCTGCTTTTCCGGTACCAGTGTCTTTTTTCCTACTTTTTTTTTCTTTGTGGTGGTCTTGGTCCTTCCAACTTTCTAAGTAAATAATTGAAATGTGTTTAAGAGGATGTAGGAGTCAAGAGCCCTGTTGTGGTGCTGATGTTATATATATATTGATATCTGAGCTGCACCATGCTGTGTGAACTATTTCATTCAGAGACTGCCTCCATACTTCTCCATTTACACAGTGCCTAGCAAAATACCTGTGCACATAATAAATGCTCAGTTAATGTTTTATGGATATTTGAGTTTTATTGATGAGGCATCACAGGATCAAATATGTAAAACAAATGTTTTCTAACACAATTAGTGTTCTCAAATGAATGCAAAATTTAAATGCTACTTTTTAAAGACTCTGCATAGAATAATATAGTCTACCAGCTGTTTTAATTCAATCATGAAATGTTCCATAGAAGATCATGTAATTCAGCTGAAATGTGCTTTAAAATTACACCCATTTATAATTAATCTTACCATAGTTACGCAGTCATATAGTAAGTATCATAAACATCTATATTACAGAAAATAGGACCTTGGAGAGACTATCAAGCTGCAGATGATTGCTTATGGATCTAAAAAAAATCAAATTTTTGATGCTTAAAGAGGCCTGAAAATGCTGAAAGTTACAATTCTCTCAGTAGAATTTCCTCTGATTTCCAAAGTAGAAAATTTTCCAATAAACCTACATAGCTACACAAACAAATACCACTAGAACTTTTAAAAACTGGCATAATGAATAATTTTTAATAATCCTCAGAAACTTGGTGAAATTATGGGCTTCCAGATTTGATGAGATCTTGAAGAGGCTTCAGTTAAACAGAGAACCCCCAAGCCTTCAGCCCATGTCAATAGACTTCTAGGGAAAGTTTAATTTTACAGAGTTCAATATTTCGATATTTTGACATGTAATAAGTGTTTTATGAAGATAAATTTTTACTTTCATGGCAATGGTTGTTTATAAATAGAAAATAAATAGAAATAGATATGCATTTATTGCTTTATACATGTTTACTTAATATACTGACATCATACTAGATATTTGTATATCCTCCTTACTGTAATGAAATTTAATTTCACAAATGATCATTGTCTTAAAATTGAATAAGTGTGTGTGTGTGTGTGTGTGTGTGTGTGTGTGTGTACATTATTACTATTTCTACAAGTACCATGAGACTTCTGACATTGGATTTAGCCAATTGAAAAAGAATTCAATACATTCACTAATTAGAGAACTTGGATAAATGGAGACCTTCATACCAAAGAATACTTTTTCTCCTCCCTTCATAATAGCTATGTTGAATTGTATTCATTCAAACTTATAATGATCGAGTTGGCAATTATCTTACAGAGTTTGCTACCATTACTTAGGTATTAATATAATACTGTTACTATTTATGGAATGGCTCCATTTGGTTATGTGTATGTTCTTTCAAATTTAGCAATCCTAATATTTGTAGTAAATATTACCATTATCTCCAATTTAAGGATTACTAAGTAAGTAAGTGTAGCTGCAAGGGTCAGTGAGACTTTCCCTAAATCACACAACCAAGTCAGGCCTGCTCAGTTCCAAGGCTCAAGCTACTCTCATTGTGCTGCACTGCTTCGTAGCCCTTGTGTTTCTGGGAGTAGTCAGGACCTTGTAACTGAGTGAAAATGAAATTAACTGCCATGCCACTGGAGGCAAAATTCAGCTCTGCAGGATCAGAAATCAAGCCAAGCTCAAAATATCTCAGAGAGCAATCCTAAATTGCCTAGTGACCTGCCAGAAAGTCTGCTCTTAAAAACCACCACTGATTCTCTCCATCGAGTGTTACTAGAAGAATTTCATTGATATGTTTGCTGGAGTTTGTCAATCACATGGGAGATCCTAGAGTATATCTGTTTTTCAGTTGATGTCAGGAACATTGAGGGCACTCAGAAAAGTGCTTGTTATTTTCAAGTGGCACGTGGCTTTTAAGTGTTAAGGTTTAATTTGTTGGAAGGCATATTTCAAACTAAAATATGATCACATGCTAGTTAAAGTCTGCCTTTTAAGATATTGGAAAATATCTCTATATTGACATAAAAGAATATTGTCTCCAAATTCTATACAATTTATCAAGTTTTTTTTTGTAGGTCACAGGGCTTGTACTTTGGGCCTGGGCACTGTCTTTCAGCTCTTCAGCTCAAGGCTACTACCTTACCCCAGGAGCCTCAGCCTCACTTCCCATTTTCTAGTAGTTAATTGGAGATAAGGTTCTCAGGGTCTTTAGTGCCTGGTCTGGCTTTTGAACAGAGATCCTCAGATCTCAGCCTCCTTAGTAGCTAGATTACAGGTGTGAGCCACCATACCCAGCACAAGTTATCAACTTAATTTGGTACAATTAGTGTAAATTATCCCTTCTCAAGGGACTTTAGTTCATGAACTATTTGGCTTGTAATGGGATTTCTTCCAGTGATCACAGAGATTCATGTTGCTTGGCATGTCTTTGCCACTGAATATAGCAAATAGTCCCATCATTCACCGTGGCTAAAAGCACCTTCATATTACCTTGGGAAGGGAATTTGAGGAAACATAGGGAGGGCGCAGAAGTTCCAGGTTCTGACTTTTGAAAGTTTATCTGTTTACAAGGGCTAAATCTAATTTGACTAAATATAATTCTTCTCTCCCTCCATCCTCAAATTAAGAATTAGAATCTTACCTGAAACAAACTATAACAACAACAACAAAAACCCTAACAAAATTCATGAGAAAAGGAAAGTTCAATGCAAAGAACTCCAATGAGAAAATTTCAAGATAGCATTGCTGTTATTTTATTTCCTAAAATAACTGGGTTCCCTCATTAGATCCTATTTAGCCTTTGATAGTCATCCTACCATGCAGGCAAAACAGAGATGTCCAAAAAAAAAGACACCAATTCTGCCTCAACAATCCATGCAAGGAATTAGAGAGCAACAAACCAATCGGAAGGTAACTTACCATGGGCTTCTTGTGAATTTGGCACCAGGCTAGACATTAGTCGCTAGGTATTAATATATTTATGACTCAAGCACTACAATTTGCTAAGTTTGGACTCAGAAATTTAGATATCATTTCTTCATTCATTTAGTTTATTCATTTATGACTTAACCAATCGGGTGACGGTTGCCATAATCATCACAATGCACAGATGGAGAAATTATACCAAGTACTATTATATAAGTTTGTAAAGTACCTTCTCCAAAGTTTTATCAGTAGGATTTTAATTCATTATCCAGATTTACTAAAATTTGTTTTATTTGCTAGAAGACTGAATAGGATTATAGTCAGAAAAAGGATAAATGAAATGTTTATATGCCATCACTGACTGGATTAGCTGTTATTCAGTAGGGGGTAATAACTGTTCAAAATCATTTAGATGCTGCAGGAAAATGTGGAAACTTCTCTTTATAACTTCAGAGCTCTCAGGTGCTAGACTTCCAAAGATTGTTCCAGAAATATTTTTCTTTAAATTTCCACATGCTTTCCTTTAACTCAGTAACAATGGAACACTATTCATGTCATTTATGTCATATCTTGTGTTTTTGTTCATGATGCCACTCATACAAATTCCTTTCTCCCTTAAATGCTAATGTGCACTTTTTCTGTGACACTTCCTTGACATTCAATCTAAATTAAATATTTCATTTGTATGCCTTTGTCAAGATGTGTATGTACCTTTACTTACTTTCATGTATTTGAGTTACTAATGCTATTATAAACTCTTGGAAGGTGAGCATTTGTCTAATCCAAATGTAGGTTTACAGACTTAAAAAACACTACTTTAAAGTGAAACAAAAAGACATAGAGAAAATATACATGTATATGAGGTGAGTTGGGGGGGTGAGAGAGGAAGAGAGAGGGAGGAATGGAGGGAGGAAGAGAGAGAGAGAGACAGAGAGAGAGACAGGGACAGAGAGCTGAGATTTTTTACTTAGTCATGTAGAGAAGAAAGGACTTTGGTATATTATTGTCCTCCATCTCCAATATCCTTGAAAGTAAAAATAAAAATCCCCTTCTCCAGTTGCTTTGCTGAAGTAAATATTGGGAAGCTTTTTTCTTTGTGAATGGAATTTAATTATGTGGTAGTAATTTCTCGAATGAGGCAAAAGTTTCCGGGGTCTCCTGATACTGATTAGTATCTGGCTCCCTTGTACAGTCAAGCTCACGACCCCAGTGTGAACAGCTTCGTGCTTCTAGATAATTGGATCTGTGTTCAGAGTTAGATATACTTGTCCGGAGAGGATTGGCTTACAGAGAGAGGTAAAGTTAAAAATCCTGAAAGTAGAAGGGGAAGGAGTAAATTAACAAGACAGCGTTTCTTTCTTCTTTTTTTTTTCCTTTTTTTCTATTGTTAATTGAATCATTAAAAATGCCATTTTGAAGCAGGGAAGGTAGTGTATATTAATTGCAAGCATTAAAAAGAGCAGTGAATGTTACAACACCTCTTTTAGCTGTGAGTGTTGAGAGCTGTTAACAGGATTCCACAAATGGAGGAGAGTCACTCAGATGTATTTGGAGGGGATTTGCGTGCCTGTCTTGTGCCTGGTACTATCTTGGGCCTGAAGAAATCTTAATTGGAGAAGATTGAGATCTGCATTATGAGACAGATCAAGTCAAATGTTAAGAAAATGGAGGGCTATGCATATATAGACCTCTAGTAACACAGAGGAAGGAGAAAATATTTTTTTCCTAAGAAACTCTGTCTAAACTTGATCTTGAAATTTGAATTTACCTAGGTGGAAAATGTAAGCATGTAGAAACAGTGCATAATGCAGTGCAGAGAGATACGGTGTCCCGTGGTGGCAATTCCTGAGAGTGAAGTTGGAAGTATAAGGGAAGTCATGGTGAGGAGTCTTATATTGTGACAGGTGGTTTGAAGATTTCAAATTGAGGCAGAGTGGCTGGGCATTGGTGGCTCACGCCTGTAATTCTAGCTACTCAGGAGGCTGAGATCTGAGGAGCTCAGTTCAAATCCAGCCCAGGCATAAAAGACCTTCAGACTCTTATCTCCAATTAACTACCAGAAAGCCAGAAGTGGTGCTGTGCCTCAAAGTAGTAGAATACTAACCTTGAGCTGAAGAGCTCAGGTACCGTGACCAGTACCCAGGCCCAGAGTTCAAGCCCCAATACTGACAAGAATGAAAAAACAGGGTGGACGATCCTGAAAAGGACATTTTTCATTATTGTAGTCATATAGGACTAAATTCACAAACTTGGAAACAAGAGGTTATATAAGAAGAAAACATCACTAGTTTAAGGCTGGCATCACCATCAACTAAGCAAGTAGCAGAAAAGTTCAGTTCCAGTTGAGTCGCCTAGTTGGTTTGCTGTGCTTACCCACTTTTCCCCCTGAGCATGGATTCTGAGCATTCAGGAGAATTATCTCTGCAATTAAAATGCTAGAGTCAGTTAATGCTAAATTATTTAAACCGGAATAATTGCCTAATGACTAGTAATTGTGGACTTTGGGAACTTTTATAGAGTTAAACTGAAGGACTCTAAAAGGTCAAGAACATATCCTAGAGTTTCTTTACCCCCATGCTCAACTCTTCTAAGTCTTTACAACTGGAGATCCCAAGAGGGAGAAGAGCAATGAATGCCTTTTGGACATGACTAGAATGATCAAATATTCTACCAGGTAATCATGAAAATGGTGCCGAGCTCTTAATTTCTCCTCTTACTCAAGGGAACAGGCCGCATCCCTCACCACAGTTAATAGCTCGACTGGAAATTCAGGTCTAAATTAGGAACTCCCATCTCTGCTAAGGGATCAGTGGCTTTTCAAAGCATCTTGGATTAATTCCAGCTCTTTTAGCTAAAAAGCTTAAGAGACAGAAAAATTCCTTTCCTCTCTATCTTTCTTTTAGGATGTTTTCTGTTTTGTGTGATCATTGGTGTCTAACTGTGAGCTGGGGAAATGTCTATCCACTAGAATGAGAATCATGTATGGAGTCAGAGAGTGCTCTTAGGAGAATGGGGAACTCGACATGGCAGAAGTGGAGGCCAAACAAGATGTCAGGAGCTTCTCAGAGGAGATGACCATCAAAAGGGTCCAGCTGGGACTTGAATTCAGAGCCTTGTGCTCTTGCTTGGCTTTTTTTTTTTTTACTTAAGGCTGGTGTTCTGAACCACATTTCTAGTTCTAGCAGGCCAAATAGCTGACCTGTGTTAAAACTGTGATATCTACTGTTGTTTGTCAAGGTCTCTTCATGATGCAGTAATCTGACTTCCCTACCCCCAACCTTCCCAATTGTTTTGAACCTTCAGAATCACTGACTATATAAAACATCAACTTAATGAATTACTTTCTATCTATCTATCTATCTATCTATCTATCTATCTAGAGATATGGAGAAAGCATAGGAGGCATAGGGATGGGGTGAGGAGAGGCATCTAAATTTGGCAATAAGAAAATTGAACAAGAAGTCTTTTATCTAGCTTACAAATAAATAGTAACATTTCAAAAATAAGTTTATTTTGATTTTTTAAAAACTAAATACAGGGAGATTGTATATGCTGTAGTATTTCAACATTTGTATAAATGACTTAATCCACTGTGATATCTTTTTACAGATATCACTTGGTTGGTCAGAGGGAGGAGCAAAGTAGCATACACCAGAAGGAAAGGTGAAAGACAGGGATTATCAACAGAGAGGGTGAAGGAACTAAAGTTTGAAAATCTGAGGAGGAAACCAAGTCCTTCAAGATTCCCAAGGGTGAGTACTGGGATGGAAGTGCAAGTCATTTGTACCTTCTCTCTTAGAGGACAAGGAAGTTCAGCTGCATGACTTGTCAGAGTCGAAGCTGGTATGTAGGTTAAATGTTCCACACATGTGCAGCTTATGTTCAATCACAATGCTTTTCCTGGGAAGTCCTGGAAAGGAAGGGCAATGCTTACAAATAGAATTCTGAAAAGAGTCTTGGAGATTTTCAATAATTTCTTCCCCTTGTTGAGGATTTTCAATAAAGGTATCTCTGGCTGCTGGGTAGAGGATAAATTGGATGAAATGAGAGTGGAATTAGAGACCTTTTATGGGGTCATTGCTAACTGGTGTCAGACTATGACCAAACAGAATTTTATAGAAAAACCTTCCTTGCATCATATATCTGAAAATATTAAGTGAAAATGATAAAGCCCATTATCTTTAACGGATGTTTGAATTTGAAAACAAATCATGGAACTTTTCCATAATCAGAAACTTAAGGATGAATCTGCCAGAGTAAGGAAGGTTTAGGAAAGGCCTTGGCCTTAATAGCTTGTCGTTATCTACCATCCCTGGAAAAGCCAATTCAGATTTTAATGGATCCATTAGGGAAAGGTTTGATTTGAGACGTTTGGCATCTCAAAATATACAAGGTAAACCTAGGCATAGTCGGAAGTCATATCTGCAACTTGTGTGTAAAGCTGGAAGCCCAAAGCAATGAAGACATTATTGGCTAAACTAGGAAAATCCTGCTGTGCTATACAATATGGCCCAAAGGGACACATCAAGAGTACAGCAGGAATTAGAAAACTCTATGTGGAGAGCTGCTGCTGATAGTACTTGCTTGTGCTGGTTTGTACACCCTAAACTTCTAATATTGCACAGGTCCTGCAACTCTATAATCTACAATCTATAATCTATAATCTATAATGTGGTATTAATTAGATTTCTCAGGTCTTGATAAACAAATATGCAAATCCTCTCCCGAGGACTAAAGTTTATAATCCTGCCTTAAAAATTCTAGCTAGGAGCCACTGGCTCTTGCCTATAGTCCTAGCTATTCAAAAGGCTGGGATCTGAGGATACAGATTTGAAGCCACACTTAGAAAAGTCTGTGAGTCTATCTTCAATAAAATAGCAAAAAGCCAGAGTGGGTGCATGGGTACAATAGTATAGTAACAGTTTTGAACAAAAAAGCTGAGTTGAGTGTGAGACCCTGAGTTCAATTCCTAGTACTGGACGGGCCAGGGGGACAATCCCACAGTTTTAGAATATACACTTATAATATTAAAGCTTTAAGAAATCTGCAGAAGCAGGAATCTCTAGTCACATTACAAAGCCAACAGGTATTAGAGCAATAAGATGCAGGTTAAAAATAAGCTTAATTTAATCTTATAGAAACAAGAGAGGAGAAAGAAACTTGATCAACATTGGCCAAAGAGATCTGAAAAAGGATCAACTAAAACTTGCAAAATAAAGAAGGTAATAGGTGACATTAGAATCCATGAACAATCATAAATGAGCAATAGGTTAGAAATAATAAGAAGTTTAGAAAGATGAAAGATGGAGGTCAAGAAACTCCATGTAGGAGCTGGGTGCTAGTGGATCTCGCTTGTAATCTTAACTACTTGGAAGGCTGAGATTTGAGGATCATGGTTCAATGGCAGTCTGGACAGGAAAGTCCATGAGACAATTATCTCCAATTCATTACCAGAAAACCTGAAGTGGTGCTGTGGCTCAAAGTGGTAGAGTGCTAGCCCTGAGCATAATAAACTAAGACTGGAGTCGTGGCTCAAGTGGGAGAATTCTTGAGTAATGAGCTGTTAGTTCAAACTCTAATATGATCAAAGAAAGAAAAAAGAAAACAAAAATGAAAAACCAATTTGAGAGTTTAAGAGACTCAGGATAGTGTAAGAAGATTCAGCATGAATGAATCCAATCAAAGTTCTAGTGATGGTGGAGAAAAATAGGATGCAGAACAAGTTGAGAAATTAGTTGAAGCAATGCTTGGAATTTTCTCAGAAAAAAAAAACAACAAAACGAAAGACTTGAATTCTGTTTCTAGAATGTCAGTATAAATAAATAAGGAACTTCACATCATTAAATAGGGAAACTGAGGAATCCCAGAGACACAGATGGGTTGTTGTAGAAGTCCAGGTGAGGTAGATGTCAATAGCTGGGGTGGAGGTGAAGAGATGAGGGTAGATCCTAGCAATGTTCATTGCTTATATTTGTGCAGTTTGTCTAGTGGAGTGTAGAGAGAACACACAGGTGGGGACCAAAAATGGCTGCTACAATTAGACTGGCAAATTGGAAAGATCCCCCACCTCCTCCTTTAATATATGAGAGCTAGGCTGGTTACCCCTACTGGATATATGGGAAGGAGAAAAGCCAAGATGACTTTCATCTTCCCATCTCTCAAATTCATCTGACCCACTTGTGCCTGCACAGCTCCCATGCTGGCTGATCAGGCGGAAGGAAAGGCAGAGAAAGGGGCTAGAAACTCGGCCTCCAAAGGGTTTTCTGGGAGAGTTATGGGGATTAAAGGAAGGCAAGTGGGTTGTGGGTTGTTGTCAGGAGCTTCAGCTAGTGTGACTTGGACAGATCCTGCAGCCAGTACTGTGAGTGAAAAGGTGACATTTTGGTCCAGGCACTTTTTTTTTTGTTGTTTAATAGAAGGCAATTTTAGTCTGATTCCCACCCGGCTTTTCCTGTCACTTTTGTCTTCAGGCACAATCTTAATCTTTCATTGTTCAAGCCAGTCAGTCACTGTCATTCTTTGGGTTTCAGCAATTTTTTTTTCCCAGAGTGTTCTGGTTTTCCTGGAAATCTTTTCAAGGACAATGTGCATAAACATGGTGAAAAGGAAAAAAAAAACAAAACAAACACAAAACACTTGGTTCTGAGGCTTCTGGTTTATTCCGCACTTCAAAATAGGAAATAGAGTTCTCTGGACATTTCTATTGCTCCCTGCATGTTACTTTGAATTTAAAAAGAACCAATCACTTTGCAAAACCTTGTATGAATAGCATTTTTCTGCTTTCTAGTGACTGAGACCTACCAGCCTCTGCCTCAGTCTTGAGTATGTCTTTTGACGCTTTTAAGAATCTGGGTTTTATTTTCTATGGCCATTCCAGAGAATTTAACCACCCCAGGACTAGCTCTCATTTTTCTCTGAAATTTTCTTGTTTCTAGGCTCAATCTTTTTTTTAACATATATTTTTTATTGTAATTAATAGAAGGGTTACATTATATCCACCAGATAGAAGGTGCATAACTTCTCAAACATTGATACCCTTTCTCTTGTCTTGGTCCCCATTTCCCTCCCCCTCATCCCTGCTTCTCATCTTGTTTCCCCCCCCCCTTCCCTATCTTATTTCAAATAAACATATATACAATATATCAGATAACAAGGTAAGATATTGTAACAATATGAGATAAACCAAGGGACAGCAAAAGAGATGAGGAATAACATACATAGTACATTAAGGACAACAATCATACATTATATGGCTTTTGTTTCTATATCCTGGAGTCTAAGTTCAATCTTTTGAATCTGAATTGGGTTAAAACAAATAAGCCTTAAAGCATTAAATGCTTTAATGTTAGGTTTAAAGAAAAGCTACGAAGAGAATTTCTGCATATTTGCTTTACAAAATTTTCTTCCTTTCTTTCTTACATATTACATTCCTGTAGTTTATCATACCTTAAGAAATAAATGTTTTTACAATGTCCTTATCTTAACTTTTCTCTTTATGGCTTCTACTAGCTTTCCAACGATAGCCTCTGATCAATACATTTAATCATTCCATCTTCTTGGGGTGATCTTGGCTTCTGACAGTTTCTCAGCTCTCTCTGTTGTTGTCTTTCTTTGTATCTGACTGCCTCCCCCACCCCTTCTCTGATGACCTTGACAGCTTGGAGTACTGATTTTGTATTTTCTAGAATGTTTCTCAATGTGGAATTGTCTGGTGTTTATAGGACTGAACTTTTAGGTTTAGGGGAAGGACATGGAAGTAAAATGCTGTTTTTCTTTATTTCTCAGATCATACCAAAGGTACATACTGGGGTCAAGATGATACCACTGTTGACACTGACCTGGACTCCCCGATTGAGAGTTTTGGCCAGACTTATTTTCTTACCCTGTTCATAGTCTGTTCTGTTTTCTTGCTAGGACAGAGTGCCCTACTGCTGAGACATGCCTTCATTCCTGTTTTGTCCCTGGTTATTTTTTTTTTCAGATAGGCTCTTACTTCCTGCCGAGGCACACTACTTGATTGTGATCTGTTACTTTAGACTTCTTGTTGTTGCTGCAATCACAACTAGTTGCCAGTGCATGCAACTTTTCTCTGTGGAACAGTCTCACTCATTTTTTTTTTGTTGTTGTTGTTGTTTCTGCCCAGATTTGCTGTTACCACAATCCTTCTCAGCTTGTCATGTTGTTTGGGATGATAGTCATACATCACTGTCCCCAGTCATGGAGTGAGAAGGATTCTCTTAAACTTTTCTGCTTAGACTGGCCTTCAGACCTTAGGCCTCCTGATCTTGCCCTTCCAAGGAGCTAGGAGGTCGGGCCTGGGCCCCAGATGCCCTGTTTCTCTGTTCTTTTCTTTTAGAAGAATGTAATAAAGTGTCTGCATCACAAAGGAAATGGAAAGCATTAAACTCCAACTCCTGGAGGAGAGAATTATCTATATGAATTATTTCCAATTCTTCTGCACAGAAGATTTATTCATTGTACTTTTATATATTTGTTCAATCATTTACTTACATAAGCCGGGCTGATGTTCATTTCCCTGCCCAGGCTGCTTTATTAGATTGGAAATTTTATTCAGTGTTCCTCTTGATGCAGACACCTACTTTCCCTAAGATTTGTCTCTGACATTGACTATTTATCCAGAGCTCAATTTCCTTCTTTCAGGAAAGGGGCTAGCCAAAGATAGTCTTCCAAAAATGTAAAAAAGGACGTGTCCCAATGTGGTGTGAAAGGTATAGAAAAATGAAATGTGGCTGGAGGTAAGGTATGTAAAGAGCTGGAGAATGAAACAGATGGAGTGAGACAGAAAGGAGTGAGCGCATGTGTAGTTTAATCAGAGAAATTGCAGAAAACAGGGAGAAGGCATGTGGATTTTCATACCAAAAGATTCAGGGGACGGGAGGGTATTCTGTGGGTATGAAGGTGGCAGACATCCAGATTATATTTAGCAATAAGGAAATTGGGTTACCCAAGGTCTTAGAGAGACATCCATCAAGCTCCTACAGATGAGGAATCTGTGGCTTTGAGAATCTTTGTGGATGGCCTGAGATCAGAATTGTTCCCAACAGGCCTGAATTAGAAATGTATCTTCCTGATTCTCCATCTCATTCTTTATTCCAGGATGCTGCAGCTGTTTCCTCATAAGCTGATTCTGATAGGAATAGACTGAGGTATTCCATTCCCTGGGGATCGTGTGAGGCTATAACTAGAAATAGCCTCCACGGGATAGAAACAACTCAGAAAGACCCAATTCCCTTCTTGGTGATTTGAATGTTAATATGTTGGCACTTCTCCAGGCAAGTGGGAGATCATAAAGCAGGAGAGAAACTGGGCCCGTGCTAGAAATTCCTCGTGTTGGTGAAGTGACTCTTCATAGTCCTTGAAGACAGGATTAAAGCTTAGGAGAGATTCTTGACAGGACCCAGCATTTCTTTGATGCCACGTGGATGGTGATTTTCTCTCCAATTTTCTCCATAGCAGTAGGGACATCTAGAGGAGTTCCACACCAGAGCATGCTTCTATTAAAAATCTGGACCTTCCTTTGGAAGCAATTAGTTACTCTAGCACAGATGTCCTTGACACAGTTGCTTTGGTACATTTTTTCTCTGTGTATTCTTTGATGAGAACCCTACTCTATTTTCTCAGGAATTTTAACTACCCTGGTTGTTTTCACACATAAAATTCCAACTGGAAAGCAAAACTAAGTAGTTAAGGATTTAGCGACTTACTTTACTCTCTCAGAAACATCTGGGAATTTGGAACATCTGGGTTGTTCAGTTTGAAATTCCAATCTTCATTTACTTTGGTGTTATGTACACTAATTATGCTTTATTTATTTTGGAGACATTTGTCAAGTCCTGGTCTAGGTTCAAGACTATGATTGAAAGGAAACTGCCAATTACTGAAATGTGTCCATGACCTTGAGTTTAGCAGCTTATTAACTTTCTGCAAAGTTTAGAAAAGTGCTAAGGAACAAGAAGAACAAAAGGGAAAATTGCTCATTTTTCTATTGTCAAATGTAGCCACTGTTTTCACATTTTAGTATGCTTTATCTTGTCATCTTTCACTGTGTATATTGTATTATAAAGTATAGCCTGGCAGAGTGGCACTCATCTGCTATTTTAGCGCAAAGGAGGCTGAAGCAGGAAGATCTTGAGTTTGAGGCACGCCTGGGCTACCATAGTGAGACTGTATCTCAGAAAAAAAATAAATAAAAATCCAAAATGAATTCCAACAAAGATAAAATGAGAAAACAATCCTTCTTAAACATAGTTCTTACAACTACATTCTACATTGGACTGGGAGTTTGGCCTAGTGGTAGAGTGCTTGCCTAGCATGCACAAAGACCCAGGTTTGATTGCTTCATACCACAAACATAGAAAAAAGCTGGAAACAGTGCTGTAGCTCAAGTGGTAGAGCTCTAGCCTTGAGAAAGACCAAGGACAGTGCTCAGGCCCTGAGTTCAAAAGCCTAGGACTGGCAAAAAACATCCCCCCCCCCACATTCTACACTTATCATCTATATTTTGTATTTTGTTTCCTTATGCAGAAAATCAGTATGCTACATGCTAATAAATCATCAAAATACTATTTAATTACTATCTTAGTCTTACGGTTCTACTACAATTTACTAAAAAATCTAATTTTCCCCCATTGTTTATTATTTAGAGTGTTTCTAATATTGGCTAGGTAAATGGCTTTTTATGGTGAACATTTTCTAGATTAGGAATCGTTTACTTGGAAAACCACCTATATTATGTATACATTTATTTATTTGAAATAGGAAAGGGAAGGGGAAAACAAGATGATTGGGAGGGGGTCAGGGGAGGGAAAGTGGGAGAAAAACATGGGAATGGTATCAATGTTCAAGAAGTAATGTACCCACTACCTGACGAATGTAACTAATTCCTCTATACATTACAATTGAAAAAGAAGAGAGGAAGAGTTAAAAACAAATTAAAGGCTAAAGCAGGAAGATGTTAGGTTCCAGGTCAGACTGAACTGAACCTATTTCAAAACCAACCAACTGCTGGGCGAGGTGGCTCATGCCTCTAATCCTAGCTACTCAGGAGGCTGGGATCCGAGGATCAAAGTTCAAGGCCAGCCTGTGTACTACAAAGCCAAAGCCTCAAGACTCATCTCCAGTTACTCACTAGAAAATGGGAAATGAGGCTGTGGCTCTAACGATAGTGCTAGTGCATGGCCTTGAGCTGAGTAGCTCAGGGACAGCACCCAGGCCTAGTTTCAAGCCCCATGACTCACAAAAACAAAACAGAACAAGAAAAAACAAAACAAACACACAAACACACAAAAAAATCAACTAACCAACAAACAAAATTTACCTTAAAATCCCCAATGTTGGCAAGGGGAGCCCAAAAGGACCTATTTAGGAAATGAAAGCTTGTGCTCATCAGTGCCCCATGCGTTGTTGCCATTTGGCTCTTCTACCCCGTGAGGAATAGCTTTTTATCACCTAGGGAGGATTTTGTGTTCATCTGGGGTGTAGAGATTGAACCTTTATCTGTCACCAAACCTTGTGCTACCTTGAACTTGGATTTCCCAGCTCCTGGAGGGTGAGAAATGAATTTCTATTCTTGACAAATCATTTAGTCCTAGCTATCTTGTTACAGAAGTGCAACGTGCAGCAAGGTATGGTGGTATTTATTCTACTGAATTAGATATTGTCTCCTCTGGCAAGATTGTCTTGCTGCTAATGGTATGGATTGGTGCAGTTTCTGTGGAATTCTGTACTCACTGCTCTGGTGATACTTCTCACCCTTAGTGCTAGAGCCTGTGGCTTGATCCAACCCTCGCTGTAACATAAATAATAGAGAATGAATTCACAGGTGAATGAAATAAAAAAAAAACCAGCATACAACAAACAAACCCTGAAATCCCACTTGGTCTTTCAGAATAGTCAGGATAAAGCATTAAAACATAAAAAGTATACACATCCACAATCAATATTATTGAATGTTTCTTGAATTTCATTTTTGCACTTGCAGTTAAACAATTGTTTATCTCTAAAGCAGTGGAAATTTACTTAACCTAGAAATGAACAGCTAAGCATTTAAATAGCAAAACAAAGCAAAACAAAAAAACAGGATGAGGAACAGATTGTATTATCAACCCCCATCTCTTCTGTACTGATGTAGAAATACAGATATATTTTTTAAAAACCTACTTAGTTAACGTACATATTAGTAAAGATGGAAGCCTGAAATTTGGCCATTCTTGCTAAAACACACCATATTAGAATATGTTTGACTTAAAATCTCGGTAATGAATGCGATACTTTTTGAATTCAAATTCTGGGAATTTAAAGAAAATGTACCTTAAGTCAGACTGTAATCAATATTCGAACCCTAATTCTTGGCAAGCTTACTAATACCATTACCTTATAATTGATATCATTATTGTTCATATGATATCAAATATATGCCAAGTATGGAAGCAGATAGTTAAAGGATATATATTCCAGTGAACTTATACTGAATGTATTGATCAGCAACTCCAACTACTTAAATGTATATCAGAAAGATGCAAAATTATTTTCTATTAATTTTAAAAATAAAATATGAAAGAAGTAATGAAGTGTCCTAGAATTACAACTAGGGTTATGGATTTGCTTTTTGAGAAGCATTAACTTTGCATTAAATATTCTAGAGAAATTTCTAATAGTTCACTATCATCTTGGCACTGGTCAAGGAATCAAAAAGGTCACAATTTGGTTATGGATGAATCTTTGATTAGCCATTAATTTCCCTGGACTTCACTTTCCTTATCAGGAAGCTAGAAAATATGTCATAGTGTTTTCCTATCTTATTCTCAGTTTTAAGATATAATAAAGTGATTGAACCAGAGTATT
Organism: Megascapheus bottae; assembly: GCF_031878675.1. Taxonomy (NCBI): domain Eukaryota; kingdom Metazoa; phylum Chordata; class Mammalia; order Rodentia; family Geomyidae; genus Megascapheus; species Megascapheus bottae. The sequence continues at coordinate 17,692,929 of NC_143522.1, forward strand.
TTGAAGGCCTGGAAGGTCATAAAATTTTAAAGAATTATAATTATTCATCATGACAGCCATATATAGAGTAGTTTGAAGGAAATTATTCCTTATCAGGAGAAAAAGAAACAATCAATGAGTCAGTTCTATCATACCTTCAGGTATGAGAGCAGCACTGATAGTTTTCTATAAGAAATATCACTGGTTTAATGTGTCAGCTCTGCCATCTCATCTTATGTCAGCCATCATTTTCACCTGAGCTGATCAGAGAAGACATGAGGGTAAATAGTTACCTAGGAACAGAAGAACCAAATGTTTTCTATGCATTCTTAAAAAGCAGCGAGGAAAAACAAAACAACTGAAGACAGAAAGCGAATGTGGGAGATGGGAAAGAAATCTATTTTCTGTTAAATAGCGCACATAATCTCTTTGAAATGTGAGTGTTGGGTGGGGGCAGGGAGGAGGGAGACAAAGAGAGTAGAAATGAGTGCTACTGGCTTTTGATCACTAGGGATAAAAGTAGAGCTATTTAATCGCCACATTGCCCTCTTACTGTGTATAGCTATTGTGCTGTGGTTGAACTCCAAGAGGCACTTCTGTTGTGCCTGTTAATTTCAGCACAGTGTGAATTTTCCCCTTTACTTAAACGGAATGGTTAGTTCAATTGATGTACATTTCACTGAATCCACAAATCAATAACCTACTTGGAAAGAAGTAAAGTGTGAATCTTCCTGCCTGGTCTGATTGGGGAGACAAAGAATGGCAATCAGATCTGAAATCCCCAACTGGCAGCTAAGCCTGTGTGCACTTGTCTGGTTTCACAGTTGACGTCACTTGGCTGTGGTTTATGAATGTTATCTGTATAACCCCCTGTCTGTGGCCCTCTCACTCTTCCAGCTGGGTGTCTAAGGGTTGGCTTACAATTTCGTGTCAGGTCTGGAGAACTACTAACTACTGGATTTTTTTAAAAAAATAGTGGAACTGGCAAGGAGACAGGACTGGTGGAACCAGTCCAGCTATAGATTCTGAAACATGAAGTAGTTTGCTGAGTAAAGCACCAGATCTCAGAGTATGGCAAACTCTGGGCACAGTTCAAATTGCAGACACATGTCAGTCAAGCCATTCTGTTTCTGATCACAGGGCACAGAACTGGATTGGGGTGTGTGTTAGGGGAAGGTTAGGGGGAACTGGGGCAGATAAGAGGCAGGGATCCAGAAATGGTATCCAAGGCGATACTCCATTTAATCATCCAGAGCTCCTGATTGAAAGCAGCAGAGACTTAGGCTGGCTATTGGAAGCAAAAGATGATTTATTATAAGGTGATTGTGGAATAGACTTGGAGACTGGAAAATCTGGCTTGGAGAAAGAGCAGGTACTCTCTTCCACAATAATATTCTCAGTGGATGCAGACCTAAATGTAGAAGATTAAACCACAAAGCCTTGGAAGGAGACTAGGAAAACACCTACATAAAGTCACAATTGGGAAGGATTTATTTATCCCTCCCTCCCATTCTATCATTTCTTCCTTCTCTCTCTCAACATGTCTCTCTCAGCAGTGCTGAGGTTTGAAATAAGGTCCTTGTGCTATCACTTGTCCATAGCTCCAACTTTTTTGGCTTAACTTTTATTTTTCAGATAGGGTCTTGTACCGCTTCCCTCCCCCACCCCCACCAAACTTCTGGTCAGGTCAGCCTGGACCACAATCCTCTTACCTATGCCTCTGGCCATATCTGACAATACAGACAGGTATCACAATACCTGGAGGACCTGATCGGGCATTTGGCAGCAGCAGAAGCAGAAGTGGGAAAAAAAGATACAAAGTAACTCAGACTCATTTGCAAAAAGGCAAAATGAAGACACAATAAGTCACCTATTCACTCACCAGGTGACAAATATTATTACTGAGACAATGCTGAGTAGAGGTGAGGATGAGTGATTAGAGGAACCTTATTCCCTGTTATGAATGAAAAATGCATGCAATATCTAATGATAAGTCCTTATCTCCTCAAAACTGAGTACAAATACCTCCTATGATGCCAGACATTTCTAGATGTTTATTAATAATAGAATGGGTGTATTTGATATACCCATATACCACCATGACATACAAATGATTTTCCTACAATCCATCTATCAAAAAATAGTTTCTCAACAAACAATTCAGAAGAACTTACTAGTCGTAAATCCCTTCTCCAGGCATCCAGGGAAGATGGACTGATTGATCACTGAAGATGAGAGGTCTCCCACCACACCTAAAGAAACATCATCACAGAACAGCCATGTCCTTATCTAGTCACCACCATTCGTTTTGCCCATCTATTTTCTTCCCCTAAAAGTGAAACATCTGTTAAAACTGTGCATATGGCTCAAATTCTAACTGCCTATTTCAATCTCAGTTTTCTATGAACTCTCACAGGTTCATGATTAAATCTCGCTTTATTCTGGATAATCTGTATTTATTCCAGTTTATTTTGTAGGTTTACAAATGCTAAAAATAAGAAGGTAGATGAAAACTTTATTCCTTCCAGATAGAATTTATAGATTACGTTGCAGCAGCAGCAACAACAACAACAAAAAATGGACCAAACTAGAGCCACACACAATGGCAGAGACAAATTTAAGTTCTAAAATACATAAAGAAAAAGGTAGCAGAGAAAATTGTTTAGTAAAAATTTCCAGGTAAAAATTAAATCTGTAAGAAGCTGATCACAAAAGTTGAGTTTTCATCATGCAAATGACAACAGATGACCAGATACCATCTCTGATAGAGTAATATTCCTTTGGGGAATGCACGGGATCTGTCTCACATTTGCAGCTTCCTAATGTAACATGCAGATGGCTAATAGACCCAGTTGGAAGACTTTGGGACAAGGATTCAGTTCTTAGGTTTTGGGACATGACAGAACGTTGGCTTCCAACCACAAACTATTTCGTTGTATTTAGACATGGACTATGTGTAGACTCTAGTGCTGACTTTGACGCTTCACACTCCTGGCTCTGTGATATGCAGTACAAATGGAAATAACTTGCTAAATCTACATTTATCTTCCCATGAGATAGTCAAAAGATAGGAATCCAAGTCTTACAGTTGTTTAAGGTCAGGTGTCTGAAGTGCCAGGCTACAGTTGAGCAGCAGTTGAGGGAAGCTTTAATTTTTTTGTTTTTAAATTGTGTTTTTTAAAAAAATATTTATTTTTTAGAATGCCATATTATAGAGGTATCTGTCAAAGGCAAGTTGAATTTTACATCTTATTTTAATTTTCTGCTAATTGGTGAGGTTATGTCATTATTTGTATTGAAATAATTTTGCAACATTGTGTTCATCTTTTTATATACTAATTTCTTTGTGACCATATCATGATATATTTGAATCTGAAGGACTCTAGAGGCTATACTACTAGTATCACAACTGAGATTCCAAGAACGATAGCAACGAAAGCCTGGTTCTCAGCTGCTAAGACACACTCTTATACCACTAAGTGGACTTTGAATCCCAGGAAAGGGGACAATTAGACTATTAGTGATCATCTTTAAAGAAACTGGAAGGCCAGGTGTGTGAACTAGAGGTAGAGTGCTTACCTACCATGCATGAAGACCCGCATTTTATTCCTTGGTATCACACACTAGAAAAAGCTAGAAGTGGTGCTGTCGCTCAAGTAGAGTGATTGCCTTGAGAACGCCCAAGGACAGTGCTCAGGCCCTGAGTTCAAGCTCCAGGACTGTAGAGAGGCTACCTTAGAGATCATAGAGCAGAACAATTCACAGATCAAATTGAGATGCTCAAATCATATGAATTATGAAGTCAAATTCAACATGGTAAGAAGGAAAGGGAAAGGAAGAGAGGTAAATTAAGCTTACCTGTGAAAAGGCATATGGCGTATAAAGATCTTAAAGTAGGCATTGTTAATAAATCGCACATCAACCTTTAAAGGTGTGGTTATAAAGACTAGGGATGAGGCTTGAACAGAGAACACCACAGATGGATGATAACTTGTGACAATGGTGTCATACTTGCAAGTTAGTTTGATGAGCAGACATGGGTTTTATCAGTGCTTGTTCAGCATAGAGCATATGAATCCAGAAGAGGTAGCATTAATGGCTAACAACTCAAAGACTCATAAATGTTGAGTCCTCATAGTTATTGTCAGTGATTGTATATTTTAGTCTTGTGTTTGGCATCTGTGTGCCCAGAAACATTAGATATCCACTGGTCCTGTCATTTTTCTATGTTCAGTTCGCACGTGTTCCACTTGTTAGCACAGTTCTTATGCTTTCCAGAGCCTATAATTTTTGCCTATGTTTAACACACTTTATTTTAATTAGTTATTTACCTACATTTTAAATACCTTTCCATGTTTTTCTGGTATTTTGTAAAGTACTCTTATTCATGTGAAAGAATTGAATATTTTTCAAAGCAAATGCATTTGCCACATCTGATTAATTAAGTCATGTACCCAGATCACTAGGTGTACCAGGGCATGGAGAAAAATGTGGAAACCTCTTTTGGTTGAGTGAGCACTGCTTCCCACCAAGAAATCTCATAAAGAACAAATCTTTTTTTTTAAATTCACAGGTTTATTTTATGTGGTTTTGTCTGAGTATAACAATAAAAATAATTGGTAAGTAAATCAGAAGGAAAATTTGAAGACAGTTTTTAATTCCCATGCATTCCACAGCTTACATGATGTGAAGAAAATCTCACTCAGTCCTACATTATTGTCAGTTGTGTTTAACTCCTAAATTTTGTGGAGATAAGCCACCAAAATAAGACAAGTATGATAATTCTCCCAAGTCAAAAAGGACATGCTTGATTTAAGTGGTCAAGTGAAGCTTTAGCTTTGTTGAAAGGCAGAATGTCTTTATAGGAAGTTGAGTGGCATAAGAAAAGTGAATTAAGCATGCACAGAATCCAATTTAAAGAGGCAGGCATGATATCTCATTTTTGGTGAGCAGAAATTAATGTGTAGAACAGTAAATTCTGTGACAGTAATGTTTACAGCATGCAGTTCTTAGTTATAGACAAACCTATTGTGTGTGTAGTATAGGTAAATTTGAGGAAGTTTCGGGTTCTGGATTCTCAACATTCTGAGTGACCATGGTTCTTCCTCAGTGGTGGTTTCCTCAGAACCACATACTTGCAATGTCAAATGGCTACTGAATTTCCCTTTGATCAGAATGCCAAGAAGATATAGGAGATTGAAAGCGAAGCAGCTCCTAGAAGTATTGCACCTACTACCTGGCGAATGTGACTGTGACCCCTCTATACATTACCCTTATAATAAAAAAGAAAAAAAAAAGAAAATGAAGCAGCTCCCCTCAAAACAAATGCCTGGCACAGGCAGATGGAAGGGATATTTACAAAGAAGTGAGTTGCAGGAATGAAATTGAAGTCTAGGTAATGAAAATGAGCTCTAGGTCTGTGCTGGTTAAGCCCTAGGAGGATCAGAGTCTGAATCAGGAATAATTCATTGGAATGGTTAAGGACGTGTTTCTTTCCATCGGGATAGCTGCATGACTACTATTCTGAAGGCATGGTTGAACTTCCAGGTAGCAATTGTGTTTCCAAATAAAAGAACAGAAGGTACTCAGAAGACATGATTCATTTGCACCTGACAGTGTCTAGATTCATTGGAGTCATAGAAAGAGGGTCTGTGTTTCCACTGGCAATTGCTATAAAAATGCCTCAAAATGAAAAACCTAGCCATTTCCACCAAGCATTCCTTTGAAGTATTACTTGGACAATGGAATAATGGACAATCTCTCCTTATCTCTCTGTTTGACTCTCTGGTGGTCTTTCCCTTCCTCTTTTCTTCTCCCCTCCCTACCTTTCTCACATTGCACAGCCATGCAGACATGTATACTCACTCCTGCAGCCTTTGAAAAGGATGCTAGAGTATAGCAATCTCTGAAGAGCAATGTATTTGGTGGGCAGGAACTACTGTTAGATGACAATGTAAATAGCCCAGAACAGCTGTGGGTCCCTGGAAGCTACATTTCTTAGAGCTTTTGATTATCTTAGGGCCATCTCAGAAATTTGCTTACAGCACTTTACCAAGATTTAGTGTCAGTCAAGACTATCAAAATCTTTGAGGAGGTCATTGCAGCTTGTTTGTTAATATGGTTAAATGAAAACATCACTTCAACCCAATCTAGGAAATAGTAATGTTTCTAACTCCCCCGCCCCCCACCCCGAAGAATCCCTTCCTTTTCCATCTCCCTCTTTACCCAATGACAAAAGTGCACTCAGTCAGTAGAGTTGACATTTATGCTTACACTGTAAGTAATGTAAAACTTGGGTATATAGGACTTAGCAAGCGTCTGATTTTTCTTTTTATTTTCTTGCTGTAGAACAGGTAGGAGCAAGACTATGGAAATAAAACTACTTGTTCCTGGTAAGTACTGATAAAAGAGAATTCTTTTTGCTCATCTTGGTGCTTGAGATCACGGCCTGAGCACTGTCCTTGGGCTTTCTCAAGGCTAGAGCTCCACCACTTGAGCCACTGCACCATTTCCAGCTTTATCTATGTATATGGTACAAGCACTCTATCACTAAGCCAAACTCCCAGCCCTAAAGAGGCATTTTTTAAAAGGCAGAATATTGGCAATTTTGAAAATTTCGGAGTCAATATGTGTTATACAGTTTACTTTTATATGAAGTACAGGGAATCAGTATATGCTGCTCTTGAACATGCTACTTTGGCACAGACAGTATTTTGAGTGGAGGGCAATGGAAAATAGGCAGAGGTCTGCCCTCTATTTTCTGAAATGCGGGGCATGATGAATTTACAGAAAGATGAGTTTACATCAGGAAAACTTACTAAAATGCAAATATCTTCCTTGGTGTCTTCTGTGTTCTTCTTAGCCACTTTCCTATGGTTTATCTCGTTTTAAAACCCAAATTCTTTTTTTTGTTGTTAAAATGATATAGAAGTCCCCGAGTCTAGCAATTTAAGGTGACCTTATTTTGTATCAACTCTCACGCACATCCATGGTAACACCTGACTATCTTGTCTAGTCTCTATATTTTGTTAGTTTAAGTTGCTAGCCCTCAGGAGGAAAAAAAAATGAACTTTATCTTTAGGGAGATAAAGTTTCTCCCCTGTTATAGGGAACTAGGCAGGCATTATAACTTATTCAAGGCAAATGCCAAAAAAGAAAACAGCCAAAACCTACAAATTTATTTGGCAAGTAAAGGGATGTTGAATTTTAAAGTGACAACATTATTTTCTCCCTTGAGGGAGATACAACTTGTCTTATCAGTTACCTATAACTTAAAAGGGTTAAAAATAGCTAAAAACATTATGTCCATGTGGCCATACAGGATGAGGCTAAGCAAAATGAACTCCAGGATACGGAAACAAGAGATTTATCTTTGTGATTGTTGTTCTTAATGTACTACGTGAAGCTATTTCTCTTCTCCCCTGTTCCCCTGGTGGTTTATCTCACATTGTTACTGTATCTGACTTTGTTACTCGGTATATGGTATATATATGTGTGTGTGTGCATATATATATATGTATATATGTATATTTACGTATTTGAAAATGGGAAGATACAGGAAAAACAAGATGAGTGGGAAGGGAAAGGAAAGTGAGAGAAAAACATGGGAAGGGGTAATAATGTTCAAGAAGTAATGTACCCACTACCTGATGAATGTAACTTAACCCCTCTGTATATCACTCCAACAATAAAATTAAAAATAATAGCTGAAAACAATAAAACTATACAATCAAATGGTAGGTAAATCTATGCTGTATGTAGAAAATGAATCATTCTACAGAAACGCATTTTAATAATATGTAAGATAGACAATGTGATTTTTTTTTTGCCAGTCCTGGGCTTAGGCTCAGGGCTTGAGCACTGTCCCTGGACTTTCTCAAGGCTAGCACTCTACCACTTGAGCCTCAGCACCACTTCCGGCTTTTTGCTATGTATGTGGTACCGAGGAATTGAACCCGGGTCTTCATGCATGCTAGGCAAGCACTCTACCACAAGGCCAAACTCCCGGCCCCAGCCAATGTGATTTTTGTTAACCTCTCAACTGTTTCTTCTTCTGGTTCAAGATTTTAACAAACTTATTATATATCTAGGTTTTATTCCTTAAAAAGACTCTTAATATTCTGAAGGTCATTGTGCCAAAAGTTTGAGAATTTTTGGAAGGGCACTTGGAGAAACCCTGAGGGCTACTTGAGATTAGATTTTAGATGCTAGTTTTCAAAAGCTGGGAAATCAATGACTGTGCCAGTTTCCTGGATGTCAAGAAAGGCCATTGTTTCACACAATGCCTGCCAGGTAATAAAGCTGTCATCATTTTCCCCATTCAACAATCTTTCATACCAACTGTCCATACTTGACATTCTCCTTAAAGAAATCATTGTGTTTGACACATATACCTAAGGGATTTAGAGTTAAGAAGTGTTTATCTTATATTCTAGCAGAGCCAATCTGTATCATTCTCAGTGTGATATTTTATTGCTTGTATTCTTGCTTGGGGAAAATAATACAACTAGTCTTTGTTTACTGTAGATCACACCTATGCAAATATGCTTATGGTTTATTTGGCTTGGGATGTCATGACAAAACCCCACAGGCTAAGTAATTAATAATTTTTTGTCTACAAGTCTAAGGTCAGAATATTGTCAAGTTAGAATTTGATGACGAATGCTCTCTGCCTACAAGATGAAGCCTAGCTGCTACATTTTCTGGAGTAGACAAATGCTCTGTTGTTTTCTCAAGGAAGGTCAGCAAAGAGTAAACTCACTTCCTCTAAACATTCTCGTGAATGGTATATGATCCTTAATCCCATCTATAAAGACTCTGCCCTCATGCCTTCATCATCTAAAAGCCTTACCTCTTGAGTCTATTAGCCATTCAGTTCCAGTATATGAATCTGGGGGAACATTCAGATTATGTCATTTATATGAATATTCAACTACTCCTCCCCCTACAAAATAAATTCCTCTTATTCTAATAGGCCAAAGGTCTAATTTTCACACCAATTCAAATATCTAAAGTCATCTGGGTGCCAGTGGCTCATGCTTGCAATTCCAATTATTCAAGAAGCTAAGATTTGAGGATTGTGGTTCAAAGCTATCCTGAGCAGGAAACTCTGTGATACTTTTATCTCCAATTAACCACCAAAATGCTGAGCCAGGCTGAGCTCAAACCCTAACACCAGCACAAGCTTGATGCACACACACATCCACACATCTTAAGTCCTCCTCATCACATATCACGTAGGTGTACAATTAATCCTGAGGAAAATTCCCTCCAGCCGTGAACCTGTAGGATCAAATAAATTACAGATTTCCAAAACAATGGTGGGACAGGCATAGGATTCCCACTATCATTTCTGACAGGTAACAATAGGAAAGAAAGATGAAGGAATGAAAGATCCAAAATGAACTCTACATTAACAACCTTAAATGTGCAGATTTGAGAATTATCTTTGATTTCATCTTCCATCTTTTGAGCGTGGTGGGGCAAGGATGGTTCCTAAGTTCTGGCAGGGGCTACCCCCATGACTTGGCTTAGTTGACTTCACACTGCAGCTCTCTCCAGCTGTTAGGTGCTTGCTAGGCTGCCATGGTATGCTGGAGAAGTGGTGTGAGACACAGTTGGGTAGAAAGGAGAGCTGTGCCAGAATGCTAGGAGCAAAGACATGGGTATCAACAGACAATCTCTAGGTCCCACGAATGCCCTGGAACCCCCTTAAACTTCAGGTCTCAGGGCTCTGATAGTCTGAGCTAGTGATGCAAGGGTAAGCCTCAAAGTTCATCAAAATGTGGGATTATTCCTCTAAATGAATAGTGCTTGACTTTCTCATATGTAAACAATTCACTTCATATTCTTCGTATTCCCTTCCCAGACACACATTTTTGGTGCTTTGTTCATCACATGGCCAAACTAAATATTTTCAGGATCTTCATGTTTTGTTTCTGCATTGAGTATAAATCCCACCTTCAGTTTCTTTTTTTTATTGTGATTAATAGAAGGGTTACATTATATTCACCAGATAGAAGGTGCATAACTTCACAAACATTGATACCCTTTCTCATGACAAGGTCCCTATTCCCCCCCCCCACTTATCTTGATTTCCCCCCTTCCCTATCCAATTTCAAATAACCAATTAAGCACATATAAATTATATCAGATAACAAGGTGAAAAATTGTAACAACATGAGATAACCAAGGGATGGCAAAAGAGATGAGAGATAACATAGTACCTTAAGGACAACAGTCACTCATTATGTGGCTTTTGTTTCCTTATCCTGGAGGTCCTTACATTTAGTGTCATACTATTTGGCCTAATGTCTCAAGATTTTGTTATATTGTAAATCTCTGCTAGGGGAGCCCGAGGTTTCTACTGTTTATGACAAATGAGGGAGACTATTGGGCCTATGTTCTTTTGAGTCTGGCTTACTTCACTTAATATGATTTCTTCTAAGTCTTTCCATTTCCTTACAAATGGTGTGATGTTGTTCTTTCTGAGAGCAGCATAGAATTCCATTGTGTATAAATACCACTTCTTGTTGATCCACAACTCTTATAATGCATGGATCTACATTTTATGGTTGTTGAACAATACGGTATATCTAGGTGTTCAATTATACTCTAGGTCCAGAGGGACTTAAATACAATAGAGATTGGATTGAGAGGCTTATTGTTTTGGTCATAAATCGGTAATCAGTGGTTGTATTAGATTTGTCTGTAAGTGCACAAAAAGAAAGAGTGATAATACCAATCAAGATTGTGAACATCTATTGTCAGCCAGCTAAAGAGGTCTAGGTTGGTTATATCTGAAAAATTATAATCTTGTTTAGTATTAATCTTACTCCCATTTTCAAATGGGCAAAACAAGAAACTCAAGAAAAATGTCAAATCAAGGAATAACATCTCCCACCCAGTATAAACAGGCAATGGAGCAGTCAGTGGCAAATTCAGTTTCTTTTCTCATTTTTTTTTTGCATTTTTGTATAAGCAGTGAAAAGAATGCATGTAGTAACCAGCACACTTTTCTTAGTTCTGGGAAGTACACTGGTTCATCACTGTTGACCTCTGCTTCCCATAGTATTATTAGACATGAATCAGCCTATTGCTTTGCTGCTTTGTAACAAGAATGGCTTTCCTCTAGGTTTAAAAAAATTGATATTCTTTATTTCAATCTAAGACTTCATAAGAATATTTCTTATTATTGACATTCTGGTCACAACTTCTTATGTAATGTAAAAGATCAGAGTCTATTTACTCAGCTCTCTTCTCCTAAGCCTTCATCAGAATTGGTCTTTACTCTCTCTTGGAAGCAGTCTGAACTTCTTTTTTCAGTCCTGAGACTTGAACTCAGTGCATGAGTACTGTCCCTGAGCTTCTTTTACTCAAGGCTAGTGCTCTACCACTTGAGCCACAGCACCACTTCTGACTTTTCCTGGGTATGTGGTAATGAGGAATTGAACCCAGAGTCCCAGTGACCCCATCTGAACATTTTCTAGCAAATATTTCCAAACTCTTTCAGCTTGTATCCATTGGGAAACATCAAATTTTCTTCCCTGCTTGGTAAGACTCCTTATACGCAGTTTGGCTTTTCACAGTTTTGTGACTTGAAAACACTCAACAGAAAATTCTAAAAAGGATTAACTTATGAATTTAAAGTTACATTCTGTTATGAAGAATGTGGTTGAATCTCATGTCACCCAGCTCTGTCCTGTGTCAGATTGGAATCTTCCTTTTGTTCTAAGTATCCACATATGCATATGCTATATGTATGTGAGTCTCTTATTATTTGTCATTTCTTTTATCATATCAACCATTATAGTATCATTGTGTCATATTACCACAAGTTGCATGCTTATGTCCATGCAAACCTCATTTTTGTGAATAATGACTGCAAGGTATAAGAATAGTAAGGCTGCTGATTCAGATATGTCAAAGAGAAGATGTGAACTACCTTTCTCTAAGCAAATGTTAAAACTTCTTAACTTAGGTCCAAGAAAGAACTGCAGGCTGAGGGTGCTAAATAAAGTGTATGGTAAGAATACATCTACTAATGAAATTGTGAAGAAGGAAAAAGAAATCAGTTCTGGTTGGGTGTCACGTCTCAATCTGAAAAAAACATAAATATAGTATATTGTGAGTAATTTGTGAAGACATTAAATGGTGCCTCTAGGACTTGGTGCTATCTTTAATTATTTCAGACATCCTCTTGGGGTGCTGGGACATTTTCTTTTCAGATAACAGAAGACTACTGTTTACATTTTTCCCACAGCCAGGCTTCCTTTATCATGATTTAATTTTATCTTCATCTGTTAGTGTTGCTATAACATAGTGCCACTGACTGGGTAGTTAATTAAAAAAAATAAAATGAAAAGAAATCTCTGATGCTAGGGCTATTAAAAATAAAGAAGAAGACCCAAAATCTGTGTTCTAACATGAGTTACAATTCTGTTGGCCATGTACTCAGTGATAATGACTCAATAATGTATATTAAATAACGTGTCCTGAAACAGTATTGTATATAAAAGAAGTATTTGTATTGCTCACATACACAAAAAAATCCTTGTAGGAACTAATGCTTGCATTTCCCCTAGGATCAATAACCCACTATTGCTAACTCTGCATTTATGGTGACTTCATAGAAACAATGTATGGTGAATAATTGGATGGGCTGTGCCTGCCTCAGAGTTTGAATGTGTACAAAGTAATGAGTTTACTTCCTGGTGCTCAGAGAATCTTCTTAATTTTCTTTCTGTGGTTGCAACATATATAATTTGGTTTGCAGAGATTTGTCTGTGTCTTCAAGATTTGGTTGAGGTAAGGAAAGGGCAATGTTCTTTGGTAAAAGCTCTGTGCTTTCTTTTTGGAAGTATTAGATAGCTTTCTCCTTCATGCTTGTGTTGAATTGTTAGTAGAATAATTACCCAACCACTTCACCTTTACTAGGGCTCCGAGTTTCAAGTGGAAGTCCAGTTATATGGTTTGCTTTGCCTTTGTAAATCTTGATTATCATTGACCTGCTAATTTTTATGTCTTGGTAGTTTATTGAAAATTATGACTATATAAGTGCTAGGAAGTCCTCATTTACTTTATCATTCTAGGATATTTTCTCTTTGAAAGAAAAAAAAAACATAACCTTCCTCTCCCTACCAAATGAATTTGAGTGATAGGGGATCTAGAAGCAGGAGGTAGAAGAAGAGTGAAGGTAGAATGACAATAGTCCAAAAGAGACTTGTTATACATAATTGCCCAGAGCAAGTTTAAGTACAACTTGTGAATCTGCTATATTCAACCAGGGGCTCAGAAGCTGACAGAGTTTTATAAGAGGTTACTATTATAACAACACAGTTTACTCTCACTTTGACAACAAAAGTCCAAAACAGACTGGAGGTGGTATGGGAGAGAACATGATGGAGGTTTATTGAGTTAGGTGCTTAATTGCTCTTACGCAGCCACAGTTTTGTTCTCCTGCCAACATTTCTTTGAACCATCATTTCTTTTTCCTCTCCAGGTACAAATAAATAAACAACCTTGTCTCTTGTTCTACTCTGGGTATGGAGTCTGTTCTCAGCTGTCATTCCCTCCACATAAACTTAACATCTGACTTTTCTCTTTTGCGGCACATTTTATGTTAAACTTGCAGCATGAAAAACATTTCCCTTTCTCCAGGGTTCCTAGTATGCATATGTATAAATGCAAGCAGGGGGAGTGATGCTTTTCCTTTTTAAAAATCCTGTCATGTAGGAGCTAATCTGTTTGGGGATAAATAAAACCCAGGACAATTGAGTTTTGAGGAATACAGTCCAGGCTCTCTTAGAAATCAACAGGCTTAGGGTAAATGTTTTTCTCAAAATAACTTTTAAAACCTCATTTTCTCCTTTATTCAAGAGTCGCATCATTTCCTTAAAAGGACAGATAATAAATATTTTAGGTGTTGTGTGCCTGAAGTAAAAGCATTCGCAGACTACATACCATTGACTGAAGGGCATTATGTGTTCAATAAAACTTTGTAGAAAACAGTGGGGTACAGGTCAAATTTGGCTTGACTAATTTAGACCAGTACACTATTGGTTGACTTTGCCTATAAAATGGGAATGACAATAGCATTCAACTTCTCAGTTGTCTGTACCTGAAAAAAGGAGCTATCTATAAAAGATTTAGCATAATTTCAGTTCATAGTAAGTACTTTCATTGAAAAGTACTTCATTGTACTTTCATACAGATATAAAATAACATGTTAAGGACTTTACTTATTTCGTTATTAATAATGGAGTCAGCCAGATACAATATGTAGTTCTAAGGCGAAGATTAAAAATTAAACCCAAATCTCAAAAATTTTACGATCAGAAATAGTGAAATTTATTAACAAATAGATACAGAACTGATGCCAGGGAGGGAAGCCAACCCCGCCCTCCCCCCATTCACCAGACATTCCTGCATACTTGTTTAGGGTCAAATCTTTTGCATTGCACTATAATTTTCTACAACTTACAGAACTGAAAAATAGGTCAGAAGTGAAGGGAAGGCAGAATCAGAATCAGCAAAGCTGTTGTGGGTGATGATGGGATTCCATGTCTGGAGTTCTGTGGGTCTCTGGTCTCCCCCACCCCACTTCTCAGTCAAGCATAGCATATGAGGCCCTTGGTCAAGTCTGCTTCCTGTGGTGTGCTAATCTAGATTTCTGCCTACAGCAATATAAAATATTTATTCCCATTTTATAAATTAGTTACTGAGGTCAAGGGAGCTTAATGGATTCAGGCACTGGCACAAGATCTCAGAGCTATTTCATTTGGAAAGAAAGACCAGTCCCTACCACACTCTGATGTCTCTAGTGACATTCTCCTGGCTTTCCTATTCAAAAATGTGTTTTAGTAGATACTAAGCTATTTAAAATCTTTCGTCAGCAATGTACTTCCACTTACTACTGGAAAGTAGTGCTTCTTCCAGCGATGAGAAAAAGGTAAAGTATCTCATTTCCTGACCACAATTGAGTTGTCTAGGAAGTTGCACCTACTCTAGCTGGGCCAATGATACTCTTTCTTGGGACTCTCAAAGCTAGAACATCTTGTGAGTGTATAGAGTATAAAGTAATGGAGCCATTGGTGGTCACACTCTTCATGGTGGGATAAGTCAGTGTCAAAGGACAAAGTGAAGTTGCACAAAGGACCAGAGATGAGAGCACATGAAACAATTTCAGGCATGCTGTAGCTCTTTTAAAAGGTACCCCAGTATCGTGCCAATGACATCCCTTTTGTGCCAAAATTCCATGTGAGTTTCTGCTATTTGCAATGGTGAGAACTTGATTAATTGAGTTCCCCAGAAAGGTAGGATGTGACAGATAAGAAGTGAGAGGATGAACTAGACTCAGAAAGGAGAAGAGGTGAAATGTAACAATGAATCATTAGAAAACACATTTACCCTATAGTAAAAACTTGGTACTCTTAAAAAAACTCCCTCTTGGTTTCACAGTAAGACAAGTACAGTGACATACTGCTAGCACTGAGTGTTCACTATCACAAACCAATACTACTTTTTTAAAGCTTTATTTATTTATTTTTCAATATATTTTTATTGCTACTAATAGAAGGGTTACATTATATTCACCACACAGAAGGCACATTACTTAACATACATTGATACCCTTTCTCATGTCTTGGTCCCCATTTTCCTTCCCCCCCACCCCTCATCTTGTTTGCCCCCCTTCCCTATCTGATTTCAAATAACCAAATATGCATATATACAATGTATCAGATAACAAGGTGAAATACTGTAACAATATGAGATAACTAAGGGACAGCAGAAGAGATGAGAGATAACATAGTACATTAAGGACAACAATCACTCATTACATGACTTTTGTTTCTATATCCTTTCATTTAGCATCATCCTATATGGCCTTATGTATCTAGGTTTTGTTCTATTGTAAATCTCTGGTAGGAAAGCCCAAGGTTTCTACTGATTATGACACATGTGGAAACCATTGAGCCTATGTTCCTTTGAGTCTGGCTTACTTCACTTAATATGATTTTTTCTAAGTCTTTCCATTTGTTTACAAATGGGGCAATGCCATTCTTTCTGAGAGCAGCATAGAATTCCATTGTGTATAAATACCACATCTTGTTGATCCACTGATCAACTGAGGGGCATCTGGGTTGGTTCCATATCTTTGCTATGGTAAGTAGTGCTGCAATGAACATTGTTGTGCTAGTGGATTTAGTATGTCCTTGTTTCTGCATAATTGGGTAAATGCCAAGTAGTGGAATTGCTGGGTCATAGGGGAGCTTTGTGTTTACTAAACTTTTGAGGAACTGCCATACTGCTTTCCATAGTGGTTGAAAGAGTTTACACTCCCACCAACAGTGTAGTAGTGTTCCCTCCTGGCCACATCCCCTCCAGCATCTGTTGTTATTAGATTTCTTGATCCTGGCCATTCTAACTGGAGTGAGGTGGAATGTTAGAGTTTTTTGAATTGTGTGTGTGTGTGTGTGTGTGTGTGTGTGTGTGTTTTAATGGCCAGAGATGTGTCTATAGACCATTCTTATTTCTTCTTCATTGAATACTCTCTTTAAGTCTTTGGCCCATCTTTTAATGGGATGGTTGTTTCTTTGGAGATTAATTTGGGAGTGATTCAATGTTTTGAACTGTTGTTATATTTTAGATATAAGGCCTTTTTCTATTGTATAGCTAGTGAAGATCTTCTCCCACTTTGTTGGCTTTCTAGTTAATTTGCTAGCTATGTCCTTTGCCATACAGAAGCTCTGCAGTTTAATGCAGTCCCACTTATCCAGACTTTCTCTGATTTGCTGTGTTTCTCGGTCCTTATTAAGAAAGTTTCAACCTGTTCCAAGGAGACCTAGTGTATTTCCTATTTCTTCTTATAAAGTTTTCAGTGTATCTGCTTTTACCTCGAGGTCTTTGACCCATTTGGAGTTAATACTGCTACAGGATGACAAAGAAGGATCCACCTTTAGTTTTTTGCAGGTGCGTAACCAGTTCTGCTAGCATTCCTTGTTCAAGAGGCTGTCTTTCTTCCATTCTATTTTTTAGCTCCCTTATTAAATATTAGGTGGCCATAGGTCTGTGGTTTAATATCTGGGTTTTCAGTTCTATTCCATTGGTCTTTAGGCCTGTTCTTGTGCCAGTAACAAGCTGTTTTGGTCACTATAGCTCTGTAGCAGAGTTTAAAGTTTGGTATTAAAATTCCTCATGCTCTATTCTTTCTGCTAAGAATTGTTTTTGCTATAACCAACAGTACTTCTGAAGGAAATAAGAAAGATATAATCTAGCCCCATATATTGGATGAAATTACAATGAAAATTTATAAGCCAATTAAAATTCATATAAAAATTAAATTCACGTAACAATTTAGCATAGCATGTAGTACCAATATTTTGAATTAGTGTATCATTAATATGTTACCCCAATGGAATGGTACCTTGAAGAACATATAAAGATAAATTCTTTCAGTATCCCACACTCAGGTAAATGAATTATAATGTATAGATTAGAATATCCTGCATCTGAAGAATGGGTTGGTGCCAGTTTTATTTGAAAATGGAAGTGATCTTGTCAGAATCTTTGGGTCTCATTTTTTTTCTTTGAAATGGTATTCTTAAGAGATCTCCAAGTTTTGCTATAATTATATGATTCTCTTATTTAAAGAAAGTCTTATTTTTGACACAGGTAATATTTATGTCTGTGGAATGTTTTGTTTTCACTTAAGAATGTATATAGTTCTTTCAAGGCTCATGATACACATGAATTCCCTTGCCTTTCCTTCCCATCACTTCTGACCTCATCTCTCCTTCCCTCTCCTCCATTCCCCTTCCCTCTCCCTTTTTCCCCTTCTTGCATTCAAGAATTTGCACATACCAGGCAAGTATAGTACAACCAAGCTAACTCCTTCCCTCTCCCCCATCCTCAAACAACCTACCAGCTTTAGCAGTAAACAGTTCTTTTATTTCTCTGAGCTTCTTTGTTACTCTTTAATTTACTCATAACTCTGTCAGTCACAGGACTCATTTCTATGACAGAAAAGGCAATGTTCAGAATTATAATTATGGGGATAGCAGTATTATTTCCAGTGGAAATACTGTACTAGATGATAGCACAATTATAGATGTGTACTTTATAACATCTCACTATGGCATTTTATTTTTTCAAAAGAAGCTTTCATGGTGGTTTTCCACTCAAATTTATAGGCTCTTTAATATCTCCAATTGGGAAAAAATTAAAAATAATTTTATTGGTATTATTAAGGTTTTGTACAGAGAAGTTACCTCTTTCTTTCTTTCTTTCTTTCTTTCTTTCTTTCTTTCTTTCTTTCTTTCTTTCTTTCTTTTTTTGACAATGTCACTCATTCCTTTGCTTTCACCGAGTTTCCCTCACCCATCCATACCCACAAAATTACTCAAGTCATTTCCTACATAGCGTGATTGCGTTTGTTTGCCCTTTTCCCTTTCTTTTTCTTTTCATATATTTTTTACTGTAATTAATAGAAGGGTTACATTATATTCACCGCACAGAAGGCACATTACTTAACATACATTGATACCCTTTCTCATGTCTTGGTCCCCATTTTCCTTCCCCCCCACCCCTCATCTTGTTTGCCCCCCTTCCCTATCTGATTTCAAATAACCAAATATGCATATATACAATGTATCAGATAACAAGGTGAAATACTGTAACAATATGAGATAACTAAGGGACAGCAGAAGAGATGAGAGATAACATAGTACATTAAGGACAACAATCACTCATTACATGACTTTTGTTTCTATATCCTTTCATTTAGCATCATCCTATATGGCCTTATGTATCTAGGTTTTGTTCTATTGTAAATCTCTGGTAGGAAAGCCCAAGGTTTCTACTGATTATGACACATGTGGAAACCATTGAGCCTATGTTCCTTTGAGTCTGGCTTACTTCACTTAATATGATTTTTTCTAAGTCTTTCCATTTGTTTACAAATGGGGCAATGCCATTCTTTCTGAGAGCAGCATAGAATTCCATTGTGTATAAATACCACATCTTGTTGATCCACTGATCAACTGAGGGGCATCTGGGTTGGTTCCATATCTTTGCTATGGTAAGTAGTGCTGCAATGAACATTGTTGTGCTAGTGGATTTAGTATGTCCTTGTTTCTGCATAATTGGGTAAATGCCAAGTAGTGGAATTGCTGGGTCATAGGGGAGCTTTGTGTTTACTAAACTTTTGAGGAACTGCCATACTGCTTTCCATAGTGGTTGAAAGAGTTTACACTCCCACCAACAGTGTAGTAGTGTTCCCTCCTGGCCACATCCCCTCCAGCATCTGTTGTTATTAGATTTCTTGATCCTGGCCATTCTAACTGGAGTGAGGTGGAATGTTAGAGTTTTTTGAATTGTGTGTGTGTGTGTGTGTGTGTGTGTTTTAATGGCCAGAGATGTTGAGCATTTCTTCATGTGTCAATAGGCCATTCTTATTTCTTCTTCATTGAAGACTCTCTTTAAGGCTTTGGCTCATCTTTTAATGGGATGGTTGTTTCTTTGGAGATTAATTTGGGAGTGATTCAACATTTTGAACTGTTGTTATATTTTAGATATGAGGCCTTTTTCTGTTGTATAGCTAGTGAAGATCTTCTCCCACTTTGTTGGCTTTCTAGTTAATTTGCTAGCTATGTCCTTTGCCATACAGAAGCTCTGCAGTTTAATGCAGTCCCACTTATCCAGACTTTCTCTGATTTGCTGTGTTTCTCAGTCCTTATTAAGAAAGTTTCAACCTGTTCCAAGGAGACCTAGTGTATTCCTTCTTTTGGTTTTCAGTGTATCTGCTTTTACCTCGAGGTGTTTGACCCATTTGGAGTTAATACTGCTACAGGATGACAAAGAAGGATCCACCTTTAGTTTTCTGCAGGTTCTTAACCACTTGTTCAAGAGGCTGTCTTTCTTCCATTCTATTTTTTTGGCCCCCTTATCAAATATTAGGTGGCCATTGGTCTGTGGGTTAATATCTGGGTCTTCAGTTCTATTCCATTGGTCTTCAGGCTTGTTCTTGTGTACCAAGCTATTTTGGTTACTGTAGCTCTGTATTACAGTCTAAAATTTGGTATTGAAATTCCTCCTGCGCACTGCTGGGAGTTTGGCTTAGTGGTAGAGTGCTTGCTAGCATTCACAAAGACCCTGGTCGATTCCTTGGTTCCACATATAGATAGAAAAAGCCAGAAATGGTGATGAGGCTCAAGTGGTAGAGCTCTAGCCTTGAGAAAGCACAAGGACATTGCTCAGGCCCTGAGTTCAAGGCCTTGGTCTGGCAAAAACAAACAAATAAACAAACAAGAAAACCCCCCAAAAACCTCAAAATAAAACCAACAAAACCTGTTTACCTTCCCCTTCTTTTTGTGCCTTTTTTACCCTCTCCCCTAAGAAAAAATATCTCAAGGTAAAATCAAACACTACCATCACTAATAACAACAAACAACAACAACAAAACATGTTTGGGAAAAGGATTGTTATACTCTAAAAAACTGTCCATACATTCCTTGGTCTTTCAAGAAAAATACTGGATCTATTCCTTTTGTGTGAGAGAGAATTGCTTGAATATACTCTTATATACTCTTATCCTGTCCCCAGAAAATTTCCCTAGTTGGTATCAATTTAAATAACATAAAAATTAGATATATATGTGTGTGTTTATTTAGAAAGAGAAATCACAACCAAAAAAATTTCATAAAAAGATTTTTGTATTATTTGCCAGCTGTCACTTGTCTCCCTAAGTGCATTTTAATACTGTGTTTAATACTGTGTTTACCAAATCCTTAGGCTCAAGAACAAAGAGGCCCATGGAAAGATGGTCCTGGTCAAGTGGTTTCTGGGTAGATCAACCATTCTGTATTCAAGTGCTCCAGGGGGAGGGAAGAGGCACTGGGAAGAGTGTTAAACACAGAACTGAGTGGAGCTTTCTTGGCAAAAATAAAGAGATTTGCTACTTCTCATAAAAACCAGCCTTACTGATTTCTCTCCTGTCCCCTTCCCCCTGATTTGTTATAATGGATCTCTTTATTTTTCGGAGCATCAGTAGTGGCTAGTGTTAATACATACACTAACTTAGTCATTGGTGTTAAAGAGATGATGAAATAACTGAGGACCATTTGACTAACAGGCAGACAAGATGTGACAGGCCAGGTTCAGCGAGAACCATACAAAGTGATCATGTTCCCTTATTGTATTGATATCAAGGTATCTTGTCTGTAAACCTGAGGGGTCTGGCATGGATGGACCTGTCTAGGATTCCCAGCAAGAAACCTACAGCTGGTTATAGGCAAGGAACATTTGGCACAAGTGGAGGCTTCTGTGAGAGAATTTCTAACGTAGTGCCCAGCAGGATGCAAAAAGGGAAATTCACAGGCTGACCTTCCTGGCCTTTGATCTTCTGCAGGTGATTCTCATTGGCTAAATTGGACAGTTAACCAATGGATAAAAACATTCAAGGAATCATTAATGAAGACCAGCTTTGGGGGCAGAGGTGAAGGTGTTAAGGAAGGGGAGTAGACTTAAAAGAGCAAGGAGAAAGCACTCAGCATGAAGGACTATTATAGTTGAAGCCCTGCCTATACAAGACAGGCAAATGGGTCTGTATATTTTTGCCTTAACTTAAATGCATGCATATCCCTTTGCACTTCTGTGTATCATCTGCATCTCTCTTTTTGAAAAAAGGGCTGGCAGTCTATCTGGAAGAAAGTGCCATCCACAGATACATCCTTGCTAAGGTAGGTTTGCATTCTATGAAACCAGATAGTTGAAAATGCTTTTGGCCTATCTATTACAAAAATGCTGTTGTCTACTAGTGCTTGGACTAACGACTGTGTAGGCTTGTTGAATTCTAGGAAGGGAACAGTGAATTCCTTAGTCCAGTCTACAAACTGGATTCTCTAATGCAGTTGAGGGAGGTATTGTGAAACACCATCTGCTTTTGTTTTGATTACAGACACATAAGAAGCTTAACTTTCCAGTCTTAGTTCTAACATAGAAAAAAAAATGGGTAAATCCATCATTCATTTACCGGTCTTCCCTGCATGGGGTTCCATCGTGCATATTGATTTATGAGCCTTAATGCAAACAGAGGAAAGTGAAGGAATACTGAGAATTAATGATTAATCACTGAAATAAATGCTTCAATCATTAATCAAACATACTTCTCTATACTCCCTCCCACCAGCTCCATTCAGACTGGAGTTTTAGGAAAATGCCACCACAAGTCAAAGTCCTTTCCGAGTTATTTGTTGCATGGTCAACAGAAATATTTAAAACACAGATGCTAACAGTATGCAGATGCTAGTTTGTAAATCAGACTGTGCTGAAATAACCTAAGCATTGTAATCCCTTTCACCTGCTAATTGAAAATGAGAAGAATTCAGTCTGGTGCAGGAAGCTTTCACTATTGCCAGAGGCTTTTTCTCCTCAAAATTTTGCTTTTTCAAGAACCACATTTATTTTATTGCCACTGTATTCTGTGGCGCAGATTTTCCCTGGGCTAAGAATGAAATTACTAACATTGCCCCTGTTCCATATTCTGAAAATCACTGTCAGGTGTGAATTAAATGTTCTCTGTAAAGATTCCAGCTCCTTCTCATCAGTCACAAAAGGAATCTTTTATGGGTAATAATCATTGGCACTGATATAATCCCTTTCATGGTAGACTCTCTTAAGTGCTCTCCAACCATCTTCTCCAGCCATCTACATTTCAATGACTTCTTACACCCCTCTGCTCAGGATCAAGTACAGAAGCTTTATGTGAATTCCCTCAACTCTTTTCAGAGCTGTTGCGCCTGAGTATAAGTGGAAAACATTTGAATTATTGTTTCTGGGTCCCTAGAGGAAGGAATAAGACAACTTTGATGATCTTTAGGCATCTTGTGAATTTAGAATTTGGGAGAGGTGCTAATGGTAAAATGTGTTCCCTTGAACTGACAGATCAAAAACAAGTAAGCAGCCAAAATCGTTTCTCCCAAAATCATTTCTCTGTCTCTCTCATGCGAGCAGGCGTATACGTACACACACACACACACACACACACACACACACACACACACACACACACACACACAAAGTTAGAGAGGGAAACATGAGGGCCCAGACCCCACATCTATCAGAACTTATCTTTTGATTTTAGAGAATACAAATTGGAGCTCTGATATATTCCATACTCCCATTTGGATTTTCAAATTGTAAGCATTTTTAAAATTACAAGTACTAACAGTCATACCATGTTTGGGTTGAAAGGGATGGTGAACACCATTAATAATCATCAGCAATCCAGCCCAATTAATCCATAAATGAAAACTTCAAGGATCAAAGAGACCTACTGATATATTCAAGTTTATGCACATAGCTAAGTATTAGCAAACTGTTCTTCATCACAGTCTTATGTTACTGCTACAATTTTAGTTTCCCATTACCCTGTTCCACCATCTTCTCCTTTCTTTTAAAAGTTGAATGTAATATATATACGTCTGTCTATCTATCTATCTATCTATCTATCTATCTATCTATCTATCTATCTTTCTATCTATCTATCCATCTCTATATATTTTTTTGCCTGGCCTGGGGCTTGAACTCTGGGTCTTGCTGTGTTCCTCAAGCTTCTTTGTTAACTGCTAGTGCTCTATCACTTGAACCACAGTGCCACTTCTGGCATTTTCTGCATAGTTTATTGGAGATAAGAGTCTCACTGGGTTTCCTATGTGGGCTGACTTTGAACCATGATCCTCAGGTCCCAGCCTCCTGAGTAGTTAGGGTGACAGGCATGAGCCACTGATTCCCAGCCTGAATGTAGATTTTAATCACATGGGGAAAAATTGTTCTCAAGAATGGGGAGAGAGCACATTAGAGCCACTTATACAGAGAAGAAAAACAGACCAGACTCTTTTTCTTGTTATCAAAGGAGGTTTTCACATGTAGTTTTTATGTGATTATCATCAAAATTCCACATTGTTTCAGAACTTCACTTATTTAGCATGTGACAAAACATAGGTTGTCACATGAGCATAAGGACCACAATTTCATCATTTCCTGGATTAAGAAATTTGGTGTTATAAAATGAGCAATCAATATATGTTCTTCAGTAAATAGTCCTCTTTACCTTTTACTCAACAGCCAGTTTTTACCATCATTTACCTTGTGAGTCATTTAAAAATTAATTTTATTTCTTTTTAAAATTCTGTGGATGAAGCAGTTAAAAATGCAATAGGCCAGAGAAGAAATGTGTTGGGCTAATGTTGGGAAAGAATCTGAGATATGCATTTCTAACTGCCTTTCCTTAGGGGTCTGGTGTTCATTCGTATTCTGGTATGATTTAAATAGCCCTCAGTTCCTAGGCAGCACCTGTAAAAAGCACAGCCATACATTGTTAGTACTGGTGAGGGAGTAGGAAAACCAAAATTCCTCATTTCATTGGTGAGAGTCAGAAAATGAAATGACATACCCAAGGTCTCATTCCTCAGTTGATTTACTTTGGGCATAAAATTGTTTTCTATTTTTTGCTGGAAGAATGGAATTTCCATCTAAGAAAGATCTTTATGGCAGTTTAGCCCAAGAGAATTTAAATGGAGCAGTAAACTCTGAATTATGGTTTCTACCATTGTTTTAGCTTGGCTGGATAAAGTCAGTGTGATCATTATAGTCAGAATGGGCATTACAGCTGAGTCTTCAGAATTACTGCATTAATGTGTCTTTTCAGCTTTTTTTCCCTTCTGCTGCTTTTCTGTTTTTGGTGCTAGAACTGAGTGCCTAGCCACAGTTCCTGAACTTTTTTGCAAAAGGCTAAGGTTCTACTGCTTAAGCCACAGCTTCAATATTGGCTTTTTGTTGTTAAAATGAGAGATAAGAAGCTCATCATGGCTTTTCCTTCCAGAGCTAACTTAAAACTGAGATCCTCTGATCTCAGTCTCCTAAGTAGCTAGGATTCTAACTATTAGCCACCAGTGCCCAGCTGCCTTTCCCTCTCTCTCTCTCTCTCTCTCTCTCTCTCTCTCTCTCTCTCTCTCTCTCTCTCTCTCTCTCTCTCTCTCTCTTTCGCTTTCTTCTTTCTTTTCTCCATTGAACTTTAGATTCTGCTGTATGCTTGGCAGCAGCACTCAAAAACACTGCTTTAGGAGAAAGTCAGGAAGAAAGAATAACTCCATGTTCATGTGGGCTGAAGGGAGTTGTATCCAAACGAAATGCCACTGAGGTAATTTTGCCAAGCGTGTTGAATTCTCTCTTGCCTGCTACAAATCACCAACAAGTTAAAAGGGTAGTTTGCAGTCCTCATTTCTCTAATAAGAGATCAAAGTTTTAGGATCTTGTCTCCCAAGGTGGCAGTCCTGCTTGCCTTATTACGATTTAGCTTTCTATGCATGGTTGCTTAGCACTTTGCAGAGACAATTGCAAACATTTATAGAAGATTGGCAGGGACATTTGGAATTTAAAAAGTCTTTATAAAATCAATTTGACTAGAGTGAGAAAAAATATTACTCTATCCCACAAGAAAATGTAAGTTCAGATACTGTTTTAACTCTTTATCTTCAGATGAGTGAGTGAGTATTTAGTGATCATTACTTCTACCCTCTCAATTTATACAACTGGCGGCAGAGGTGTGACAGTGTCAACACATGTAGCTGAAATCAAGAGTAGAAGAGAATAGAATAGAAACCTACAATTTAGCATATAAGCTCTCCAAGAATATGAATCCAAGCTATTAGTTCCCAATTTTTAAAAATTATATCAGTTACTTATCATTTAGTCTTTTATCTCAGGCCCTTATAATCTCTACTTTCACATGATTCCACAAAGCTTGACCTGTGCTCACCTGCATTCAAGCTGGAGACGTGAAGCCTCCTTAGCCATGCAGTTCTAAGGTCTGAGTCCTTCGACATGACTCAAAAAGGTACTTACTGAATGTGCTCATTTGGGATTGCTGAGAGCATACCTTTCTCTCTTCTTTTTTTTTTTTCTTCTTCTTCTTCTTTTTTTTTTAAATAACATGGGCGTTTTTAATCAAGCGCCTAATTTGGTCCTGGGAGACTCCACTCTGCTTTAAAGTGTGTATTATTAATACATGTCACATGTATTATTAATAATACATGTGAGACAAAATTTATCTCTTTGCTTTGAAAGTTGTTAATTCTGGAGTGCATTTCAAATTAGCCACCATGGCCAAGACATTATCCCTTTTGGATGCTTATGTGTTTGAATAGCAGAAGAAGCAATAAGCGATGAAGGGTTATGAAACACCTCTTCATATGGACAGTGGTGTTTTAGAGGGATTAAACCAGGTAATCATGCTTTGGTGATGAACTTCTTTTCTGGATATGTTACAGAATCAACAGAACTCAACAGGCTTAACCTGCTAGATTTAGGCAGGGGGTTTTCAGACAGATGAATAGTCCCTTGAAGAAAGTTCCAGGAAAGCCAGTTCCTTTCACAGTGAAGATAGCCCATGGTAGGTTGATCTAGGCTTCCATTGGCTGTGCTATCTGTTGTGTGTTGTTAATTCTCATGTGTGTTGTGAATTCTTATGAAAAGTAAAATGATTATGTCTTACTCAATAAATTAGCAGTTGGTTTCCAAGAGATTTGTAATAGGGCCTCTGGTCTTCAGATATACAAATGCAGTTTAAATACTGATGCAGTTAAAAAGATTTAAAGAAGCTTCTAAATTTCTATGCCTTAAAAGCAGTAGATTTCAGCCAACCCATTTGCACATGTTAGCCTCAAAAGATGGCTTTTAGTGGCTTAGTTCCAAAGCTTCTTCCATTATTTTCTCATTCCCTGAAATGATTACTGGGATTTGCAAAAGACTTCAGGTGCCATACGAAATATTTACTTTAACCCTCTCAGGGGCTATGTTTCAAAAAATATGATTGCTCAGAAGCTGAAATGTGGAATAGTACTTCATGAGGAGGCATTTTCTGTCATTTACTCAGAGGCATACTTGCTCTCGTACCAGGAGGAAGATAGAAGACAGAACTAAGAAAAGCTTTTTTACTTCATTGTATGAGGAAATCCAGGGTGAATTTCTTTAATTTTAATAAACATAGACTGAACCTACAGTTCCTAGAATTCACAGGCCAGTGGAAAATTCCCTGAGATGATACTTGCAATGTGATCTCACCTTGGTAACCCCATCAGCAATCAAGAGAGGAATAACTTTTGTAATGCATGGATGATGATTATTCTTCTTTTGAGAACTGGCCTAGTAAGGAAAAAGAAAAGCCTGCCAGTAGAACCCAGATACTTTTCAGAGTAATAACGCCTAAGAGTAATAAGAGTGAAATCTGATTAGTATGAGGGAAGATAGTGAGTGAGTGATCATGCCTTCCTTCAAAATGGAAGGAGAAAGTATGGCATCTATAAAGGGTTCTAAGGGGTGGGTGATTCACTTAGCGTCTTTGTCCTCTCTTCCTACTGTCAAGTGGAAAATTTGGAGAAGGTGATGACAAGTAGTTCTTCTACTTTTAATGTGTATATTCAAATTATTTATATGTACACACACACACACACACACACACACACACACACACACACGCATGTCCACTGGTAGGATGCAGCAAGGAGAAACACCTACCCATGTTTCGAGGAGCCTGGTGACTGTAACTCTGCTACTAACTTACTGCTGCTACTTTTGAGCATGCTATGCCAAATGAGTCTTTTCCTTTAGGATAAATCCTTAATAGATCAAAGATACTCATGTATGAAACTGTTACTATGCTACTAGAATGATCAACACACTGAATTTCTGCCCATTATGTATTTATTTTTGCTCATTTCTCTACATATTTAGTTTTAGGATATTAAAGCTGTGAAGATGAATTACTAATAAGAGATAGGACTGCATTTATAAAAATTCAGTTGACTTAAAGCATCATTTTTTTAACTTTGAAAATTTATTTATGGCTAATACACAATCACATGCACATACATATATAACACTGTGTGTGAGTGTATGTGTCTGTGTGTGTGTGCTGGTCCTGGGGCTTGAACTCAGTACCTGGGTGCTGTCCCTGAGCTGCTTTTTGCTCAAGGATATCTCTCTACTCCTTGAATCACAGCTCCTTTTGTAGTTTTTTCTCAGTAGTATATCAGATGTAAAAGTCTCGTGGACTTTTCTGCCCAGGTTGGCTTTGAACTGTGATCTGCAGATCTCATCCTCTGGAGTAACTGTAATTACAGGTGTGATCTGCACCTGGCCATGTATAGCATGAAAAAATTCAGTCTCTCCCACTTCGTTCCTTCATATAGTGTATTCTTGCTCTGTTTGAGAAATGGTTCAGATTTTAGTAGCTCCTTTGCAACACATCAGTGCAGATCGCAACCAATTTTGAGTGCAGTAGGAATGTCTACTCTTATCCTAAAATTTTAGCATCATAATAAAACCTTCCTGTGGTAAGGGAACAAGAGACTTTCCTTAGCAAATCTAAGATCTTAGAGTTATTATATGTATATTTCAAATGTCATTTCTATAACAGGTATTCTGGATTCCCACTCTAATCCTTCTGTGGCCCACTGCATATAGAAAAAGAATATTGAAAGTCATGAACCACATCTCATATTAGATTTGAAAGCAGAAAGGTCAAATGCCTTTCCCATCACACCACAGCTCTTCATAAATACAAGTAGAGTCCCAGAATGACAAGGCATTGTCAAGGATTGTCAAGGTGGCAAGTAAAAGGAGAGGATATACATGCTATACGACGAAACAAGATGTGGACGGAATCTTACTTTTCTCTCCTATTAAAATAAAATATATTAGTCCTAGGCATATCATCTGTAAGTCATTTCCTCTCTCATGATTTTAGTTTTCTCAATAATAAAGTAAAAATTCTTAGATGAGATGCTACCTCAAATATTTTTGGACTTTTAAGGACATGCTAATGGCTTGTTAAAAAGTCTGATACATTAGTAGACTGTTACTATGAGTCTGGGAAATATTAGGAGTTTTGTCTTTGTTTATATTTATGAATTGTGAACAAGCAGAAGGTGGCAGGTTAAAAGCCTGCATTTCAATTTCAAAGTCATGTAGTGAGGTCAGAATTAAATGTAATGTTGAAGAATAAACTATCAATGTATTCTGCTGAATTTAGGTTTGAATCTGGAAGTAGAAATTATAATACTTCACAGAGCGGGGAGTAAGGGTTGTGCTTAGGAAGTTATTGAGATTTCCAAAGCGAATTTAATAGTGATTCATATAATTTTCTGTGGGCTCAATACCAAGGTTGCAAGTATCTCAAGTCTTACTGTCCTTCCAAGATATTCTACCAAAACATAAAATAGAGAGATGAAAGTTAATTCTGATTTCAAGGAGCTGGACAAGAGGCCCAAAATTTGTAAAATAATTCAATAGGGAAATGAGGATGGGATTAAGATATGATTGACTCAAAGGGTCCTATCCATTCCAGCCTTGAGAGGATGGTTTGTAGGGAAAGCTTGGTGATTCGTTAAACATGTTACCATTATTTAGTTGCAGAGTAAGCCCTCAAATCCCAGTTTCATATTTGTTGGTTTGCAAGAGGGAAATACAAGTATTTTCCGAAGGCGTGTGATTGCTCTGTTTTCCGATTGTCAATTTTTTCCCCTTTGCTTTTAAATACTCCTCTTTTGGTGTACAGTTGGGTAGATAGTCTTTGCTTGAAAGAAAGGCACTTTAGAAGAGATTAGTTCTTCAGGTTCCTGCCCGTGACATGTTTTTAAAAGATAGTTCATTTATATGGGGCACTTGTGGTCATTTGAATTTTCTTCTAATTCCCACAAAAATCACCCCACAGAATCATTTACCACAGAGTCATCTGGATTTGAACTAATCTACAAATGGAAAAGAAAATCTCGCCATATCTCCCTTGGTTTCACCTGGCTTTTGGTTGCCACCAAATGAAATCACTAGGTAGATTATTTTCTTGAAACCTTAATCTTTACAAAGTATGCATGAAACACAGCCAATTATGGGGAGAAGTAAGGGGAGGGGGAAACCACTCACATTTTCCATGCATCTGGACTTGGCTTTAGGCTTGAGAGAATTTGGATTTGTTTCAGATTTAAAAGAAAACACTGCATATATTGATTGATGAGACATACTGCTAGTCATGAGTCTTGAGAGGCTGACGGTCACCTCCTTGGAACATTTCTGAGATGAATGCTGCATGGCATTGCAGGATCAAAAATCAATCTATAGGTGATGACACTCAATCACCATGAACTGTGGTTGGAATTGAAAAGAGAATTCCAATTGGAAAAGCAACTTTCACACCACATTACCTGTAAGTCCATTGCTTCAAGTGCAGGGGCTAACCACACAAAGAAATCCAAAAGCCAGTCAGCACCAGATCGGCAACAGTTTGAGACATATGTGAGTAATTTGGAAAGAGAAAGCCCTGCCTCAGACATTTGGTGATTCTAATTTCAGAAATGTCAGGTCTCACCTGGACAGAAAAGGTAGACAAGAGGTTTTGGCTGCCATAAAGTACATAGACTCTAGACAGTTTTTTTTAATACAATGAAATTAGCATAGGTTCATAAAACAACAGATTCAAGGCATGCCTGAAAAAAGAAATCATGTAGTGGTTTTCAAAGATGCTAAATAGGTTCTTTCACTTTGGAATATTCTTTTTTTATTATGATTTCTTTAAATCTTAAAAGAACGGAGGAACTGAAATAATTTATTTAGTGCAAATATAAAGAAATTCTTGTCTTGATAGTATAAAAAGTGATTGATATTTATAAAAATGCTGGAGTCAATTAAAAATTGGCAGGCAGGGGTCGGGAATTTGGCCTAGTGGTAGAGTGCTTGCCTAGCACTACTGATTCCTCGGTACCAAATACATACAAAAAAGGCCAGAGGTAGTGCTGAAGCTCAAGTGGTAGAGTTCTAGCCTTGAGAAAGTCCAAGAACAGTGCTCAGGCCCTAAGCTCAAGCCCAGGACTGACCAAAAAAAAAAAAGAAAAAAAAATGGGTAGGCTGTTGAAGAAACTTGAGGAATTATTTTTCCTATTAGCTTCTCAGCATCAGGAATGACCATGAATTCAGTTTATTCTTGATATAAATGATACCAAGACATTCCATGATAACAACAAAAGAAAACAAAACAACTACAAAACAAACAAGCAAAACCAAAAACCATAAGCAAAGCAAAACCAAACTGAAGAACACACAAAACATTAATTCTTAGGAAGAGGCAAAACTACTGAAATGAAAATGAGAAGACCCAGCCTAAAACTGCAAGCTCTACTACTTTATCATCTTGAGATTTTTGAGAAAACAACTGAAACAGTGTGCTACCTAAAAAATGGTTAATAGAACCAATTTCCCTGGAGGTGTTGAATGTCACAATATTATACATACTTTTAGCAATTTATTTTTTATTTTACTTTATTCTATTTTTGTGCCAGTCTTAGTGCTTAAACTGAGGGCTTAGGCACTGTCCCTTAGCTTGTTTTGCTCCAGGCTAACACTGTACCACTTCAGCCGCATCTTTGATTTGTCTTTATTGGTGATAAGACTCTAACACACTTTCTAGCCCAAGTTGTTGTTGAACTACAGTCCTTAGGTTTCAGCTACTTAAGTAGCTAGCATGCTAGCATTAAAAGTGTGAGCTACTGGTGTTTGGCAGCATTTAACAAAGCATCTTATGTGTATAATTCATCTCAATCTGTATCATCAATTCAATATCTTTACCTCCCCTTCACACATTCTTATGTATCTTATGTATTATTCTTATATAGTATATTATATTTCTTAATTCTGAGGTATATGCAGTTGATTCTTCCTGTGTTCTACTTTCTTCCCTCTTCATTCTTCTTCCCTTCCCTTCATACCCTCCCTCTTTGCAAGTACTCATTTCTTGGCACTTACTTTGTTGGGGCGTGACTAAGAATTTATAAAAAAAATTATACTGTACACTTCAGTTAATTAATTTGTAACCTCTTGCTTATCACCAAGAATGTTTACGTGTAGATTTATTGACACATTCTAGCTACCACAAATAAGGGAAATTATACAACTTATGTTTCGATGGGTCTCATTTACTTTGTTTAATATATCTTTTTGCAAGTCCTTCTATTTCCTTAGGAATGGGACCATACCCATTCTTTCCCATGGATGAGTAAAATACCATTGTGTATATCTACAACATTTTCTTGATCATTGAGGAGCATCTGGGCTGATTCCATATCTTGGCTATGGTAAACAATGCTGCAATGAACATTGTTGTGCTGGTAGCTTTAGTGTGGCCTTATTTGTGCTCTGTTGTGCCCAGGAGAGGAGTTTCTGGACCAAGCTTTATGTTTAGTTTTTTGAGGAACCTCCATGCATACTTGCATACGTACTGCTTTCCAGCAGTGAATGATGTTTACATTCTCATGAATAGTATGATGGTGGCCATTTGCTCTTGTTAGTTTCTAGATATTGGCCATTCTAACTGGGGTGCGGTGAAATCTTAGTATTGTTTTGATTTGGATTTCCTGTATGATCAGAGATGCTGAACATTTCTTCATGTGTCTACTAGCCATTTTTACTTCTGAGAAGTCTCTTGTTAAGTCACTAGCTCATTTATTAGTTGAGTTGTTGTTTCTTTCAAGGTTTATTTTAGGAAGGTTTAATTTTTGGAGCTCCAAGCACATTTTGGATATCAGATGCAATTTATTTTTTAAAAACCACTAACTTTTAAAATACCACCTTCCATTGAATGATCACTTTTCAATCAATGTAATGATAACAAGTGTTAATTCATGTGAATATTCATTTTGCACTCAGATAATCGAGTGTCCTTGTTTTCTAGCAATGTTGTTCACTTTGATTAGCAAAGAGTGTTTGCTATCTTGTAGCTAGTGTTGGCAACTGTGATTCTGATACTAGCGGAGTGGGAAGTATGTAAAGGCATGTCATTGAGTTCTGGCCATACTGACTCTGGACAGGGCTCAGTGACCTTCAGCTTCTGTAGTTGATAAGCATTCTTGGGAAAGAATGGCTTTATGAAGCAATCTGCTGACAGCCTGCCCTTTATGATCTGAGCAGATGGCCGTCACTCGCGTTTCCCCCTTCCCTCCTACGAGCCCAACTGTCTTTATGCCTAGAGAAATCAAAGTGAATAATATATAGCTATTGGTAAGAGATAAACACAAACTCCAGACTTTCTATTTTAATTGGGCCCTCTAGCAGAGAAACAGGAAGCTAGTGGTAGCTACAATGCAACCTCAGATGGTTGCTTGATGCTTTGTCTTCCTCACATGGAAACAAAAAGCCCTTTCTTCTAGTCTCAGCATGGTTATTTTTCACAGTAAGAGATGAACAGAGTTGATAGAATTCATCCTTGTCTGATTTTATTTAATCACACCACCATTATTTCTTTGCTTCTACACTAATTCTCTTAGTGTTCATGCTTTAGAAACATTTGTTACTGGTTTTATAGATGGATTCTCTCAATTGACAAGAAGTCAAATGCAAGGGTTAACTAAATGGTTTTTGGAATTGTACTTGATGAGTATTTTCCATTTATTATTAAAAATAATTTTCATTTTCTTTTAGTAGTTATAGAAAGGGGTTTTCATTCAACATATCTGCTTTTAAGTACCATGCATCTTGATCGATGTCACCAGTTTTATCATTCTTCCCTCTCAATTTATTCTGAGGCCTAACTTTTAACATTAAATCATACCTTCCAGGATGTAGATGCTTCAACTAAAAACATGGAGGAAATAATAGCTTGTTCCCAGAGAATTCTGGGCTTATGAAGTGAAGCAATTACTCTAACAGATTACTCTGTTCCAGCTAATATGCTAAAGCACTTAGTAACAGTTTTCTAAAAATAGTTTATTATAACTAAAATACTTAAAATTCCTATTTAAGACAGACTTGAGTCCAGTAGTTTATATGTAGCAGTATCTAAAAAAAACTTTGATTTTTATGTTCATTGATTTCATGATAGTTGATGATTATTCTTAATCCAAAAGATAGTTCCCTCCCTTCCTTCCTCCCTTCCTTCCTCCCTTCCTTCCTTCCTTCCTTCCTTCCCTCCTTCCCTCTTTCTCTCCTTCCCTCCTTGCTTCTCCTTTACTTCTTTAACTTCACTGCAACTCTTAGTGACAGGCAGAGAGAAAGTATTACTTATGCTAAGATACCCAATTTTTATTTGTTTGGCTGCATTCTTGGAAGATGGTCTTTTGGAGAATACAACAAAACATTTATCATTATTTGACTATGAGTGGGTGTGTTTGCCTTCTTTCTGGTGATCCAATTAAGCTTCCTGAGCAAAGATTCCAGGACCTCCTCTCTTGGAAGTCCCCCACCCTCTCAGCCTTGAAAGCAAGACTTCAAACTATGATTTGAAAGGCAGAAAGCCATATTATGTAAACTATTATGGTAGCTTGTTTCAAAAGCAGTGGATAATAACCATTATGATTTTTATATTTGTGTATTGGCTGCAACATGACATACTACTATATACTGGTGGAGGGGAAGATGAAAGAAGCAGCACAGGAAGAGGTAGCTGACTGAGTTTCAGAGGTAGGGTGATGGCAGTGATCTATATTTTGCGTTCCTCATTACATTATTACTGAAGGAATATTTTGAAAACAATTTACTGAACAAACCATTGCCAAGATCTTCAGACAGACTGCTTTAGAGCTCCTACTTCTTGACTCAGCATTTGATGGATTATCTCATTGGAACTGATCATTAAAATCACCTTTGTGTTCAGTTTGATTTTATCGAGCTCTTTAATCTAGAGCTTCCCCTCTGATTGTTTTTGCATGGTGGTATGGTCACTGATCATCTGACTTTCAGTCTTTCTTACTGGGGACTTGCAGGTGACTCTGGGGTATGTGGACTTAACTGTGTGAGTTTCTTAGGGGACATTTATGTTTAGTTTAAAAACCTTAAGGACGATTGATAACCATATGTAACTGCTCAGGTCAATAATAAAATCTCTTTTTGCTTTATATTTGTTACTGTATCAATGTTGGCGCCCACAGGGAATTGGGTGGTGCTTTTTCCACATGTGGCATTATCTCCAAGGCTTATTTAGGTGAGTTTTATTCACTGAAAGCGTAGAATATAAAATACATATGACAAACAATTAACTTTTACTGATATGTCCAAAAAGAATTACTTTACAAGGGATAAAATAAATATTTCTCTGCTAAATACTGAAATAATTCTGCTTAGAATAAAATATCTCTTTGGATATATATGACCAGTTATATCTTTGGATATATATTATTTAGTTTTATTGTAAAGTTGATGTACAGGGAGGTAGCAGTTATATAAGTAAGACAGTGAGTATATCTCTTGTTGAGCATTGTTACCTCCTCCTTCATTTCTCCCACTTTCCTTCCCCCCAACTGTCTCCAAAGTTGTAAAGTTCATTTCCGACACAGTATGTAGTGAGTATCGCCACTACATTGGCTCACTCTTTGTCTGTTTTCTCACCATTTTGTTATTTCCCTTCTCTCTCTCAATCAGACAAACGTATAGATAAGACATAGGGGACCAAAATGCAAAACAGTGACAACAGGGTATAAACCAAAGGAATAAAAAAGAAAGAAAAAATAATTTCATACAATACATTAAAAATACCCCCCACCATGAAAAAGTCTTGTCCCATTGGGAAGCTGATTCACGTTAGAATCATTTTATATGGTCATAT
Source organism: Megascapheus bottae (assembly GCF_031878675.1). Lineage (NCBI taxonomy): Eukaryota > Metazoa > Chordata > Mammalia > Rodentia > Geomyidae > Megascapheus > Megascapheus bottae. The sequence goes on from NC_143522.1 coordinate 17,728,549, forward strand.
ATATATAGCTATTGAGCCATTGTGATCCTCTGCTACTTGAGTTAATTTTTAAAATCAGTCAGATCTTGTGTTTAATTTTTAAAAGAATTCTAGCTTAAAATGGAAAGAAAATAGTCCTTTGGAAATTGTCAGTATTAAAAAATGCTAAAAATTACCTCTTTTTCCCCCTCCCCAAATGCCATTCACTTCTGTAGTAACAGCTAACTCACGGTGCAGGCATTTTTTGAAGAGGTTTGCATATATTAACTTCATTTAATCTGTAAATCAACACCATAACCCTGGGGTTATACAGGTAAAAAGATACAGAAATGCAGTTTTGTGTTCTACCCAGGGTTACACATTCATTGCATGTTCGAGATTTGGACTCCAGCAGTCTAGTCTCAGAATCTACCCATGAACTTCCTCTGTTATATTCTGTGTGGTATTACTTAACCATTCATGCCCTATAATGTATGTTTTGAGGAATAAGGGATAGTTTCTTCTCTCTTCTCTCACTGGTAGAAACTATGCTATATGTCTGAACCTGTATTAAATATTTCTGATTGGCCATTGAAGTTCTTTTTCAGTGGGATTTCCTGTCTCACAGAAAGAATACTTTTCTCCATTTCACTTCCACCTTCCAGTTCTCTTCATTTGTGAAAGTTGGGAAATACCTACGTAGTTATCTTCCACCACTGACCAGTAGATGGCAGCAAGAGCCTACCCCAGACCACTAGAATTTCCCCTCCCGAGTTTCTCCACTTTGTGAAGCCAAAGACAGCTTTTAAAATACAATCATCCACCCCCGTACCTGACACATTGGCGGGGCTGATTTTCCAGGTCACACGTGTCTTATTACTTTCGGAAATCATCATGTGGAAAGACTTTTCATTGTGTTTGTTGCTACATTTCTGCATGGCAGTGACTGCCAAGCCAAAATCAAACTAATAGCATGGTGTGGGGGGGAGGAAGGGAGATGTAGGCCTGGGAGAAGTGCAAATAATTTCCATTAAGAATGTTTCTTGTGGGTTCTCAAAGGAGTTTTCATCACCAAATCTGATCAGTGAAGCAGTCTTGTTCATAAATTATTTATCAGTTCGCTATCTCCTTTACCATCATTGAAACAAGCAACATTCTTGGGTGAACTGTCTTTTAAGAATTTCTGCAGAGAAGGATGTCTCACCAGTACTCTTTGCCATCAGAAATGAAGGACAACTGGGATGGAAACCATGTACAGCAAAAGGTGTTTTTTTTTTTTTATTTTCCTTTTCTCCATTTCATTGTGAGTACAATCCATCTTAAAAACTTATCATTAACTAGTTATATGGAGTTGCCATTTCACCAAGCAGTTCATGAATTAATCTCATCCCTTTTGACACTCTCACCCACCTCTCCCTTACCTTAATCTTGTAGGATATGCATCAGATTCTTGATTGCATTTTCCTCCTCTTAGCTTTTTCATTTGTCCGTTTTGTTTCCCTTGTCCATTTTGTTTCCCTTTTGTCCTCCTCCCTTCCCCCTTCGAGTATCTATTTCCAGGTGTTTTATTTTGCTGAGCTTTTGTCTTTAAAAGATGTTACTCTTCATATCACCTTTTGTTTTAGTATTTATCTGATTTTCAGCCTATGTTGCTGGCTCATTTATCCAGGCTAGTGTGCTTTGTAATTTTAAGGATGATATAATGTGATTGTTTTGAAATGGGAACAGACTGATTCTCTGACCTGGAGGGAGACATCAGAACTACTGGTGCTTAACTGTTTGACAAGCACATCTTTATGCTAGTGTCTACAAAACTGAGATGAAGTATTTTACATAATTATTTGGAGGATTATGTAAACTTGATGCAAGGAAGCCCTAGATTAGTACACAATGCATGCTTCCTGTTATATGCACTGAGAAGCTGAAACCAGTAGTCATTAAAATCCCTTCCAGTTTTAATGGTTTGCTATTTTATTAGTTTCTTCCCAGTCTACCTCAACTTTGGAATCCCAGATAACCATCCTAAAAAGAAAAGCGCTGGACAGAGGCTGGGGTGAAAATTTCCTAGAGGTGAGCGGTTGACTTGCCATTGGGAATTACTTTTCAGACTATTGGGTGGTTATACTCACCCATGTCAGAAGTTCATCATCCATCAATGAGACTTAGTAAAAATAAGAGGAATAAATGATACTGCAAGGAGACAAAGAAACACAAAAGTCTCTGGAGGAATAGGAAGGTTACTGTCTATTTTGCCCATAGAAAAGTGGTCAGGATCTGAAAACAAGTGGCTAATGATTAAGAGCTTGAAGGGTTAGATAAATTGACCTATAGAAAAATCTCTTGTAGGGGCCAGGAGTTTGGCCTAGTGTTTAAAGTGCTTGCCTAGCATGCATGAAGACCCGGGTTCGATTCCTCGGTACCACATACATAGAAAAAAGCCAGAAGTGGTGCTGAGGCTCAAGTGGTAGAGCTCTAGCCTTGAGAAAGTCCAAGGACAGTGCTCAGGCCCTGAGCTCACGCCCAGGACTGGCAAAAAAAAAGAAAAATCTCTTGTATCATTGATTGTGTCCTTTATGCTGGATATAAGTCTTGTATCAGGAAGTAACATTGTTTCATTACCAGTGACAAGCTGACCACCTGACTGGGCACATTTGATGCTTTTGAAGGCACATCTTTTCACTTTTACAGTACTGTGCAGTATCTTTGTAACACTTAAGCGAGCAGGTATTTTAAGTCTTGTTTGGTTGGCGAAAGAGATGGAAAGAAATTAATTTGTCCAGATTGCCTAACTTTGGAGTGAGGATAGGCTATTAGAAAGTTGTATTTCTTATCACTGTTGCTCTACCTCTTTTATAGATATAAATACAGTTAAGAAACTATTCAGGTATGAGTCTCTGAGGGAAGAATGTATATATGGGTTCCAATCTCAATTGCCATTCTGAAGCTGTGTGCTTGCTATTTCAGATAACATAGACTTACTAGACACCCTAGTCAGAATCTGGTATTTTTCTACTGTTTTTTATACTTGTGACTGTTGTGGTGGCTCACACCTGTAATCTTAGCTACTCAGGAGGCTGAGATCTGAGGGTCAAGGTTCAAAGCCAGCCCGGGCACAAAAGAACCTGAGACTTTTATCTCTAATTAACCTCTAGAAAATGGGAAGTGGAGCTTGGCTCAAGGGTAGGGTGGTAGCCTTGAGCTGAAGTTCTCAGGGACAGCACCCAGGCCGAGTTCAAGTCCCATGACCCGCCCCCCCACACACACAAAAGATACTTGTGACTTATCATTGTTTAGTGATCTATTACTATTGATCGAATAGAATAAATGATAGCTTGGGGTAGAGAAAACAGAATAGAATTTGAAGACAATACTACAGGCACTGTCATCACATTATGCAGGGACTTCAAGAGAAATTTTCTCAGAATCTGAACAACAAGGAGATCCTGTCTAGCTTTGAACCCAATCATGGTTAAAACATGGGTTCTCACTTCCAAGAGCCTCTTCATCTTAAAATGCAAATGGTCACAGATTATTCTCCCCCAAGTTATTTAAGTACAGAACGAGTGTATGCATGGTGAATTGCTTATTGTGCTACTCTCTCAACAATGGTTCTCAACAATACAGGTTATTTCTTAGGGTTACCTCCTTTATCCCACTAATGGTGCTGTAGCTTTATCTGTAAGAACTTTGGGGTTCTTGCAAGGGTTCAGGGCTAATTTGACTTCAAATTAGTTGTTCGTTCTTACTGTTGTTCTTATTGTAATTAATAGCAAGCTCTCCAAATTTCAACAGTACATACTTTTTGATATAAAATATCCTTCCCTAGCAAATACACCATTATATTTCTATCTTTATCCTGGCTTTCCTCTGGAAGCACATGCATGACATATTGACTCTAATCATTTCCCTTTTCCAGTTGTCGGTTATGAATTAGATTTCTTGTCTCTAGAAGTGGTGTTGATGATGCAACTAACATGTCACAGGACTGTGACTTATTTTCTAAAAATTAATTTTCTGTAGAAAGCTCAAAGCTAGAATTAAGAACATAACTATAGCTAATACAACTTAATGTTTTATGTTAGTTTTGATAGACTGTGGAAACTTTGGTCTCAATATTGCCTCACCTGAAAACTTGGAGCTGCACTGATTCCATTTACCACAGCTTCAATAGTTACCCTGTGACACATCTTGTGGTAAGCAAATTGTATATATCCTGTATTAATGTGATAATAAACTGGTGAATAGATGTTATAACATCTACTTATAAATATCTTATAAACATGGATTCTAAGGTTCAACATGTAATATAAACAACTCAAGGTCCTTTGGTTAGAATAATTTACACATAGGTTTTCTTATTCCCAAGCTAGGGGTTGTAATGCCTGTACAAATCCAATCTCACTATGAAGCCCTCTTCCCTATCTAGCACCCTGAGATTGCATTTAAAGTGCTCTTTACTATGGTAGGTAAAAGTTCTTTGACGTATGCCTTCAGCTTCAGGGGGAACAAGATAATTTCATGAACATAAACATAGTGAATCATGTATAAATGTATACATTACCACCAAGGGGCATACAGGTATCACTTTTTAGCTTTTTTTTTCTACCTCAATTCCATTTCACTTTCTAGTTCCCTCAAGCTGTCTAGGGCTGATAATGTATTTTATGACAGTCCATGTTCCTCAGTCTAAACTAGTTGAATTTGCAATCATATGGTTGTATTGTTATTTTGGCCACTGAGTTTTCAAACATCTCAACTCTTGAGGAAAAACTCAATATTTTAGCCTTCTGACATTTCATTTTTATACAACTTCCCCTCTCTCTCTGTTCTATTTGGTTTTGGGAAAAGCTATAATATAACCATGGAGGAGAAAGACGACTCAGTTCAGTGTGGTTGCTTCTGGATCCTTTCTTGATCCTTTTAGTCTTGAAATTTTTCTTATTTGACAAAGTCTGGTACCTGCTCTGGGCGAGCAAGTTTCACCGATTGTTCCTCCTTTGTTCTTACTGTATGCATAACTTAGTTGGTTTTCAGCTTTATTACTTTATCAGGGCACACGTGATATGTTGGTTCTACAGGCAGCGGTAACAAGCTGACCAATAGAGGAATGGAAGAAAGCTGCCCAGTGTCGGTCTCTGTCTTGTTATAACACAACTTGAAGCTCTACGATGACTGCTTTCAATTGGTATCCCTTCTGTTCTAGGCTCAAATCCAAGGAGTGTAGAGCTATTTGAATATAGAAGTTGCATAATACAGAAGTTGCATTGAATCCATGACTTAATCTCTTCTATAAGCTTTGCTCTGTTTTCCCAGCCCACATTACTCACATAGTTTACTTTGGGAAGCTTTTTCTCCCTTTCACCTCCTGTCCTATTCCCTCCTAACTCTCTAGTGATTATCTGGTGATGACTTGATGCTTTGCTTTTATTAAATTAAAAAAAAACAACCTTCTGGCTTTCAGGAAACCATTTTCTCTTAGAGGAAGCCTAACTTTCAAGAATAATTTTTAATTATGAAGACATGAAAGTCTATTTTGATGAAATGAAAGTTTTGTAATGACTCCCTTAGTTGTGGCATGTTTGTCCACTTCTGGAAGCAATTACAGATGCTTTGACTATAATTTGTTGATTGTCTATGATCCTTGGATAAATTGCAAACAAAGTGCCCAGAGAATGTCAATGAATCTTAGCTCCACTGAGATTTATGCTCATAATCTATAGTGCAAGATTTTCCATTTATCTCACTATTTCCTTTTTATCCTTCTGTGAAAGTGTGCCCATGTGACAGAGGCTAACAAGTGTGAAAAAAATATGATCTGTCAATTCCAGATTGACATGGTTGATATATAAATGTGCTTTCTGTGTCCCTAAGCTGAACATGAACATGAGAGGTGAACTTGAGACCCTGTGTTAATTCTGGTTGACTTTCTGTCAACTTGAGTCCTGGAGTGCCTATATGGGATGCCAATCGCTGAGTATTTTTCTGCTTGGTAAAAAAAGCAACTTGTCTGTGTGTAGCCATTTGAGATTAGGGAGTTTATTTTTTATATCAGTTCGTGCTATTTCAACTACTGAAGCAAGATTGAAGACATATAGGTGTAATATAGTTTGAAAAATTATCCCCGCTTCCACAGCCGCATAAAAGTTCCTCAAAGGAATCAAAGTGTCTTCTATAAGAAGAACAGAAAACTCCCACATTCTTCTTTTGGACCAAACAATACCTATTATACTTTGGTGTTGGGTATTAGTCAGGGATTGAAAACTCTGACCTGTGGCTTTATTTGATGTGGCTATGGGCCAAGAATAGTTTTCACATTTTAACACAATTATAAAAAAAATAAAATCAAAACTAAAGAAGACTATGTGGTAGAGATTACACATTTTCTGCACCTTAACTATTTACTATTCTATTTATAGAATATTTCTACTCCTTTGGAGTAAATAATACACTAATATTAGAAGTTAAACTATGCTTGAGAAGAATTCTCTGAACACACACCACACGCACACACACACACACACACACACACACACACACACACACACACACAACTATTCTATTCTGTGTTGTCTGATGTTCTGTTTAGGTCTTCATATCTGATAGGAATTGAATGATACTTGTCCTAAAAGCACCAATAGAAAAGTAGAACAATTTTCATTTCTTATGCCTCTAGGACTAAAAAGCAGCTTGACTTGTTCATATAATTGATTGATTACCTTTGAAGCTGATGGCACATTTGGTAGTATCCAGACACAGCTAGAGAGGAAAACATTTTCATTTTTGTTTCTTTTGGATTGGTAGCTCCCTAAACCAAGGCCAATGACCCTAAGATTTATAGGGTGGATGAAACATTTTCAGCACTTCAATACGAAAGAGAAATTCCTTTGAGACATGGATAACTGAAACTTAGTAATGTTCTTTTCTTCCTCTCTATATATAGCATAAGCAAAGCTAAACACATTTGTCCAAAATAATCTAGATTAGCCATCAGGCTTAAAGTTTATTACAAATATGTGATTTTTTGGGGGGGTAGGTTTATAGCCAGACCTGCTCGTTTAATCCCCTGCGTTCACTGATAATAATTAAGGGGTTGTATTTCTTGCTGTTTAGATAGACCAAAATCAAGAGTGTTTTATGAGTAAGCATCTGCCCCTGCAACATGCCAGTGAGCAAGATTTGTTTAAGTTGGAAGATTTTAATGCTTGTGTCAATTTCTTTTTTATTCTTCCTGCCTTTAATTATTTTATAGTTAAGTTACATCACTAGAGTGCAATTATCTATTGTGTAATACTTTTTATATATGGATCGCTAGAAATTTGTCACTTCTCTAGTGCTGCCAGAGAGCCTGCTATACTTTCAATGATAAAACTTACTTTGATATAGTTTGGTTTATCTTCTTTTTCCTAGGAATTACTTCACAATCATCTTCCAAAGAAGAAAATCTAGCCTGGGTGGTTAATCTTGAAGATAGTTTTTTTCCCCCCTCAATTTTGTCTATAAATTCTAGTTCATCTTGAGTTCTGCTCTTCTATGGGCATGGGTTAGTTGACCAAGAGATGACACAATGAGTTCACTTCCATGTGGTTTTGTTTCCATAGACTGGAGTGTTTCACAAGCCAATGGACATCTGATTTGTGTTTTATTCCTGATACATGTTTGTTTCTGCCTATTTTGGTTCTGTTACACCATTTTCTTTGCCTCTGAGACAGTGAAGCTATTTATTTATTCACTGAATTTGCAGGGAGAAAAGTTTTCCTTAAGCCATCCTGTTTTTTTATTTCTCCTCTTTCTTCTGTATATTTTATTGTAATTTCTGTGATGGAAAAGACCATCATTTGGCTCCGAATAATCTATTATAGTGCCTGCCACTGATAGCTAATGAAAGAACCAATAGATATATCTTTTTGCTAGTGATTTCTAAGTTTCTTCTCATTTGGAGTTGGTTTTATATTTCTGGGAATTAAATAAATTGAACAAATCAACTTTAATTCTTTCACCACTGTAAGACTGTGTGAATTTATTTATACTCTGTGATTGATTTAGTCATCCAATCCCTGAGCAAATATTACCATGTTCTAATAATGTTCACAGTTGAAATAGTCTATGATCTGATGTTAATTGTATTGTGAGAATGAGAAGTAAGTGAATCAAAGAAGTACTAGGGCTTGTGATAGAATGAGAAATAGTGATAGAATGAAAAGTAAGTGAATCATCGAAGTACTAGAGCTTATGATAGAATGAGAAGTAGGTAAATCATAAACCTTCTTGGAATGAATGCAATGAAGGGCACAGAAACAGGGCTCTGTGGATGTGGGTCTTAGGGATGCCTTCATACTGGAGGTTTAGAGAAGCCTTCTCTAAGGATCAGATCGGAGGAAACAGACCAGAGAGACCTACCTTACTTTTCCTAAGAGTATTCGGGCCAGTGATTAAGTACTGTTAAAAGTTTATAAGAAAAAATTCAATTGCTAAGAAGACTAATTTTGTTTTGAATGTTGTTATTTTTTTCTGTAAGCATCCTTTAAATAACTTTTGGTGAATGAATGAAATTGTCAAAAGGAATTGTCTGGCTGTCTGGAAGAGGAAACTTACCAAGAGGAAAGCTATACCCAAACTAGAACAGATATTCTGATCAATGCTACTGAAGACACGAATCCTGTTGTAGTTCTTGTTCAAATCATAGCCTGTATTGGTGCTAGAAAGACTGAGTTTGGGAAAGATTGGCCTTGATGAACTTTAATTAATCCTGTCTATAGTAATCCAGAGAGCCCCACCTCAGGCTGCTCTGACCCCGAAAAGTATGTCTTCATCTGTGCAAAGAGGAAAAAATGGTCCCCTTGTGGCTGAGCAAAATACTAGTGATTGACAGGTGGGAGGGCTCTATCTATGCTTTGTTGTGATTGGTACTGATAAGACTAGAAATTGTGTTGTGATTGGTGTGTTTTACAATCACCATATTTGCATGTTACATCTAGGCCATAGCCTTACCTGAGTGTACAACCAGGCGATTTAACTCACTTTTTGAGTCAGTGAAAGATGCTACCTGTTTTGCCTCATGGTGTTGTGACAATCACTGGCACTTAGATTTTAGAACATAATTAAAATTAGGCTGAGGGTTTGTATGTCATATATACGTATTAATCTATGTAATAAAACATTATGTCTACAGAGTCATAAGTTTTTATGTCTATGTAGTTGTGTTTATATTTCCAGTATCATGTCCATAGATAGCATTGGATATGCAACTTTTGAGTCCTCACTCTTGTACTGTTTGGATCTAATAGCCACATATTAAGGATACCATGTGCCTTTTGTTCCTTTGGTCTTGACTTGCTGGCTTTTAAAAATTGTTCATCATTAGTAGAGCAGGCTGAGTTGGTAACACAAAGTATAGCCACAGAGGAGCCACAGCAGTGGTGAAGGTGATGGCTGCAGTTGCTCTAGAAGAGCAGCAGACAGCAAGGGTGGTGGCGGTGAGAGAGCTGAGGGTGACCAGATGGAAATGGTGGGGAGCAGAGGTGGCAGAGGCAAGGAAGGAACTGTGTATGCACAGAGAAGGCAAGGGAAGGCCGAGAGTGGAGATTGAAGAAGGCAGCAGGCTTGGAAGAGACAAGGGCAACAGGTGGCAGGTCTCTGTCTCTGGGAGAGACTGCTAGCTTCCAAGCCTTAAAGGATAAGGGGTCTTGACACCTGAACTTAGGAGCTATAATATTATGTGGCACTGATAGCCATGGAACACTCCTGTTGTTAACTGCTGTTCAGAGCCAAGGATTGCACTTGCTGTGAAGTGCTGGGCCATTGGCAATTAGAAATCAGAACAATAACCTTCTTTCTCCTTCCTTCCTCCCTCCCGCCCTCCCTCCCTCCCTCCCTCCCTCCCTCCCTCCCTCCCTCCCTCCCTCCCTCCCTCCCTTCCTTCCTTCCTTCCTTCCTTCCTTCCTTCCTTCCTTCCTTCCTTCCTTCCCCTTCCTAGTATAAAAATCTTTAAGGAGTACAGCACAATTGCCATTTAGCAAAGTTGTTTAAGTACTGTCATTTGATCAGCATCACCCCTTTCAACCTTCTCTCCCACTCATCCTAACACGCCCCTTCCTTTACTTAAATTTTTTTTAGGGCCTGGAGTTTGGCCTAGTGGTAGAATGTTTGTCTAGCATGCACGAAGACCCGGGTTTGATTCCTTGGTACCACATACATAGAAAAAAAGCCAGAGGTGGTGCTGAAGCTCAAGTGGTAGAGCTCTAGCCTTGAGAATGCCCAAGGACAATGCTCAGGCCCTGAACCCAAGCCCAGGACTGGCAAAAAAAAATTGTAGTGTATACACTGAATTGAGCACTTGGAGCAAGCTGCAAGTCTCTGGCTTCCAAGACCTAGAGGCAGAATTCTGGTTCTTTGGACTTGGAGGTCTAAGTCTCTAAGTATGTTGAACTAACCCATAAACCTTCAAAGAAATGCCTTCACCTATTTGGTGATTTCTATCTAGTTCATTGACAACAGAAGTAATGCAGGCCTGTTGTATAGGGAGTGAGGTATAAGAGAGTCCCAGGCTGAAGAAACAGGAAAGGAAAAGACATCATGACTGGAACAAGCATGACAGAGCCAAAGAAGGGCCAGTAGGACCTGAACATGTGGACCTAATAAATAACCGAGCAAAGTCCGGAAGTGGGTGGTAGGGATACTCTAAACATAAAATTAGCAATTCAGCATGGAAACAGCAAGAAATGGTCTCTGGAAAGCATTTGTGGGACAAAAGGTTAAATATTATTTTGTAAGCTTAGTCTACCTTCTACATTAATAACCTTAAGAGCAGGAAAGATCTGTGACTCAGTCTAGATCTTGCACAAACATTCCCAAAGAAGGGCTAGAAAATACAAGAAAGGGAAGAAAGAATCCCATAGCATTTAATCCAAAATGGATTCACAGGGGAAAGGCTTTTTTTTTTTCTTGAAAGCAATTATACTTTACAGCATGTTCTTTTCCCTGGTGTTTCAACTTCCCATGATGCCTGACTTCATTAAAGCAGACAGGAAACAAAATTTTCTGTGATGTGCTGGTAGAATTATATCTTCTGAGCTGAAACTAATTGTTTTGATAAAAACAAAAAACCACAATGTAACGCTGTATGAGAAGGAGATCAATGCTTGCATGCTGGCCAAACAGAAGGGGAAAAAAACAAAGAGGAAAATAACAAAAACTCAACACATTGTTTTATTTATCACATTTTGTTGGAAAAAAAGCCACAAAACTATAAAGCAGCTTAGTTTGATGACAGATCAGAGAGCCCTTGAGAAAAACCTTTGTGTAATTTTGTCTAGATAGCTCTCTCTTTCTCCTCTCTCTTTGTCTCCATCTCTTTGTGTGTGTGTGTGTGTGTGTGTGTGTGTGTGTGCATGTGTGTTTGAATGTGTGTATACTCACATTGTGAATTCTGTTACTATCTCTGGTTTTTCAGTCTTAAAAATGAGGATATTTGCCAGGCTCTGGTGACTCATGCTTATAATTCTAGCTACTCTGGATGCTAAAATCTGAGGATCGTGGTTCAAAATCAGCCTGGACATAAAGGTTGGTGAGATTCTCATCTCCAATTACCTACCAAAAAGCAAGAAGTAGAGCTGTGGCTGAAGTGCTAGCTTTTAGTGAAAAAGCTTAGGGGTAGTACCAAAGCCAAGTCACAGGAAATACAAAGAAACAGAGCTCATATGCTAGAAATGCTAGCAAGTTATAGTTGCAGTAAAGGGAGATGAACTAACTAAAACATTATTGAAGTCTCTGGTTTTCAATAATTATAATAATTATAATAATAATAATAGATTCACAGTTAATCAAGTATTTCTTTCTTAATGTGAATTGCTTCAGTCTTGGTTTTGCCTTCAAGAGTTAGTGCTTGGTGGATATTGTCTCCTCTCTACAAGTTGCTCCAGCTAGGATAACTGTGATTTAGCAGATCAACAATGAGGGCTTTTGCTGTTCTAAGGATCTCTGTATATATCGATATCTATAGCTATGTCTAAGTCTTTAACATTTTCATCCTGCATTTGAACAACATAGACATGACTGTATTTGTTAGTCTCTTAAAAGGTTCATGGTAAATCAGGCTGTAATCCTAGGCTGAGATTTGAGGATCATCGTTCAAATCCAGCGCAGGCACGAAAAGTCTGTGAGACTCTTACATCCAAATAACCACATGAAAAGTGGAAGTGGCACTATGGCTCAAGTGGTAGAGATTTGAATTGAAGAGCTCAGGGACGGTGCCCAGGCCCAGTGTTTAAGCCCCACAACCAGCGAAGAGCAATGGCTCATGGTAATTGTAATCAAAGGAAGGTGGGAAATGATTAAACATGCCTATTTTATTAAGTGTATTTTTTCCTTAAGAAAAAGTCTTTATATTTACCAAATTATTATTGTTATTACTATTATTTTTTGTGTTGGTCATGGGGCTCAAATTCTAGGCCTGGGCACTGTCTCTGAGCTCTTCACCTCAAGGCTAGCGCTGTACCAGTTTTCTGGAGGTTAATTGGAGAGAAGAGTCTTGTGGACTTTTGTGCATGGGCTGGTTTTGAACCATGCTCCTCAGATATCAGCCTCCCGAGTAGGTAGGATTATAGGCATGAATCATCGGCACCTGGCTACCAAATTATTTTTTACCCCTTGTCAATATGAAAAGGAAACAAAAGCACTCTGAGAAGTAGAGAAGTGATTGGTCTGTTTGAGATCTTTTCGCCCCAGTGGGGACCTTTATAGCAGTAGCATCAACAGCCCCTGGAATGTGACATTGTTACACATTCTTTCATCCTCACCTTCCATCTGCAGTACCTTAGGCTCTTTCCTGGACCATGTTGAATCAGTGTCTTCAATATAGCTGAAGTCCTATAATGAATCATTGGCCCATTACAATTTAAGGAGATTTGTTTTAGATGAGCAGCCAGTGAGGGAAGTTATTAGCAGATTATTTAGTTGAATCCTAGAGTAAACCTGGGCTCCCAGAAAGACACCCCATTGCTTGCTCTTGGTTTACATCTTTGTTTTACTTATAATATTAAAAAAATTAATGTATAGAGGGGTTACAGTTATATTAGCCAGATAGAAGGTGCATTACTTTTCACACATTGATATCCCTTCTCATGTTTTTGTCCCCATTTTTGGTTTACATCTTGATGTTTGACTTTGAATTTATACAAAATATTGTACCATAGGAAGTGTTATTTTTCTTTCAACTTCAGAATTGATTCTATTTTGCTACTAGGAATTACCCCCACAGTCTTCTAAAATGTAACTCACATTTTTGCTTGCTGAGATGAGAATATATCTAAGAAATGACTCCCTCTGGGGGGAAATTTTTACCTAAGTTTCTTATCTAAAGGGTTTATGACTGGAATGCATTCTATCTGCTTGTCTTTCATGTAAAATTCAACTTTTTTTCCTTTTGTTATGCACGAAGTTAGTATAGAATTGTGTGTGTGTGTGTGTGTGTGTGTGTGTGTGTGTGTGTGTGTGTGTGGATGGATGCGTGTAGCAAAGTAGGCAGGTGAATACTAGACAATATACTCATGTTTGGTCTGTATTGAGGTCAGAGTGCAGTGGGCTCAGTCATGATTGTCTGGGATGGATATTTCTTTTTGTAGGGTTTATGTCTGAAATAGAATAGGTGATTTTTGTACCACAAAAGTGGTGATTTCTACCTCGCGAGGTAAAAATGAGGCACCTGGGATGCTGTTCTGTTTTTTATTACAGCTGAGGTCTGCGATATGGCTCAGGGAGATTACATGTACACACAGTGTATCACTTGGATACTTCTTTTTTGGAGAAAAATGGCCAGCAACTCTCAAAAGAATGCATACAAGTCATGCCCTTGACTTAAACAGAAGCAGACCAAAGACTACATAGTATAGAAGAAAATGCTGGAAAATCTTCTAAAGTCATCAAGGCAATATTTGGCTTGGATTACAGCAGAAAGCATCAGACGTCAGAGCTATGTATTTCTTAGCTGACACTACATACACCGTGAATCCAGGGACCTCATTTTCATTACCAAGTGTTTTTCTGATAAGTATACATAGGAAGAAGGCTTTTCAAGGAATGAACACTGCACATCAATATATCTCCTGAGTTCCAGACCCCAATAATAATCCAACATATGCATTATTTGGTCCTGAACAGATAAAAGAATGGGCCAGAAAATTTGATTAATTATATTCATACATATATTCCTAATTATATTCATGACATACTTACTCATGTTAGACTTTTATTATGTGTTGTGTTTCTAAAAGAGACTCCGGAACTCTGTCCCTTAATCAATTTATTTTTATTAGACTAGGGTATCAATGAACTGAATGCTATGTCAAGAGAGAGTCATAGGTTTGGTACTAGAAATTCAGGTGTTTGAATTTCAGGGTACTGAAAGTTATAATACATGATAATGTATGAGGGGATGTAAGATACAGGAGATGATTAAGCTGCAAAGTTTGAAGTAGACTCTCAAGTTATAGAAACCTGGGTCTCATTGTCCTAGATGGCAAATGCCTGTTTTCCTAGCCATCAAAACCAGATCAGGTAGGGTCTGAGCTTTTCTGGCCTGGTGTTTGTATGTGAAAGAGGTTGCCCTGAAGAAGAAACATGGCAGACAACTTCATATGAATGGATGACAAGTCACAAGATGAGATGCCAAGTCTGCTGAGATGGTTTCCATTTGTTCAACAAATCTTTTTGGTTTTTTAAAATAGGTAATTTAGGCTACTCTGGAACTTTTTATGTCACATAGGTTGTACTCAAATTCATGACCTGCTGTGTCAATTACTCAACAGCCCCACTGAACTTGGCTCAAATTTTTAAAATTTAATTAATTTATTTATTTATTTTGTGGGTTGTGGGGCTTGAACTTGGCCTCGGTGTTGTCCCTTGAGCTCTTCAGCTCAAAGCTACCACCCTACCCTTGAGCCAAGCCCCACTTCCAATTTTTTCTAGAAGTTAATTGGAGATGAGTCTCAGGTCCTTTTGTGCCCGGACTGGCTTTGAACTTTGATCCTCAGATCACAGCCATAGCACCAGCCTTTTCTGTGTATGTGGTACTGAGGAATCGAACCTGGGTTTTTGTTCATGCTGAGTAAGCACTCTCCCACTAGGCCACATTCCTGGCCCCATAGCAATTTTAAGTAATTTAACTTAAATTTAAATTTAAATTACATAGACAATCCCTGTCCTTAGAAAACTCATAATTCAGAAACATAAAGAATTTATCTATTGGTTATATTTTATGAACTCTGTCACAATGTCTCTAATTTAAAAAAAAATTATAGACACAGTACCTGATTTACTGAAGGTGTTCCCACACAGTCAAAGCGACAGACATTCAAGAAATTTACAAGTAATGATTTCTGTGATAAAGATTTACGTCTGGATTCTGGGAGCCCAGAGGATGGGGTCAGGAAAGTCTTTTACTTGAGTTCCATCCCAAAAAGCACTGTGATGGATGAAGCAGGAGACAAGGAGCTTATGGAGTCCCTAGGTACTTAGGAACCCTTTTTCATAAAGCATGGGGGATTCATACAAATACAGTTAAGACTTATTTCCCAAGCTTGAAACAATTCCTTCTCCCTGAAGTCCTGCGAGTTGAATGAGGCAATCACTTCTTTTGATTTCTTTGGCTGGGAAGAGAGGAGTTTTGGCGCTTTCCCCAGAAGGCTATTTTCCACATTCATCATTTTGTGTGACAGCTCAGCCATGTGATTAGCAGGTACTGACCTAAGCAGGAAGCATCCTGCTGGATGTAACTGAACCAACAGGCTGATTGGTTTGGGCTGTGTGCATTGGGATCATGGAGACGTAAGATGGTTTGTTTTTCTTCTCCCTTCCCAAAGTGCTCCCTTCTGAGTCAGACTCTCAAGGACTATAAAGCTCTCTGTAGAGTCTATGGATACTAAATAGAGCAGTTTAAGTCCTAAGATTGTTTACAGATGAGGGCGGTGAGTTTCAGTGTGGTGAGGAGGATCTATCCGAGGTGAGTTTCCTAGACACAAGATACCTGACTTTTGAACAGTTCTGATTTGTTGCTTTATACAGACTCTCCAGGCCACATGGTCATTTCCCAAGCAATCCATATGCTCCAGATTTGCTTCCAGACATTGCGAAGAGACTTAGTTCTGCACATGAACTATACATGTATATATACATATAGTTTAGATAAATGTATATACACATATATTCACACATATATATGTATACACACATATATAAACATCTATGTTTATTTTTTATCTTTTAAGTAGTTATACAAAAGAGTTGCCATTCAAGGAAACAGTTTATTATTACAATATATCCTGATGAATGTCACACTACCATCATTTCCTCCCATCTTTCCCAACCCCATCCCTTTTATCATTTTTCTTAATTCTTTAGGATCTATATTGAATTTTATGACTGTATTTCTTCCCATTTTCTTTTACTTGTCACCCCTCCTGGTCTTGATCCTGCCAACTCTTACAAGTACCCTTTCTCTAGTGTTTATTTTGTTGGACTATGAGTTAGATTTTCTGAGGAATTATGAGTTTGCCCCTGAATCTCATCAGATTTCGTTTACTACACGTGTATACTTGTATACCACCTCAAAGTGTTTACTTATATATTTAGAAATGATTTCTACCTTCCACATATGAGACGTACTTCACTGGGCCTGACGTACTTCACTTCTGAAGGAATCTACGTGACTGGTTCCCCTCTGGAAGTGTAGAGGAGACTTGGTTCTGTATATGAGTGTATAATGCAACTGTCATAACACACAAAATATTCTACAGAGAGCAAGAAGTGGGTGTGTTTTTATATGATTGTCTTCAATTTTTAATTTCTGACAATTTTCTTTTTTAAGACTGAATAGTTTATCATATGGTAAACACCACAATAATTTATATTGATTTCAACATTTTTTTAAAATGCAGATTAAAAATTAGGTTTGTTCTATTTTTTCCTCTTTTTATGGCTTATGTTTACATCATATTTTAAATGACAAGTTTAACAAACAGGTGTTCAATGAGGGAATCTCTAATTACAATCTCTGGGATTTAGTATTTAGAAATTAATCAAAATTAAGCTAAGGGTTTGTATGTCATAGAAGCATATCAATTTATAAAATAAAACATTATGTTTATAGTCATAGGTTTTTATGTCTATATAGTTATGTTTGTATTTCCGTTACCATGTCCATAGCTTTGGGTATGCAGTTATGGAGTCCTCGCTCTTGTACTCTTTGGATTTAATAGCCACATAATAGCGCCTTTTGTTCCTTAGGTCTTGACTTGTCTCACTCAACATGATTCGCTTTAGATTCATCCACTTCCCTGCGAATGCCATTATTTTATCTTGTCTGTTGGCTATGTAGAATTCCATTGTGTATATATACCACATTTTCTGTATCCATTCATCTGCAGTAGGGCATCTGGATTGTTTCCATTGCCTGGCTATTGTGAATAGTGCAGAGATGAACATAGCTGAGCAGGTGTCTTTATAATATCCTGGGTCATGCTGTTCAGGATAGATGCCCAGAAGTGGTATGGTGGTAACATAGGGAAGGTCTATTTTCAGTTCTTTAAGGAACCTCCACACTGCTTTCCAGAGTGGCTGAACTAGTCTACATTCCCACCAGCAGTGTAGTAGAGTTCCTTTTTCTCCACAACCCCGCCAGTAACTGTCATTGTCTGAGTTCAAAATCTTGGCCATTCTTGTTGGGGTAAGGTGGTATCTTAAGGTTGTTTTTATTTGCATTTCCTTTATGACCATGGATGATGAACATTTTCCCATGTTTTTCTGCCATTTTAATCTCTTCTTCTGATAGGTCTCTCTTTAGTTCCCTTGCCCATTTAGTGAATGGTTTATTGGGTTTTGGGGGGGATTAGTTTCTTGAATTCCCTGTAGATACTGGATATTAAGCATTTGTCAGATGTATTGTTGGTGAATATCTTTTCCCAGTTAGTTGGCTGTCTCTCTACTTTTGCAACTATGTTTTCATCTGTACAAAAACTTTTTATTTTTGGGTAGTCCCATTTATCCAGTCTCTCTCCAATCTGTTGTGACCCTGGATTCTGTTCAGGAATCTTTTGCCTGTGCCTATGAGTTCCAGTGTCTCTCCTACTTTATCATGTAGCAGTTTCACAGTTTCCAGTCTGACGTTGAGGTCTTTGATCCACTTTGAGTTAATGCTTGTGCATGACGAAAGGCTAAGGTCAATTTTTAGTTTTTTGCATGTGGCTGCCCAGTTTTGCCAGCACCAATAATTGAATAGACTGTTTGTTCCATTGTATATCTTTGGCTCCTTTGTCAAATACTAGTTGCCTATAGGCATCTGATTCTATTTCTGCATCATCTATTCTGTTCCACTGGTCTTCTGGTCTGTTTCTGTGCCAATACAAAGCAGTTTTTGTTATTATGGCTCTGTAGTAGAGTTTGAAGTCTGGTATTGTAATACCACAAGCATTGCTCTTTTTGCCTAGAATTGTTTTGGCTATTCTAGGTCTTTTCTTGTTCCATATGAATCTTTGGATTATATCTTCAATTTCCGTAAAGAATGTCTTTGGGATTTTGATGGGGATTGCATTGAATTTTTATATCAATTTTGGCAGTATAGCCATTTTCACTATGAGCCATGAGCATGGGATGTCTTTCCATTTCCTAGTGTCCTCTTTAATTTCTTTCATTAGGCTTTTATAGTTTTCACTGAATAATTCCTTTACATCTTTGGTTAAGTATATTCCTAAGTATTTTATTCTTTTGGGGGCTATTGGGAATGGGATCATTTTCTTGATTTGGCCTTCTGTTTGTGTATTGTTGGTGTACAAGAAGGCTACTGACTTCTGAAGATTGATTTGTATCCTGCCACTTTGCTAAAGTGGTTTATTAATTCTAGAAGTTTGGGAGTGGAGTTTGTTGGGTCACTCAAGTAGAGGATCATGTCATCTGCAAATAGGGATAGTTTAATTTCTTCTTTCCCTATGTGGATCCCTTTGATGTCATTTTCTTGCCCTATTGCTCTGGCTAAGGGTTCCAGCACTATATTGAAGAGAAGTGGAGAGAGTGGGCATCCCTGTCTAGTTCCTGATTTTAAGGTGAATGGTTCCAGTCTTTCACCATTTAGTATAATACTGGCTGTAGGTTTTTCATATATGGCTTTCAGTATTTTGAGGAATGTACCTCTTATTCCTATTTTTTCTAATGCTTTCAACATGAATAGATGTTGTATTTTGTCAAATGCCTTCTCCGCGTCCAGAGAAATTATCATATGATTCTTAACCTTAGCTCTATTGATGCGATGTATTTCATTGATTGGTTTGCAAATGTTAAACTAGCCTTGCATCTGTGGGATGAAGGCTACTTGATCATAGTGTATGCTTTTTTAAATTTGTTTCTGGATTCTGTTGGCTAATATTTTATTGAGGAGTTTTGCATCTGTGTTCATTAGAGAGATAGGTCTGTAGTTTTCTTTTTTTGTTGGGTTTTTCCCTGGTTTGGGGATGAGAGTAATATTAGCTTCATAAAATGAGTTTGGTATTGCTCTTTCTGTTTCTATTTCTTGGAAGAGTTTCAAGAGTATAGGTGTTGTTTCATCTTTAAACGTCTTGGAGAATTCCGCAGTGAATCCATCTGGACCTGGGCTTTTTTTGGTTGGCATTTTCCTGATTGCTTCCACAATTTCGTTGTAAGAAATTGGTCTGTTCAATTTGTTTACCTCATCGTTGTTCAGTGTGGGTAGCCTATATTTATTTAAGAAATTGTCCATTTCTACTAGATTTTCTTGCTTCTTTGAATATAGGTCCTGGTAGTACCTATTCATTATGGACTGGATTTCTTGGGAATCAGTTGTGATTGTTCCCGTGGGGTCTCTAATCTTGTTTATTTGAGTCTCCCCTTTCCTTTTTTTGATTAATCTTGCCAAGGGTCTGTCTATTTTGTTGACTCTTTCAAAGAACCAAATTTTTGATTTATCAGTTTTGTGTATAGTAGATCTTATTTCAATCTCTGAAATTTCTGATTTTATTTTTGTTATTTCTGTCCTTCTAGCTGTTTTAGAATTAACTTTTTCTTGCTCCTCTAGGTGTTTAATTTTTTTAAGGTTATTTACATGCTCTTCTTCTGTCTTTTTAATATGCGCTCCTAGTGCGATAAATTTGCCTCTTAGAACTGCCTTTGCTGTGTCCCATAAGTTCCTTTGTGATGTTTCTTGATTGTCATTACATTCAAGGAAGTTTTTAATTTCATTTCTGATCTGATCTGTTACCCAGGAGTTACTCAGAAGTGTGTTGTTCAGTTTCCAAGTGATTGAATGTTTTTTTCACTTTGACTGCATTGTTCAGAATTAGTCTGACTCCACTGTGGTCTGATAGGATGCATGGGATTATATCAGACCTCTTGTATCTGCTTACATTTTCTGTATGAACTATTATATATATATGATCTATTTTGAAGTGTGTTCCATGTGCTGCTGAGAAAAATGTAAAAAGTTTTGCCGTTGGGTGGAAGACTCTGTGTATATGTTAAGCCCAGCTGGGCTATGGTGTCATTTAAGTCGATGGTGTCTTTGCTTAACTTTTGTTGAGTTGACTTGTCATTTGTTGAGAGTGGTATATTGAGGTCTCCCACAATGATTGTGTTTGAGTCTATCTTGTTCTGTAATTCTAAAAGAGTTTGACAAATTTGGGTGTTCCCGTGTTGGGGGGTAAATGTTTATAACTGTAATATTTTGAGCATGGATTGTACCCTTTACTAATATGTAATGGCCATCTCTATTTTTATGTACTGATTTTACTGAGAAGTTAATTTTATCGGAGATTAAGATTGCTACTCCTGCTTTTTTGCATGGTGCATTGGAGTGGAAAATTTGTTTCCATCCTTTCACTTGGAATTTGTATCTTTGGCAGTGAGGTGGGACTCTTGGAGGCAACGTATGGATGGGTGGTGTGTCTTAATCCAGTCTGCTGCTCTGTGTCTTTTGATTGGATTGTTCAGCCCGTTCACATTTAGGGATATTATGGAAAAGTGGTCAGTGTCCATTGTCATTATTTATTTTTACTTCTAGGTTTCTTTTTCTCTCTTTTTCCCCTTTTGTGTTTAGTGAATTATAGATGTTTGCTTCTTGATGAGGGTTCTTGATGTTCTACAATTTTTTCTTGATTAATTAGTATTCTTTGTAATGCTGGTTTAGTGTGCATGTATTCATAAAGCTTCTCTTTGGAGTGAAATATTCTTGTTTCTCCCTCAAATGTAAATGCTAGTTTTGCTGGATATATCAGTCTGGGTTGGCAGTTGTTGGTCTTCAGGACATCAGTGATGTTTTTCCAAGCTTTTCTTGCATTTAGGGTTTACATGGAGAGATCTGCTGTAATTCAAATTTTCTTCCCATTATAATATAGCTCCTTCTTTGTTTTTGCAGCATTTAAGATCAATTCCTTGGTAATTCGGGACTAGTGTCTTTACTATGATATGTCTAGATGAGTTCCTTCTAGGATCTTGCCTGTTTGGGGTCCTGAAACCTTCAATAATGTATTTTCCCTTTTGAAGTTGGGGAAGTTCTCTGCTATGATTTTGGTGAATAAAGGTTGCATACCTTTGTCCTGAATTTCGGCCCCTCCTCAATCCCTATTATACAAAGATTAGACTTCTTTGCTGCATCTGCCAGTTCCTGGAGCTCTCTCTGGTATATTCTGACTGATTTTTCCAAGGTGGCGATTCTCTGTTCCAGCTCTTGTGTTTTATCTTCCGTTTCTGATGTTCTATTCTCCGTCTCCATCAATCTGCTGCTAATGCCTCCATTTTTGCTTGAAGTGTGGACACTGAGCTGATCATGTCTGCTCTGAGGGTATTAATCTTTTCTTTCGAGGAGCTCTTTGGTGATTTCCTGCTTATGTTCCTGGAATTGTTTTTGGAGTTCTGTTTTAATCTCTTTAGTCATGTTCACAATCATCTCCTTGAATAGGGTCATGTTTTGTGTCTCTTCAGGTGCCATTTCTTGGGATGGTGACATCTCTCTCGTCCCTTTGCTCTTGTTACCTTTTGGGCTTTGCGTGGGACTTTGATTATTTATATATGTCATAATTCCTCTTTGAGCTCTCCTTGGCATCAAGAACTGTTGTTGTAGTTTGCTCTGTGGTCAGTAGGTAGCGGTCTTTATTTGGATTGGGACTGCTGGTTCTGGGAATATGTGAATACCTGGGTTCTCGGCCAAATTGATTCCTCTGCTGACTAGGTCAGAGTTTGCAGTTTTTGCAGGTGTTCAGCCTGTTCCCAGAGGCTGTGTACTGCTGCAGGACTAGCTCTCAGCCCAACCAGTAGCCTTACAGTGGGCCGTGGGGTGGGTCTGCAAGCTTCGGTCTCAGCTTGCTGGGCAGATGGTTGGTTTTCCTGTGCTGCTTCAAGGGGCGGGCCCCTGGCCAAGGGTCTGGGGTTTAGGAGTTTCCAGGGGCTCTCAGCAGGACCAGCAGGTGTCTGCTCTGTTCCCAGGGGTGGGGCCCAGCTGAGGTCCTGGGCTCCAAGGGCAGAGCCACGCCTTTCTGATTCTCAGAAGGTGAGCCTGGCTGCTGGTCGGCCCTTCAGTTCCCTGCTGCTTTGTCAGAGAGTCTGTGACTGTGGGGGGCCCCTTGGTGCTTTCTTGCTCAGGATTCCCAGCTGGAGGATGCCTGGCTCAAGATTTGAGGGGGACAGATGCTGGCTCCTATTTTCCCGCCCACCTCACCCGCTGTTGTAAGGCAGCGTCTCAGCGCCCCCCACTCTGCAGACCCAGTGGCCTGGGAGAGGAGCCTGGTGGGTGGGTGGGAGCTGGGACACTTCCGCTTCCCTTGGTGGGGTGCTGGGTTTTGGCTAGCCCGCCTGTCAGTCTCCAGTCAGAGGCCTGGGAGAGGAGCCTGGTGGGCGGGTGGGAGCAGAGACACCTCCACCTCCTTTGGTGGGGTGCTGGGTCTTAGTGCCGCCTGCCTGTCAGTCTCTAGTCAATGGCCTGAGGGAGGGGGCTATTGAGGGAAGGGACAGGATTCTAAATTCCTTGCCCCCCTGCTCCTGCCGGTCTTTCTCTGGCAGGGTGGAGGGGTCTGAGTTAAGTTCTATTGCTTGGCACCAGCTCTGCTTTCCTGATGGATTTGGGGACCCGCTGCACTACTCACGCCTCTGCGTTCATCTGTGGGTGCTGCATGGTGTTGGAGAATCCTTCACTCCCCTCGGCTCTCCACCGCCGCCTGTGGTCCGCGTCTGGGTTCCGCTGCTTGTTGTTCTGTTTCCCTGACTGAGTTCCGTCGCGTCTGCGGCTCGCTGGCCTGGTCCTATGCTGGTTTCTGCAGTGGTCGGGGCTGCCCGGCCTGATGCCCTCCACTGCGGTTTTTAGCAGCTTGGAGCCGGTGGTGAGAGGTGGGGGAGGGGTCCTCGCTTTCCGAATTCTTTGAGAAAGTTGGATGTGAGCTTTATCTGGATTTCTTTTCCGGTTTGAGTCCTTCTCCATTGCTTCTTGAGTTTGTTGTTGTGGATTTCTTAAGGTAATTGACCTGTGGGACTCCCTGGTTCTCTCTTTTTGTGAGAGAGAGCTAGGCAGTGTCCCTATTGTCTTGGCGCCATCTTCTGCTCCTGTCCCTTGTTATTCTATTTTTACACAAGCATCTAAAGAATTTTGATCACCTCCTTTTGCCTTCTCTCTCTTTCTTGTCCCTCCCCAAACAGTTGGTCTCTTACATTCATTCAGAGGAAAAAGCAGCTCAGATACTCTACAGCTTGAGCCATACTCCCCTTTTTATGCATTAGGTCTTGCTTTTGCGTGGGCTGGCACAGACCATCATCCTATTTACATTTTCTCTGTAGCTAGGATGACATGTAGTATACTTCACTATGCCCAGCTTTTTCTGTTGACCTAAAATCTTGTTGTTTTCTATATCCAGAATGGTATGTTATTGTGATATTCCCATGTAGTTGGCAATGGTAGGTACACTTCGTGCTCATCTCTTAATTGAAAAGGGTTTTTCCAGGAACTTTTTGTCTGTCTGCTCTGTGATGGTCCCAATTTCCTGTTTATTAAGCAGGATTGTAGGCCTGAGTCACCAGCACCATAAAGTTTAAAGACCTAGATACTGTCTATGAGAAAAATGTGTGGTATTTAGTGGTCTGAATCTGATTTATTCTGCATAATGTGATAATCACTAGTTTTATTCATATTCCTGCAGATGTCCTAACTCCATTCTCTTAGATGGTTGAATAAAGCTCTGTTGTCTGTATAACACATTTGCTTTACTCTTTAACTGGCTCATGGTTATTTTAGGCTGGTTCCACATTTTGGCTATTATGTGTCCCTTGCAGCCAGAAACATGGACATACAGGCAACCTCTGTTCTGT
Organism: Megascapheus bottae; assembly: GCF_031878675.1. Lineage (NCBI taxonomy): Eukaryota > Metazoa > Chordata > Mammalia > Rodentia > Geomyidae > Megascapheus > Megascapheus bottae. The sequence goes on from NC_143522.1 coordinate 17,752,852, forward strand.
GTTGACTTGAATTTCTTTGGAGACATTCTTAGAGGGATACATCAGGGTCATATGTTATTTTTATTTTCTGTTGTGGCTATACTGATCCATATTCCCACAAACAGCATAAAGGATTTCCTTTCCACTACATCCTTACTAGCATTTGCTGTTGATTGTCTACTTATTGATTGACATCTGTCTAGGGTAGGATGAATATTGATGTCATTTGGATTTGCATTTCCTTTATGGCTGAAGATGTTGAAACTTTCTTCATGAGTATATTCTTATTTCTTCTTTGGAGAACTATTTGTCCAATTCATTTTCCCATTTATTAATTGGATTATTTTTGTGACTCATATTTGAGTTTCTTATATACTCTGGATATTAATACTAATCTAGACATCATAATAATATTTGATAATTAGTTTTCTAACAGTACTTTTACATAAAGCAATGATATCCTCTTGGATAGTTCTAGTTTGAGCTTCTGCAACATGGAGAGAGAAATTAGAGGCATTTGTGAAGTGGCGTCAATACATATTTCTAGACTGAAAGAAAAATTCAATCTTCCATGTGGGTCTTGACCCTTTTGGTTCATTTTTAGTAACTTGGCTTAATTTTTTGCAAAGTGTTTAATATTTGTGGAAGCAATTCTTTTTCTTTTCTCACAATTCTTTTTGTATTCCCACCATATTTGAATTTGTTGTATACAACCTAATTAAGTCTTGTAGGTTATTATAAGAAGAATCCAGACATAAAAATAGATGGAAGGTAACCAAGGGACAGCAAAAGGAATGAGAGATAACATAGTACATTAAGAAAAACAATCACTCATTATATGGCTTTTGTTTCTATATCTTGGAGGTCCTTTCATTTAGTATCATACTGTATGTGTGTATAAATACCACATCTTGTTGATCAACTGAGGGGCATCTGGGTTGGTTCCATATCTTTGCTATGGTAAGTAGTGCTGCAATGAACATCATTGTGCTAGTGGAGATGAGGGACCAGAGTGGGGATTGGGAAATGGGACCAAGACATGAGAAAGGGTATCAATGTTTGTGAAGTAATGCACCTTCTATCTGGTGAATATAATGTAGCTCTTCTAATAATTACAATAAAAGGTATGTAGAAGAAAATAGATGGAAGGGCAAACCCTTTTGATTCTTGGTGAAGATATTTCTTGGAACCCATTGGTTGTTTATTTTCAAGGAGGAGTTGAAAGGGTAAGTTTCATCTAGCTGAATATCTAGAAGATGTTGTTTAAAAAATTTTGGCTATATAAAAATTGTCAACTATGAGAGAACTCTCCACAGAAGAATTTGGAGGCAGCTTAGTCTTGGGATGAAAGTACTTCCAGGGAAGATAATCCTGAAGGATGGGGAGAGATTAGTCTGAGAATTTCGGGAACATAGTCTCAGTGAAAAACATCAGGTCACACTTAAGTGTTTGGTCTTGACAGCATTAAACATTAATTCATAAAAAGCCTTATTATGTGCCACATTCAAGGGGTACAAGGTGAACAGAATAAACCCAGCTGTTTTCTACTGCAAACTAACCATATAGAATGTAAAACTCTTTCTAGCCTTACAAATACATCTGACAAATAGGTAATAACCCTACCACGAATTGAGTTGCCTTAGGATAAGAAAGAGGCTAATGCTGGAGTGCTGTACAGGTACACCTAAGTTTCTAGGGACATATGACAAGGAAGTATGGTTGAGGGTAAGTGATTTTTAAGCACCTTCTTTATATTAAACCCCATCATTCTGTGAATATCATTTGTGTAAGACAGCATATTCCATTCTTCCTGCTTTTAGTCTGCAAGTACATCTCTTCCAGGATGTTAATTAGTGAAGGAATGCACCTCAGTTGTATGGTAATTTCTTTTTTAAAATTGAATTTTATTGTTTGGATAATGTATAGAGGGGTGACAGTTACATTCGTCGGGTGGTGGGTACATTATTTCTCAAAACTTGATATCCCTTTTCATGTTTTCATCCCCCTTCCCCTTCTTCCTCCCCCTTCCAGTCATCTTGTTTTCCCCTTCCCTTCCCTATTTCAAATAAACCAGTAAGTGTGTGTATAGTATACCAGTATACAAATTCAGATAGAATAATCTCATGAGATTAACCATAAATAAAAAAAAGAAAAAAGAAAGGATTAACTTTACATACTACATTAAGAACAGCAACCACAAAGATAAACCTCTTGTTTCATTAACTTAGAATTCACTTTGTTGAGTCTCATTCTGTATAACCTTATGTTCGCAGCTTTTAGGCTATTATGGTCCTCTGTTAGGAGAATCCTAAATGTGTACTAATTATTACAAATAAAGGGAAATCATAGAGCCTGTGCTCTTTTGGGTCTGGCTTACTTCACTTAATATAACTTTTTTCCAAGTCTTTCCACTCCTTACAAATGGGGTGATATCATTCTTTCTGATGGCAACATAGAATTCCATCATGTATAAGTATCACATCTTCTTGGTCCATTGTTCTACTGAGGGGCATCTGAGTTGATTCCATATCTTAGTTGTATGGTGATTTCTATGTTCTATGGATTTTAATGCCTTTTAGTGGTGTGGATTCTAATGGCTTGCCAAGGACAGTAAACTTTTGGTGAGTTAACAGAGAAATGGAAAAATCAAAGTTCAGCAAAACCTAACACTGGGAAGCAGGTATTCAAAAGAGGAGGAACCAAGGATTGCCAAATAAAAACACTAAGAGGAGAAAAATAAAGTATCCAATGTATATCTTATAAGATTAAGAAGAGTGAGTGAAAGAGTGGGTAGGAAAAGGACAGGTAAGAATCTTGAAGGGATGACATTGATCAAGATATGCTGTAATCATAAAACTGCTTGATTAAATGGCACCTCCTTTATACAACTGCTTAAATAAAAAGAATTTTAAAAAGTGTCTTCTCTATTGCTAAACTTTGCTTTGCATCAAAGTGGAGAAGATAGTAGAGTTCTCTGAGTCCATATCAGATATTTTGTACTGCCTGCTTAGCCCTGCAGAATACTAATTGCTTGGGTGACTTCAAATGCTGGGTACTCATTGCCAAAAGCAACCGAGGTCTGCTCTTTCTATGACTTTGTCTTGTATGGCTAGTATATCACACTGGATTGAGTGATGGTGACTCAACTTGTGGTTGCTCCTCAGTCTGTTGGTCTATTAGCTGTGGTAGAACATTTTTATATCTCTCTTACAAAAGTTCTTCCACTTACTGTCGCCTCTGCATCAGAAACAGCCTTGTTACAAAAATAGAAAATAAGTGGAAACATTCCAGTGCTCACAGAAGAGAGCCAAATATCACACAGGGTTTTTATTTTCTTTTAAAGACAAAATAAACATTTATGGTAAATGTTTTCATGTTTGCCTTTTGGATTCCACCAGGAAAAAGTAGACATGAATGTAATAATAAATCAACACTAAAATCATCGATGGCAAACGATGGAAATATTACCTAGAGATAATGGAAGCAGCAAGATCTTATTCTGTTCCCAAGGTCAAACTATTTCTCTTAATATTTAAAATATGAAGTGCCATTTAGTAGATCCTAATCATTTTTTTAAGATTTTACTGCTTAACACATGGATTTGTATGGAAAATAGCCTGGGTACCAAATGAACTTGTTCATATCTGAACTATACAGTTTCATTTGAGAACATTTCATGTGCTTTCTTTAAAATAAGGGGATGTTGATGCCTTGATTATAATATATTTCTTTTAGTGGATATTAAAATCAATTTTTCCATATATTTTTATTGTAATTAATAGAAGGGTTACATTATATTTGCCAGATAGAAGGTATATTAATTCACATACATTGATACCCTTTCTCATGTCTTGGTCCCCATTTAAAATTAGTTTTTTAGTAGTTTAGGTATTTAATTATTATCTTTAAGCAATTGAACAAAGCAGTTGCAATTTAAAGCAGTTTATGAATACAGTATATCTTGATCAATACAACTCTTCAACATTCTTACCTATCCCTTGTTTTACTTTTGACTGAATTCTCCCCTGTCTCTCTTCTCCATTTTCTACCTTTTAACCCTTGACTTGACCTCATCCTACTCATTTCAAGTACCTACTTTCTGGTGTTTTACTTTGCTGAATTTTCATGCTAGCAAAATATTCTTACTGTTTACTAGCTCTGTGAGATGACTTCTGGTTTCCCAAATATGACATGATTCTTTATATCCTTAGTGTTGAGTTTTCTCTTTCCTCTTCTGTCATGTTCTTCTTTCTTGGCTAGTAAGTACCAGCACATGTTTGCTGCAAATATAGATGAGTGAAATGAATGTGGCAATTCTGTATAAGATGTTATTTTCACATTGAGTAAGCACCTTACTTCTGCCAATTTAGTTAAAGTTTGGAACATTCCTTCGATGTAGGCATCATCACATCCATTTTACCTTTCAAACATAGGAGACATTCCAAGGTTAATTAGTTTTACTAAGGTCATTCCACTACCAAGAGGGAAAGCTTTGACCCCCAAGTTCTGTATTATTTCAAAGGCCACATAAACTGCCTCCCACTGCTATGATTTATGTTGAAATCACAGAAGCAGCTGGACAGGAAAAATTAGAATAGTGATTAATAATAACTCCCATCTGAAGAGCATTTTTACCATTTGTGGAGCTTTAAAGCCCAACTTGTATCATTGAATTATCCTAACTTATTTAAATATGTATATTTTCCCCTTTAGAGAAATTACACATAAAATCCATGAAAGCTTATGGAAGCAATTGTGAATTTTAATATTGGAAGGAACATCTTTATTTTCATCCATATTTTGGAATATCCTATCTCTCTTTTTCTCTTTCATTTGTGTGTGTGTGTGTGTGTGTGTGTATACACAAAATGGTGTACATAATTTTTACTTAATAATATATCAGTAAAGATCAATAGTTTTTTTCTATTCATAAAGGTATTTAATGTTATTCTAATTTAGTAAGTTATGTTGTTGATAATTCTGTGGCTTGTGTTTCCTTGGCACATGCATTGTCTTGATCCAATTACTCTTTAGCTGATTACATACAATGTTTGTCATACTACCAATAATAGTGGTCTCTTTCAGACCATAGTTCCATCTTTGAAAACCCCTCATGTCAATTAGATCAAACTCTTGCTGGATTCCTAACTTGGTCTTCTGGGATCCAGACACAATATTCCATCTTGATTTCTGGTAGAGGTCCATTTCTTAGACTTCTATAACTTAACCAGATTATTTTGCCCATTAAATGCAGATCACTTTAATAATCCATGAAATGCATCCTTGTTTTGGTAAATAGAACCTTTCAAAAATTGGTTTACAAAGATTATTTTATCTCAATATATAAATTTGTAGCATAAATGTTACCCACGTTGCTAAGGATATGCAAGTTTTTGAAAACATTTCATGATTTAGCCACTATCATTGGATGGCAAATGGTAGTTTCAGAACTTGACCTAGTCTTCCTGATCATAAACGTGAATGTCTTACCTTTCGCCATACTAAAAGTGATAATTTAATTATATTTTATGAATTGAGAAGAAAATATGGATATTGTTTTTTTTATCATATTGAGGTACATGATAGTCCTAGTTTCAAATTTTAAATGACTTTGAGACATGGCTGTTCCACTTTCTTAATTCCTCTGCTAATTAAATTTCAATGGCATTTAATTGCTTACCTTGAGGATAAAGTTCAAAGTTCCTAATTTGGCATATAAGACACTCTAGTATCTGAGTCCAATTTACCATTTTCCAACTTATCATTTATTCATACGTTATTACATGAAACACAATGATTCATGTCTTTATTTCTTTACTGGCTTCTAGGCCTTCATATTTTCTCCTTAATCCAGATGGATCTTTAATATTCTATTCCCCAAGACATTATCCCTACATAACATAGTTCATAGTCAGACTCAAATGACTGTGTATATAATGAAGCCTAACCTTAACATCCAAGTAGAAATCATTTATTTCCTCAGCCTCAGAAAATGTGATATCTTTTGAATTATATGTTTAGCTGGTATGCCATTGAACAAGTAGTTTATCAGTGTGTACAGACATTTCATGTGTAAACTATTAATTAGCTTCTAAGGCCCAATGCCTTTCTATCATTGGACATTCAACATCATGCAGACAACTTATCTTCCCCTGATATCCAATATACATGGGCACAGAGACAAAGAACATTGGAGCTAGCTTAATGGTAGAGTGCTTGCCTAGCATGTATGAAGTCCTGGGCTTGATTCCTCTGTACCACATAAGCAGAAAAAGCTGGAAGTGGCACTGTGACTCAAGTGGTAGAGTGCTAGCCTTGAGCAAAAGAAGCTCAAGGATAGTGCCCAGGCTCTGAGTTCAAGCACCAGGACTGGCAACAACAACAAAAAAAGACAAAGGACAGTGACTATATGTATATTTGTTTGTAACTTATTTGTTAAACACGTCATTTGAAATATGATGTAAAAGTCAATGTTAATAAATTCTTTTGATAAAAAAAAGATGAACAAGAAGTAAATATACATTGCTGACCTATGGTCAGTCCTGTGTAAATAGTGAAAATTCACCCTATAGGTTTCCAGACTGGTAGTAATTCTCTGTGGGTCCTATGAATCCAAACTCGGAGTCCCTTTACATGAAAGGTAGCATGTGTTTGCAGCTGAATAGCTTTATCGAACAATTTCCTGCAAGTGGAACTTCAGGAGTTTAATAGACTTTTCATTCTGTATCGGTTTCTTTTCAGTCCAAGATGGCAATGTTTTTTTGGTGCAATAATTTTCTCAAGAACCTATGGTTCTCCTGTGGATTTTAATGATGCTCACTTCATTAGACAAAAGCAATATGCCCAGATCTTCTCAAGATAATCGGTTCCCTAATTTGAGTTCCTGTTGAGATGGCTGATGCACTATGGTGATTGAGAGGGTCTTTCAGACAGACCCTCAATCTCTGGAAAGGATTCTTTGTGAAAATGAACATATTGACCTTTTGATCTTTCTAAATTTGTAGCAAAAAGTTAGTCGTTTACAACTTTCCTTAGGCCAGGCTTTCTTAATTTTGTCATCTGGTGATATTAGAATTTTCAAATGATCAATTCCAGTTTCCTTTTAGTTTGATCAGTTCTTCCCTTAATCTATCCCTCCAGTCTTATTTATTACTGTAACCAAGAAACCAAGAAGAAACAAAACCTTCACCATTTATTTATTAGTTTCCCTAAATATCTATATTTCGCATATAAAAGTTTTGCTTCCCATGTAACTTTAGGAAACAATTTTTCTTCACTCTCTACCACACCGTAAAAGGATCCATCTATTTTCCCCAATTCTTTATGTACTTCCTTCCTTTCTTTTGAACATCTGAGAGCAGACTTTTACTAATAGTTTGTTCATGGCCATGCTTGATTTCTCTCTTATATTCCTCAAAATTCTTTCAGACTTAGCTGACTTCAGAAGAGACTGGAATCTTCTTGCCACAAATATATACAATCTGTATTCACATTTTATGCTATGTAGGAATTACCACAAACTTAAAGTCTTGAGAAACAACCCTTTGTATCTCATGGTATCTTGAGGTCAGGTTTTTAGCAGTGCTCAGCTTGGTTTGTGCAAGTCTCAGACAAACTGTTACTCTCATCTGAACGTGGAGATAAGAGAGCATCTGCTATGGATATTTCAAAGTGTGAAATGAATAAACAAATGATCAATCATATGAAAAACTAGGTGAAATGAAAACTAGGTGAAATATAGGTAAACTTAATGTGACACTGGATAATGAATGGAAATTTAAATGTAAAACATGGAAAAATATTACTCAAAATAAACTAAAAATATATGTAGCTAGGTAAAATCATGAAAAAGACTTATTTTATTGTCAGGATAATGTACAGAGGGGTTACAGTTACTTTCATCAGATAGTACATGCATTACTTCTTACACATTGATACCTCTTCTCATATTTTTGTCCCTGTTTCCCTCTCCAGCCCCCTCTGAATCATCTTGTTTTCACCCTTCCCTTCCCTATTTCAAATAAACAAGTAAACGTATATACAATATACCAGGTAACAAAGTCAGGTATAGTAACAGCATGAGATTAACTACAAAGGCAAAAAAAAGAGAAAAGAAAAAACATAGTACATGAAGAACAACAATCACACAAGATAAAGCTCTTGTTTCCATATCCTAGAGTTCATTTAGTCTCATCCTATATGACCTTAAACACATTAAAATTCTGATTGTGAAACTGATGAAAAGTTACAAAAATAATGAAGTAATTAATTTCAGTTAATAACAAAATGAATTCAGGGTGATAAAGAGTAGCAAATATTCAATACACAAATACAAACCACAAAAGAGGTATTATAAATAGCTTACTAAGTATATATGTGTCTATCTTTGTTTATTTGAAAATAAATAATAAAATATTCTAGTATCTAATAAAATTCAAAATGCTCAAAACTAGTAAAGAAATGGTGATTAGATAATTGTGTAGAAGAAAAGACTGAAAATTTAAGATTACCATTTTACATTAATCTGTTTTCAAAGCCTCAAAGTTAACCATATTGTTTTACCTAATAATTCTTTATATTTCCCATTATAATCAAATAACCAGCAATGTAGAAAAGATTTCTATACAATAATGTTCTTTGAAGTACTGATCATAATAATAAGGCATTTGAAAATAAACATCCATCATAATGGGAAATGTTGAGTAAATTACAGAATATCTATAGGATAGAATATTGTTTAGTCATTAAAATGACATTTAAGATGAATACTAAATGATGTGGAATGATTCTTAGGTAAGAAAAAGGCAAGATAGAAAATGATTTATGGCATGGAACTAATATGTCAAAAATGTATTGTTAGGAAGAAATTCATGAGTCCATTAGCAATCTTTTTCCTTAAAAAGTGGAGCTGACCCTGTTGTATGCTTGCTCTCAACAAAGAGCTAATTGCCTTATTTTGGAGCTTTATCGAAGTATCTTGATTATATAGACCCTTTCATGTGTATAATAAAGTGAAATGTTAATGTTGAGGAAGCTTTAGAGCCTGAAATGGCCCCAAGTAAAGTTAGTTTGGGGTACTCATGGAAGTCATTTTATTAAAGTGATATAAATGGAGATAAAATATTGACCTCAAGTCTAATAACTGTTCATGATCATGACCTTTGCAAGCCAGGGTAGAGACAGACAGGAAGAGGCCAGGAAGGATTCCTCCGTGGAACTTGTTGAGGGAACTCAGATACCTTGGCTTCAGAAAAAAAAATACCTGGCTTCTATAAGTGAGAGCATATTTTTTCCTCATTAAATCCCTCATGATTGAGTTAATATGTTATAGTAGTTGTAGGAAACTAACATACATGGCCAAGAGAAGGGTAACTGACTATATAAGGTTATTGTTTTAGAAAGAGAGCTGATGCAACATACATTGGAGCAGAGGTTTGCAGGAAAGTGAGGAAAAAGTCATCTAAAGGAAGCACCCACTAAAAGAAGGGCGTCAGTTTCTTAGGAGGGAGCGGGCTTGTTATGGTTGGCGAACCATATCAAGTGGGCTTGATATGGTCAGCCTGCTAGAAGGTGAGAGAGATAGGAACAGAGTGGCAAGAGGTGCGATAGATGAAGTGAGAATTAGGTCCTGCTTAGATCATGTAGTACCTGGAACCTTATTCTTTATGAGGCAGAAAACAATCAGAAGATTGTAAGAAGAGGAGATACCAATACTTTGATGTCCTCTGGTTCTCCCAGTTAGCCATCTGACTCAGACCTGTGGTCATTACATTCTATATAATTTTCTACTCAATGGAACTTGAGGACATACTGAAAATACCTTTCAGTAACTTGAGGAGGAGACTTCCCAGTCCTGTCCGTGGATAATCTGCAAGCAAATATGAGCTATCTTCCAACAAGAGGATCTCTTCCTTTAGCTTAACACTGGCACATAATTATCCTAAATCATCTCCACTATTTTATCCTACTATTCTGTATTCTGGGTTTTATTATCTTCAGAAGGGCCCAGAAGTGATAATGGTATGGGCCCTCCACCCCCCTCTATGAAAAACAAGAGATTCAATAAAGAAACACCCACAGCTGCAGTCCCAGTTTAACCCTTGTTGTGAACTCCATTGTGTGACCAATTCACTTGGATTTTTTTTTCTAATTTATTTTTCCCCCCCGGAACTTTGGAAAGTTATGTAAGAGGGTCACCTGTCCACTCCTCCCATCAGTCTCCCCCATCCCATCTGTTCCCACTTCCCAGACTGATTTTCCATCTCTGCTTTCTTAGCAAATCTCGCATCTTAAACTTCAGATCAAGAGTCATGTCTTGCTACACATGTTATCTTTCTCATAGTACCTAATCCATGGCCTTACACGGTTTAACTTACCAATACATATGTGTTGAATTTGGTGTTAGTTGGGAAGGGAAGAAGGATTAAGTTATGAATTTGAATAAATAAATACTAACTATATCAATATAATTTCTGCTTTCTCTTAGAGACCCACTGTACAACCTTAGGAAGTAGGAATTGAAAGCATACTAGATATCAGCATTGTAGAATTTGAACACCCACCTCTGTTTCCTCTTCATATATTCTCTGGAGAGAGTTCTGTGGGTGCATTTTTTTGAGACAGCTGCAAGGATGGCCTTTTCAATTTGAGCATACGAGCTGAGTCATTAGCACTAGAAAAATCTCAGAAGTGTGTTAATATTAACTCTTGCTCTACACCCACTTCTTCCCACCCAACAATGTTACAGAGAACATTTAGATCTTGATTTCTAGGAGGAATATATACTTCTTCTGTCATCAACACTGAATGCAATATTTTTTGGGGTAAAAGTTTCAGTTTGCTTATTCATTATCTGATTTAACTTGCAAAGTTTTCATAAAGTGCAGAGAAAAGGCTAAGATAAAAATACAAATGGGGGCTGGGTGCATAGCCTAGTGGTAGAGTGCTCATCTAGAATGCACGAAGCCCTAGGTTCGATTCCTTGGTACCACATACTCAGAAAAATCCGGAAGTGGCACTGTGGCTCAAGTGGCAGAGCACTAGTCTTGAGTAAAAGTGTCCAAAGACAGTGCCCAGGTTCTGAGTTCAAGCCCTGGGATTGGCAAAAAAAAATTCAAATGGGTAGAATGCTATGAGCCAAGAAGAACTGGAGAATCATGATGGAGTGAGTAATCAGAATAACCTTTTCAGAGAAAATCTACTTTGACACACTTCTCTTTTATTCAAGTCCTTGGAGTTATTTTTTCCCTGTAGTTTTCTGCTGAGCTGCTTAGACTTATGGTATAATGAGAACCTTACTGTTAAATAATATTTAAGTTTTGTATCATGTTTATTTCTAAAGAGATAAAGAGACCCTCTTTTAAGTCAGTGTTACATCTTGCTTTGGTGAGGAATCTGGGTGCTTCATAGAGGATGGTGATTTTCTCATAGAACTAGAAAATAGTTTGGGGGGAAAATCAGAGTAATTTAGCCAACATTATTCCTGTTGCAACAGTAGACCTGCAGAAGGCTCTCAGAGTCTCAGAATTCTAAGGATATGGTGGGACCAACTATAAGCTCAGGATGGAGCTCAGATACCCAGTACAATAACTTCTGAGCTCTCATTTTATCTTAGAAAGAACTAAGGAAAATTAGGAGGCCAGGAATTACTTCTGTTAAATGGGTTACTATGTATTCAGCCATCTTTCTATGTAAGATTTGTGTGCAATTAAGATGGATATCTCTTCTGCTCAGAAAGAATGATTATTTAAGAGGGGGAAGAGAAGAGGACTTTCCTGTGCATGTTTCCTTTATCATCAAAAATTGTTTTTCTCAAGGACTACTGGTAGAGAGTTTCTTTTGTATTTCACTTTCTAGAACTAGGTCATGAGACATACTTACAGCAATTACTTGTTAATATCAACAGGTTTCCTATGACTGATTCACAGGATTCATAGCTCATCTCATAAGAAAAGACAGATTTTTTCTTTCAAAATTTGTTTTTTTTTAGTATGGGTGAGAAGAGAACTAATAGCTATACTTAATGAAATAATTTAACATTTCTTCTCAAAGAATTTGGGCCAGATTCACTAAAAATAGTGTCAGATATGCACCTTTCTCTTGACCTGAGAAATAAAGTCCTTGATGACACTTTCTTACACGTTCATTTCCAAGTGCAGAAGTGTCCTCTTTGACTTAATGCAGTAATAAAATGTTAAAGTAGTTCAAATAAAGAGATAAACCAGTCTTTGAGATACTATGTCTTTGTTTTGGACAATGATAGGAGAGGCGAATAATCTTTGTAAGTGTTAAAGCCTTGATATTTGGGATTTCTTATAATCTTAATTAGCTTCCTGCATTAACTATACTAAAAGCCTCAAGTAAAATGATGATAAAGTTGGTGATAATTGCAGTGTGAATTATTTTAGAGTAACCACCTCTGTAGATGGTGTAAATGAATAAAGTAGTCCAACATGTTGCCTGCCTGTGTAAGAGGTTGTGAGTCAAGAAGAGATCATCTTTCTGGTTCTGAGCCAATGAGCAGGGGCTGTAGAGGCCACACTGTTCTGTTTCATGAACAGAGAACATGTGGCCTCGGAAGTGGAGGAGTAGGGAAAGTGCTAGAGGACCAGCATGCTGTGAAAAGCTAAGGGAGAATGCCTTGACCCTGAGTTCAAGCTCTAGGGCTGGCACAAAGAAGAAACAAATACAATGCTGAATAGCATGAATGATGATATAGTGATGGAGATTGTTTCTTAACTTGTGAAAATAAAGCTACCATCTCATCTCTTTTAACATCACTGTGAAAATTTTCAGCTTTCTTCAGTAGTATTGGAATTTCTTTTCTGAAATGATCAAAGGGGAAATTATCATTAATGAATAATTATGATTTATGGATTATGTTTTCAGAAACATAACCCACAAATGTAGATAGATAGTTGTGCAAGCCCTCATATTCTCTTATTCATACTCTAGAACTTATCTAAGTAGAATTTTGAAAGTTGGGTATTCAGTACAATATCTGTAGCTATTTTTATGTGTGAAGGCAAAAATTTTAAGGGAAAAATATGTCCAATTTAGCCAGATGCAACCAGCAGGAAATGTAACTGAACTCATACTAAGCAATCTGGATTTGAGGCCCCCCTTGCATACTTTCTTGCTGTGTGACCTGGGGGAATGAGACAGTCTCTCTTGATTCCCTTTTTGCATCTGTTGACAGAAGGATTAGAGGGTTTTGGAAAAAAGTGTTTGGGAGGCTGAAGCCAAAGGTCTGCAGGCACTTGCAAAGGGTCTAACTAGAAAAACTTCCACCAGAGTGGATCTATCTTTATCTGTTCTGTACATCATGTTTCAGGGGAAAATAAAGAAATGTTAAGATAGGGTCAGCTCTATGGAAAACAGTTGTGTAGTTCCACAAGACACTGAACACAGAAGTATTGTTTGATCTATCAATTTCACTCTTATCTATTTGTACCAAAGAATTGGAAAGGGCCTCAAATATCCAACCTTCATTTCAGCATTGTGCATACACACCAAAAGGTGAAAACAACCCTAGAGTATCTATAAACAAGTGAAATGATAAACAAAATGGGACATATATATACAACAACACAAATATAGAAAGAATAAAGTTCTGATACTGCACACTACACACAATCACACACATGCACACAAACCTGAATATATGAATCTAAGAGAAAAAGGACAAGTATTGGATTAGTACAGCATAGTTGAGCCAGTATCCTCATGGATTTCCTCTAAGTGGATTCATCCAATTACACATTGGAGATATTTGAAAAAAAATTTATACATATATACTTCTAGCACAGTCCTAATTCCCTGAACAATACAGCATAAGAACTATGAACGTTCACATTATTTTGAGTACTATAAATAATTTAAAGATGAATTAAGGCATATAGGAGGACATGCATAGTTAAGAGCAAATGCTATACCATTTTATATAAGAGAATTACACATCTATATGTTTTGGTGTCCTTATTAGGCATTGCCATGTCTTACTGATACTGAAGGAAAACCACTGGCTCACTCTACATGCAGAATAGCTAAACCTCACAGAGACTGAACATGGGTGAGAAATGATCCAAGCAGAGCGAGGAAGAGACTTGAGTAATTACTGTGTGGTGAGTACTGAATGTCTGGAAGAATAGAGGGCTTAGGACTATGTAATGTGCTTATTATGTATGTTACTGATTCATGTATTAAACAGATTGACATGACAAGTTCTGATTGTGTATATTTTAATGCAGCTATTCAGATTTTGCCTCTAAAAAGCAAGTGGATTTTCAATGTCTTCACTGCAAAGATATATGTATGTGAGATGATATGTATTTTAGCTTTATTTTATTATTCCACAATATATACATGTCTTGAAACATTGTATTGTATACCATAAATATATACAAATATCTGCCAACTAAAATAAAACTTCAAAACACTTTTTTTCAGCTGGGAGTTTGGCCCAGTGGTAGAGGGCTATCCTAGCATGCACAAAGACCCAGACTTGTGTCCTCCATACCAGATACATAGAAAAGCCAGAAGTGGTGCTTTGGCTCAAGTGGTAGAGCCCTAGCCTTGAGGAACAAAAAGCCTAAGGACAGTGCTGAGGCCCTGAGTTCAAGCCCCAAGACTGGCAAAAAAAACCCACCCAGAAAACAATACAAAACAACAACAACAAAAGAGACAAAAAACAAAAAGAAACAAAACATTTTTTCAATCAAAGGTTTCCAAGTCAATAAAGACACAGAAACTCCTCTTTATATTATGCTAAGCAGCCAACAGGATTTTTTTCCTTGAGGAAGAAAATTATTTTTTTTTTATTTTTTTTTGCAAAAGATTATTTTTCACAATTTGCATTTGATTATATACATTGGTAGTGCTACCAAACCAAATAATGGTTGTTTACAAGCACTAATTTACAGCACTAATTCCATTTCTTGGCCCAGTAGCAGTTTCAGTGCTAAATGCTTGGGAGACAAACAGCATACCTCCCTAAATCCAAGGCATTAAGGTCTACTGTGGTATCCCTGAGTTTTGAAGATTCAGTGGGAGAA